>NC_138779.1:115656338-116133838 GCF_965119305.1 Pelophylax lessonae
TCCAGTCCGTGAAATCTAGATGGATGGAAACCCCATTTTTCATCCGTCTGGAGGATCGGATAGGATCGGATAAGAATGGACAGGCGGTCCCATTCTCATCCGATCTCCCCATAAAGGAGAGCGGGGATCTGACAGCTCTGTCTCTACACACAGAGTGGAGACGGAGCTGTCATCCGCCTGTTCAGTGGGGATCGGCGGATCGAACCCCCCCTGAGCAGAACACACCGCCCATGTGAAAGGAGCCTAAGTGGTCCATCAGGACTGCACCTTTTAATTTATTTATTTTGGGAAGGGGCGTTGTTTTTTGGACCTTTTTGTTTGAGTATAGAGCTTTGTTTGAATAAATATGTATAAACTCCACACTATGGTGTAGTATAACCCAAATGTGTAGCTGCCTGCCCAATGATTACCCCTAGACAAAGGGATAACCTTTAGGCCTCTTACACACGATACTCCTGTTTCAGCCGTAAATTTCAGGCGTATTTGTCTTATTGAAATGCTCGCATATTCGCGCATTCATGTGCATTTTCACGCATATGTGTTCACGCAAATTATCGCAAATGCGCATCTTTTCACGCAACTGTATTCTTGTGTTTTTGTAAAATATGTAAATTAGCATTTTTCAAATCACAGTATGTTTCGTGTGCGTTCATTATTTCGCAATTGCACGTATTTGCGCGCATTAGGCATAAATGACTGTCCAAAAATGCTGATTTTTCTATTTTGTTCTTCCTGAAGAATGCACAGCGCTCATTTACACGCCTGTGTGCATAGGCACATTACAATAAATGGGCTGTATTTTAGCTCAGAAAAAAAAAAGTTTTTTTAAGCTGCAGTGTGCAAGAGGCCTTAATGCAAATTTAAACTAGTGTGGCGCTATTCTAAATAATAAATAAATATGTGTAAATAACTCATTGAAAATATACAAAGTCCACTGTGCCTTAAACCTCATAAGTAAAATTGATTCTACAGGCATCATTGTGGTATGTTTGTTTTCAGCCTGTGATTCACTTTCATGCAAAAGTGATCCAAGTGGCTAATTAGCCACTCGATCACTTCTGCGGGTGCACTGCCTCCTCTCCTGGGCTCTACTATGCAATTGCAGTGCCAGGGAGCAATGCAGGTGGCAGCAATGGCTGCCCTTAACAGAAAGAGAGGAACTGATGTTGTTCCTCTTTCTCTGTAACCCCAGAAACCAGGAGCAAAGAGTTATGTGGTCACTTCCGGTTCCTCCTCTATATTTACTTGGCCACCATCGGCCAGGAAAGCAGCTAATCAGACTGATCTGTGTCTGACTGTTCTGAGTGGAACCTGTCCTGTTAAACCACTATATGATCAAAAACGAAGGGATTTCCAGTCACTACTTACCAACCAGCCAGCAACCAGCCAAATTAACCTGTCTAACAGTATGCGTTAAAAACAGGGGTTTAGTTGCACACATTTGCAAATACATGCGTAAGTTGCAGGCCGCGCCAAGGCACCCTGATATCTGCAGTCCCTAACTCTACCTTTAAAGAGTCTCCACAATGGGAGCACATGCATTCTGATGAGATAGATGGAGGACAGGTGACTGGAGGGAGCCCACCCCTCCTTAACCACTTAAGCCCCGGAGGATTTGGCTGCTAAACGACCAGGGGGTATTTTGCGATTCGGCACTGCGTGACTTTAACGGACAATTGCGCGGTCGTGCGACGCTGTACCTAAACGAATTTGGCGTCCTTTTTTTCACACAAACAGAGCTTTCTTTTGGCGGTATTTGATCACCTGTGCGATTTTTTGATCACGTGCTATAAACAAAAAAAGAGCGTAAATTTTGCAAAAATAGCAATATTTTTCCCTTTTTTTATAGGAAATTCCCCCAAAAAAAAATGTAAAATTCAAAATTTTTTAACATTTTCGGCCAATTTGTTTTATGCTACCTATGTTTGGTAAAAAAAAGCGTATTTTGATTGGTTTGCGCAAAAGTTATTGCGTTTACTAACAAAGGGAAAGATTTTTGTCATTTTTGTTGTTTTTTTTTTAACGCGTAATGGTGGCGATCGGACCCTTGACTGACATTTTTGACACTTTTTGGGTTACCAGTGACATTTCTACAGTAATCAGTGCTATATATATGCACTGTTACTGTAAAAATACACTGGTAGTGAAGGGGTTAACTTTTTTTGAGAGGGAGGGGCTGTGCGTGTCCCTAGGGGCGTGATTCTAACTGTGATTGGCTGTGGCTTCAACTGTATGCAGAGTGATCAACGGATCTACATAGTAGATCCATATGATCATCTCTCTTACAGAGGGGAGAATGACAGGCAGCTTGTTTACACAAGCTGCCTGACTTTCTCCCTCTCCCCCGCCGATCGCAGAGTGGCCGGCGGACATCGGGTTCGCAGGTCACACGCACGGGGGGGGTCCGTGACCACGCGGGAGCGCGCCTCCGGCGGCGCGCGCTCGCTCCCTAGACCCTCACAAGCTAGTGACATAGCCCTACGTCACTTTGCCTGTGAGGGGCTGACCGCCGACGTAGATAGTCGTGCGGCGGTCGGCAAGTGGTTAAAGGCGCAGGGTCACACTGAGCACCCAGCACATAGCACAATGGCAGCGAAGGTGTCAGTGCGTTGCCTGACCAATATAAACGTTATACGATATTGCAAAAAGTGGTCACCTCCTCCATCTATAACTGGTCTAGATAGTAAGGAGCACTGGAAGGGCAAACGCAGATCAAAAACGAAGGGATTTCCAGTCACTACTTACCAACCAGCCAGCAACCAGCCAAATTAACCTGTCTAACAGTATGCGTTAAAAACAGGGGTTTAGTTGCACACATTTGCAAATACATGCGTAAGCTGCAGGCCGCGCCAAGGCACCCTGATATCTGCAGTCCTTAACTCTAACTTTAAAGAGTCTCCACAATGGGAGCACATGCATTCTGATGAGATAGATGGAGGACAGGTGACTGGAGGGAGCCCACCCCTCCTTAAAGGCGCAGGGTCACACTGAGCACCCAGCACATAGCACAATGGCAGCGAAGGTGTCAGTGCATTGCCTGACCAATATAAACGTTATACGATATTGCAAAAAGTGGTCACCTCCTCCATCTATAACTGGTCTAGATAGTAAGGAGCACTGGAAGGGCAAACGCAGATCAAAAACGAAGGGATTTCCAGTCACTACTTACCAACCAGCCAGCAACCAGCCAAATTAACCTGTCTAACAGTATGCGTTAAAAACAGGGGTTTAGTTGCACACATTTGCAAATACATGCGTAAGCTGCAGGCCGCGCCAAGGCACCCTGATATCTGCAGTCCCTAACTCTACCTTTAAAGAGTCTCCACAATGGGAGCACATGCATTCTGATGAGATAGATGGAGGACAGGTGACTGGAGAGAGCCCACCTCTCCTTAAAGGCGCAGGGTCACACTGAGCACCCAGCACATAGCACAATGGCAGCGAAGGTGTCAGTGCGTTGCCTGACCAATATAAACGTTATACGATATTGCAAAAAGTGGTCACCTCCTCCATCTATAACTGGTCTAGATAGTAAGGAGCACTGGAAGGGCAAACGCAGATCAAAAACGAAGGGATTTCCAGTCACTACTTACCAACCAGCCAGCAACCAGCCAAATTAACCTGTCTAACAGTATGCATTAAAAACAGGGGTTGGCCTTGGCCACCGTGCTGAAGCTCAGTTTTACGGTCTTAGCAATCTTCTTATAGCCTAGGCCATCTTTATGTAGAGCAACAATTCTTTTTTTTCAGATCCTCAGAGAGTTCTTTACCATGAGGTGACATGTTGAACTTTCAGTGACCAATATAAGAGAGTGAGAGCAATAACACCAAATTTAACACACCTGCTCCCTATTCACACCTGAGATCTTGTAACACTAACGAATCACTTGACACCGGGGAGGGAAAATAGCTAATTGGATCCAATTTGGAAATTTTCATTAGGGATGTACTCACTTTTGTTGTCAGTGATTAAGATAATAATGGCTGTGTAATGAGTTATTTTGAGGGGACAGCAAATTTACACTGTTATACAAGCTTTACACTCACTACTTTACATTGTAGCAAAGTGTAATTTCTTAAGTGTTGTCACATGAAAAGATATAATAAAATGTTTACAAAAATGTGAGGTTTATACTCACTTTTGTGAGATACTGTAGGTAAGGGGCAGAGCCACCTGACAATGTCACCTGGTGGCACCTCCCCCTTGTGATGTCACTAACCAGTGCATGCTGGGCCAGTGCCGTCACAAGAAGGGCAATTTTTAAAATATTTTCTATTGCCGCCAATTTAAATGTAATTTCCTTTATTTTTATTTTTATTTCGAAATGTACTTTTTGCTGCAGCATGTTCTATACATGCTGCAGGTGCGCCACGTTAAAGGCAGACTAGGGGGACCCCCACCCAGGCACTGTATTTAAAGGAATTTTTCATTTTTATTTTGCCACTTTAAGCATCAAAAAAATCACTGCTCCTGTAAAAGGATACATGTCCCCCAGGGCAGTACCCGGACCCCCGTACACTTTTTATGTCCAGTTACTTGCATATAAGCCTTCAAAATGGGGACTTTTGATTTTTCAAGTTCAGGTCCTATTGACTTTATTAGGGTTTGCCGTGCGGGTCAGAACTTTTTCTCTGTTAGGGAGTTCTGGTGCGAATCAAACAGGGAAGTGTTCGGCCCATCTCTAGTATTCAGTGTTTATTGATGCTCCCCAGCTTTGTCACCACACTCACACGTTCCCGTTCTATGTAGAAGGATACTCTGCTGTTACTCTCCATAAAAACCAAGGCAGCCTCCAATGGTGTAATTCAGTATATTTCATATATTATCATATAAACATTTAAAAACTACTCACACAGTATCAATGCTTGCATTACACAATCCAAGAGCACTCAGTATTACTTCCTACATTCATCTGTGTTCCATTGACTGGAAATACGAAAGCAGAAGTGACGCCTACAAGCCCCGCTCAATGCGTTTCGTCACACTGACATCATTAGGAGCTTTACTTATTAATTAGAATAGCACTTTGTTTGCCTGAAGTGAGTTGAAATTCTCCTACTGCTGACTGACTTACTACTTTTGCTGAAATTCTGTTCCGAGCATTTACTACTCATTCAATAAATTAATACTTTCTAAGGTTAGTTTAAAATTTTCCTCCGGCTACTTTGAGGTCATGTCCCCTTGCTCTTGATCTTAGCTTCAAAATGAAAATACTGCCCTCATGAACCCTAGTCACACCCTTTATATATTTAAAGGTTTTAATCTTGTTCCCCTTTCCTTTCTTTCCTCAAGACTGTAAATATCAGGATACTGCAGTCTTTCCTGATATAATCTATTCCACAGACCCTTCACCATTTTTTGCCCATCTCTGGTCCTGTTCTATCTTATCAATGTATTTTTGTATGTGAAGTCTGCAGAACTGGGCACATTGTTCTAAATCAGGTTTAACTAAAGATCTGTATAGGGGAGGTGCTGGTGACTCCTCTAGTGATGTACCCCAGAATTCTAATCATTTTCCACATTAAGTACCCCCAAAATGTTTTTCTGGCCAACAATGTACCCCCAATTATGTACCTTGTCAGAGATTTTTTTTTTTCCAAAAATACGTTATTTTTTAATTTAGAAACATTGAACTGCATATTTCACTGTTTGGCCAATCTTCAAGCAATGCTAAATTTTGTTTCATTTTACAAAGACATAGAAATATCAACCTGATTGCATACCATATCATCAGCGAAAAAACATACCTGGCCTACAAAACCTTTAACAATATCACTTAAAAACAGATTAAATAGAACAGGACCTAGTGAAATTAAGTTTTTTGAAAGAACAATCATACAATTAGGGGAATGGGGTTTTTTTAAATATTTTTTTGGAATGGGAAAACAGTTTTATTACACAGAGACGGGCTTCTTTCACTTGTATGAAGGTAATTCTCCAAATTATTTTGTGTGGCAGGCTAGTGAACTATTGGTAACAACATAGCAAATGCATGCCCTCTCCCTAAATGTATAGTTCAGTATAGTGATGTTAAATCACTTTGGATTATTGATATAGCTTTGGATTTTAAAGGTCTGAGCTTTGCAGTTTTGAGTCCAAGAGAACTGGCTACGTGTTCAAATCTGACTGCACAATCTACTGAGCTTAGATAGAACTGTACAGAATTTCCAAAGGGCTCACATAAGATTCCATGTAATCATAACATTTGAATGAGGCTTTCTGACACATTGTTTGTTATTAGAACATTTTTATTTGAAAAGAAGTTTGTAAATCATGACATGTTACAATTAGATTGTACAATGTTTTTAGACATACTCACAACTGTGTAGTGTGGACACATACGCGATTGCCTCTTTCTTACTATAAACCATGTAAAGTGAAAGCCTTCACCTACAGTATCTCACAAAAGTGAGTACACCCCTCACATTTTTGTAAATATGTTATTATAACTTTTCATGTGACAATACTGAAGAAATGACACTTTGCTACAATGAAAAGCAGTAAGTGTACAGCTTGTATAACAGTGTAAATTTGCTGTCCCCTCAAAACACCTCAACACACAGTCATAAATGTCTAAACCGCTGGCAACAAAAGTGAGTACACCTCTAGGTGAAAATGTCCAAATTGGGCCCAATTAGCCATTTTCCTTCCCCGTTGTCTTGGGACTTGTTAGTGTTAAAAGGTCTCAGGTGTGAATGAGGAGCAGGTGTGTTAAATTTGGCGTTATCGCTCTCACTTATAATGGTCACTGAAAGTTCAAAATGGCACCTCAAGGCGAAGAATTCTCTGAGGATCTGAAAAAAAGAATTGTTGCTCTACATAAAGATGGCCCAGGCTATAAAAAGATTGCAAAGACCCTGAAACTGAGCTGCAACACAGTAACCAAGACCATACAGTGCTTTAACAGGACAGGTTCTACTCAGAACAGGCCTTGCCATTGTCGCCAAAGAAGTTGAGTGCACGTGCTTAGCGTCATATCCAGAGGTTGTCTTTGGGAAATAGACGTATGAGTGCTGCCAGCATTGCTGCAGAGGTTGAAGGGGTGGGGGGTCAGCCTGTCGGTGCTCAGACCATACGCCGCACACTGCATCAAATGGGTCTGCATGGCTGTCATCCCAGAAGAAAGCCTCTTCTAAAGATGATGCACAAGAAAGCCCGCAAACAGTTTGCTAAAGACAAGCAGACTAAGGACATGGATTATTGGAACCATGTCCTGTGGTTTGATGAGACCAAGATAAACATACTTTGTTCAGATGGTGTCAAGCGTGTGTTATGGCAACCAGGTGAGGACGGAGTGCAAAGACAAGTGTGTCTTGCCTACAGTCCAGCATGGTGGTGAGAGTGTCATGCTCTGGGGGGTGCATGAGTGCTGCCAACACTGGGGAGCTACAGTTCATTGAGGGAACCATGAATGCCAACATGTACTTTGACATACTGAAACAGAGCATGAACCCCAAACACACCTCCAAGATGACTACTGCCTTGTTAAAGAAGCTAAGGGTAAAGGTGATTGACTGGCCAAGCATGTCTTCAGTAGGGATGATCGAACTTTTCAAAAGTTCGGTTCGACCAGAACACCAGAACTTCCAGAAAGTTCGGCCCGGATTTCAGAACCCCATTGAAATCAATGGGACCCAAACTTCAGTAATCAAAAAACCCCATTTTGAAGCCCTAAAAGCTGAGTGCATGTGCTCAGCATCATATCCAGAAGTTGTCTTTAGGAAATAGATGAATGAATGCTGCCAGCATTGCTGCAGAGGTTGAAGGGGGGAGGAGTCAGCCTGTCAGTGCTCAGAACATACACAGCTCACTGCATCAAATAGGTTGTATGGTTGTTGTCCCAGAAGGAAGCCTCTTCTAAAGATGATGCACAAGAAAGCCCACAAACTTTTTGCTGAAGACAAGCAGACTAAGGACATTGATTACTGGAACCATGTCCTGTGGTCTGTTGAGACCAAGATAAATTTATTTGGTTCAAATGGTGTCAAGCGTGTGTGGCATCAACCAGTTGAGGAGTACAAAGACAAGTGTCTCCCGCCTACAGTCAAGCATGGTGGTGGGAGTGTCATGGTCTGGGGCTGCATGAGTGCTGCTGGCACTGGGGAGCTAAAGTTCATTGAGGGAAACAAAAATGCCAACATGTACTGTGACATACTGTACATCTGCTTGAGCATGATCCCCTCCCTTCGGGGGACTGGGCCGCCGGGCAATATTTCAACATGATTAAGACCCAAAACACACCTCCAAGACGACCACTGCCTTGCTAAAGAAGCTGTGTGTAAAAGGTGATGGACTGGCCAAGCATGTCTCCAGACCTAAACCCTATTGAGCAACTGTGGGGCATCCTCAAATGGAAGTTGGAGGATCACAAGGTCTCTAACATTGACCAGCTCCGTGATGTTATCAGGGAGAAGTGGAAGAGGATTCCAGTGGATACCTGTGAAGCTCTGATGAACTTCATGCCCAAGAGGGTTAAGGCAGTGCTGGAAAAATATTGGTGACCCCGCAAAATATTGACACTTTGTGCCCAATTTGGACATTTTCACTTAGGGGTGTACTCACTTTTGTTTCCAGAGGTTTGGACATTAATGGCTGTGTGTTGAGTTATTTTGAGGGGACAGCAAATTTACACTGTTATGCAAGCTGTACACTCACTACTTTACATTGTAGTAAAGTGTAATTTCTTCAGTCACATAAAAAGATATAATAAAATATTTACAAAAATGTGAGGGGTGTAATCACTTTTGTGAAATACTGTATATGAAAGTGACCTGTATTTAAGTGGTTAAGGGGAACCCTATGACAGAATTAAAAAATAAACGACATGGGGTCCCCCCCAAAATCTATACCCAGCCCTTTGGGCCTGGTATATATTTTAAGGGGAACTCCACACCAAAATTTTTAAAAAAAGATGGCGTTGGGTCCCCCCCCCCCCCAAAATCCATACTAGGCCCTTTGGGTCTGGTACAGATTTTAAGGGGAACTCCACATCAAAATTAAAAAAAAAAAAAGAAAAACGGTGTGCCCCCCCCCCAAAAAAAAATCCATACCAGACCCTTATCCGAGCAAGCAGCCTGGCTGGCCAGGATGGGGGGACAAGTGAGTGTCCCCCTTAACCATACCAGGCTGCTTGCCCTCAACATAGGGAAGGTGCTTTGTGGTACCCCCCAAAGCATCTTGTTCCCATGTTGATAGGGACAAGGGCCTCTTCCCGACAACCTTGAGCTGTGGTTGACGTGATTGACAATGGATTTACTTTGGGGGACACTATTTTTTTATTTTTTAATAAAGGACTTGTCAAAAACTGGCTTTTGTGTTTATTTTTTTGTACATTTTTTTTGATGAATGGGTAGGAGTATGATGTATCCGATATCCATTCACATGGGGGGGGCAGGATCTATTGGCCCCCTTGTTAAAGGGGGCTTCCAGATTCTAATAAGCCCCCCACCCGCAGACCCCCACAACCACAGCCCCGGGTTGTCGGGAAGAGGCCCTTGTCCCCATCAACATGGGGACAAGGTGCTTTTGGGGCAAGTGGCCTGGTATGGTTCAGGGGGGGGGGGGGCGCTCGCTCAACGTCGTCCACCCCTATCCTGGCCAGCCAGGCTGCTTGCACAGATAAGGGTCTGGTATGGATTGTGGAGGGGACCCCACACCGTTTATTTTTTTTATCTTTATTGCCAGGAGCCCACAATACATTACAGCCGCGAGCATATTTAAATTTCATTTTTTCCTTTTGAAATGTCAGTATTGTTGCAGCAGGCTACATACATTGTACAAATGTGCCACTTTACAGGCACATTAAGGGGACCCCCCAGGCACGATATTTAAAGGAATTTTTCATTTTTATTGTTTCATTTTAAGCATTTTTAAAATCACTGCTCTTGTAAGAACAATTGTTTAAAAAAAAAAAAATTAACTTGCATATAAGCCTTTAAAATGAGGACTTTTGATTTTCATGTTCGTGTCCCATAGGCTTTATTAGAGTTCAGTTCGCATGTTTGCTAGAACTTTTTCCCTGTTCGAGATGTTCTGGTGCGAACCGAACAGGGGGATGTTCGGCCCATCACTACTCTTGACATTAGGGATAGTGTAAAGCCTTGGATTCCTAACGAAAAGAGTTTTTGCTGCAATTGAAAATTAGCATCTGTATCAAAGGCTAAAGATGGATTATTAGGATTAACATAGTGTAGTGATCTTTTATTTAGCAGTGATAATTAATAAGTTGTTTCAGTAATGTAGTTAGAGTGAACACCAGATTGAAGAGGGTCCAGGGTTGAGGGGGAGGAAAGATAGTTAATCAAATTCTACATGTATGTGTTTTTTTAACCACTTTGCTACACAGTACATGTTCCGACATGTTCTGTATGTCCTGGCTTTGAAAGGGTTAACAGCCATGAGCTTGTTTTTGTTTTTTTCAGCAGGCTCGGGGCAGTTTAGTAAAAGTGATCTGGGCAGCTGAAGAACCGCCCTGACACTTTTACGGGACCCAAGGTCTTTCCTCAATTGACTGGAGCAAAGGACAATTCTTATAGGTCCCTGTTGTCTCTATAAATTGTACCTGTCTCTCTACAGAAATTCAAGCAACATAAAGTTGGCAACCATCCAGGTTCATTTATATCTAGCAAAAGTAAGAAAGTAAGGTGCACATGGGCAAGAAGAGTGTGGCCAGAAGTAAGTTCTAATTGTACAAAACAGAGCAGACTTAGAAAAATTATATGTCAAGCGGGGGGGGGGGGGGGGTCGATTGGTCCAAGCTTACTTAGTTCAGCTTGGACCAATGAAACTATGAACATACCATAGCTGTGGGATACTTTTAGAAGCTGGAAATCACTGTAGATACCGCTACTCCAGTGATCTCAGTTTTTTTGCGATCCCCTGCTGAGCGACTGCCTGTTCCATTGTGAACACAGGAGGTAGCGGCATGGGTGGCACTCAGAGGATGCTTTACAATTTCTTAATAATTGCAAAGCATTCTCTGATTGAGTGAATGTCATCGCACCACCTCTGCACCTTGTCCAACCAGAGAACGCTTTGCATTTA
The DNA here is from genome assembly GCF_965119305.1 of Pelophylax lessonae. NCBI lineage: Eukaryota > Metazoa > Chordata > Amphibia > Anura > Ranidae > Pelophylax > Pelophylax lessonae. Next base: position 115,667,383 of record NC_138779.1, read on the forward strand.
TTGAGAACAAGCAAAGCATCCTCTGACTCATGCCTATGCTGACCAGTGACCTTGGTCCAAGCTGGACCAAGTATAAATATATTTTCCTGAAATGCTTCTTCAATGCTGTGCATATAAAGGCAGTATTAGAAAATTACTGTGTTCTTAACAACTTAAGCCCCGGAAGATTTTACCCCCTTCCTGAGCAGGAACTATTTTGCGATTCGGCACTGCGTGACTTTAACGAACAATTGCGCGGTCGTGCAAAGCTGTACCTAAACTAATTTGACGTCCTTTTTTTTCCCACAACCAGAGCTTTCTTTTGGTGGTATTTGATCACCTGTGCGATTTTTTGATCATGCGCTATAAACAAAAAAAGAGCATCAATTTTGCAAAAATAACAATATTTTTCACATTTTTTTATATTAAATTCCCCCAAAAAAAAAAGTAAAAATTTAAATTTTTTAACATTTTAGGCCAATTTGTTTTATGCTACATATGTTTGGTAAAAAAAATCGCAAAAAGCGTATTTTGATTGGTTTGCGCAAAAGTTATTACGTTTACTAACTAAGGGAAAGATTTTTGGAATTTTTGGTGTTTTTATTTTTAACGCGTAATGGCGGCGATCTGCGATTTTTTTTGCGGTACTGCGACATTGCGGCGGACAGATCGGACCCTTGACTGACATTTTTGACACTTTTGGGGTTACCAGTGACATTACTACAGTAATCAGTGCTATACATATGCACTGTTACTGTAAAATGACACTGACAGTGAAGAGGTTAACTTTTTTTGAGAGGGAGGGGTTAAGTGTGTCCCTAGGGGCGTGTTTCTTACTGTGATTGGCTGTGGCTTGAGGTGTAGTAACAGTGATCAACAGTCCTACATAGTAGAACCGTATGATCACTATTCTTACACAGGGGAGAATGACAGGTGGTTTGTTTACATTAGCCGCCTGCCTTTCTCCTGCTCTAACAGACAATCGCGAGTGACCGTTGGACATCTGGTCCGCCGGGCACAAGCGTGGGGGGGATCGTGACCGCGCGGGAGCGCGCCTCCGGCGGTGCGCGCTCGCTCCCTAGAGCCTGACAGGCTAGCGACGTAGCCCTACGTCGCTTTGCCTGTGAGGGGCTGACTGCCGACGTAAATAGTTGTGCGGCGGTCGGCAAGCGGTTAAGTGAGGTTGGGGTCAGCACCCACGGCACTTAATAAGAGATGCTCGGACATGTGTTGGATGCTGAATATTCTTCAGACCCCACGGCACTTAATAAGAGATGCTCGGACATGTGTTGGATGCTGAATATTCTTCAGACCCTGTAGCTTTGCAACAGAATATTAACCATTTTTATATAGATAGTGCCAATTTAACATTTTTTTCAACTAGCAGTAAAGTTCCTTAAGAAGCAAAATAGGTCATTCACAAATCATTTATATGTGGATACTGGTTAATGCAGGCTTCTTTGTTACGTAGGCACACTTGTCTGACAACATGCCACCAGATTACATAGCAACAAACATAAGTACAAGGCATTTAAAGACTTCCAGCCAGTGATTTTAGTGACTAAGACAATGACTAAAGGAAAGTGAAGAAAGAATTTTTTCTCGAACAATGTTCCATGTGTGACAAGGTCAAAGCACTTCCCTTTGTCATCTAAATTATGATGATGGAGAGATTATCAGCTCAGCATGAAACTTGTACAAGGTGGTTCTCACATTTGAAAAACCATCAGCGTGAAAAGCTAATGAGCTAGGCCAGATTCTAAAAACACCTGCTGCATTTTAGACCTCACAGGGCAAATTAGATCAAATGCAGTGCTAAAAGCACTCATCTACCATCAGCCTGAAGCTTTGGCTGTTTAGTTGAAATACTGTAGGTGTTTTTCAACATGCAGCATTTTTAAGGCCCATTCCCCAGGCACAGATAAACAGAATACACAGTAATGGAGAATAGACATCAACTTAAGCATAATACATCTTCTTACTATTCTGCTACATTTCTCCAGGGTTGTCTTAATGTTACAGGTAGTGCATTGCCATGCCCACCAACACCATCATCCTCAGAAAGTGCCTGTGTATATGGGCTTTTCTTTACCTTAAACTGATTTCGTAAACCTCATACAATTCTATGGGAATGCAAAACCCACTTGAATCAGATACAATGCATGTCATAAGGAGGTCAGTTGCAGGTCAAATGCACCTGTCAATTAATTCTAAATTAGCTTAGAAACAAATCAAAGCGACACCAAATTCATGTGTATTGTCCAAAATTATCTGAAGGGACAAACACAAAAAATGTTCTCGCATAGTACTAGATCGTACAATTTTCATTTAATCAAAACAGTTTTCAACTGAAAATACAATACACATACATGCAATACATTACATCACTTTCACATTTTTTATCCTGTCATACGAGAATTTTCGATACGGAGACTAGCATGCAAAAAAAAACCCTCATGTTTATTAGGCTTTAGCTGCTCTCTGCCACTCAACTGGCTATATAAATCCTGTATAATAATAATAACAATAATTACAATAATCTGTGCTGAAGAGAAGATCACCTAGAACTGTGTACATCGACAAATGCAGAGTGCACAATGTACCTTGCAGAAGCAATGACAGGGGAGTTCTCTGTTCCCCTGTCACGATCCATGCAGCCACTGGCCATTCCACTGCTGGTTACTTCCCTGCTTTCCCCTGCCACTAGCTGCCACTGGGGCAAGAATAATTAGAGCCCTAAGATGATGTCATAGGGCTGAAATACTTGAAAAAAAGCAGAAACATGGCATGTGTTTAAGACAAAACCTTTAATATTGTAAGAGGAAGTTTGTATTTTGTACTTTGCACAAGAGTCAGATAAAAATGATTTTCCAGGTTATGATCATGTAGAAACAGCTCTTTGGCAAAATTCAATACAAATACAGTAAATGACAAGGTATTGAAATGAAGACCGTCCTTTGTTTTCTTTTGGCTGACAAATCGGTTTTCTTTTAAGGGTACAATACAATACTGTTCCTGTCACCTTTGTCCCTGCAGGTGACAAAGGAAGTGATCTATTCATTTAGTTAGTTGCTTGGTAAATAAACATTCTATTTTGTGCTAAATTCTAAGTGCCAATTTGTGAAAACAGCTGTCAATCCATTTGGCTTGTTGGACAACAAAGAGATCTGGACATGATGAAATCCCACAGGGCACCTTACTGAGTGACAAAATAATATGAAAACAACATTAGGACTCATGGGTCCATTATGTATTTGTTATTTTGAAAAATACAATTAATTTCAATTGACGATGTGTTATTCAGTAATCAGGGTAATTTTATAATCTTCAAGCTGTGACAATGGCTGGTAGACTGGAAGAAAAAAAGCTTTATTATTTATCAGTTGAATTAGTATGATTAACACATCATTTGCACAATAATAACAGCATATATCTTCCATAAAAGCATATATAAGGTCTGTTAGAATGAATATTCACACTTCTTGTATCCTTCTGTGTCAATGTTGTATTATATAACTTGCTTATGTCAAACTGCTACAACTTTTTTTTTTGTTTTGTAATATTTCAATTTCTCTTCTGCCTTCTAGTTTTCCTATATACATTTTCTTGTGGTTGTAAAGGCTGAAGGTTTTTACCTTCATGGATTCTATGCATAAAGGTAAAAAACCTTCTGTGTGTAACAAACTCAATTCACAGAAGAAAATAAATAAATGCATACAGTAATTAAGTAGTGGTCCAGGTATTCAATAGTTAAGGAATGTGTATGATTTAACAGGTTGTTAAGGAGCCAGCAGCTGCCGGTGTCCTTAACAACCAGTAACTGTCATGGTTGTTAAGGAGGGGGTGACCGCCACGTCCTCAACAACTGATGAGCCATCATCTGAATGTAAAGAAAAGATTTGCCAGCAATTAAAAATTTAGAAAAAAACTGTGTGGGGGTCTCCTCCCAATCTATACCAGGCCCTTGGGTGTGAATGAAAATGAAAAAACAAAATGTCATGGGGTCCCCCCTTAAAACCCAGGCCAGATCCATATCAGTGCATGCAGCCTGGCAGGTCAGGAAAGGGGGATGAGCAAGTGCCCTCCCTCCTGAACCATACCATGCCACATGCTCTCAACATGGGGGGTTGCTTTGAGGCAAAGGGGTCACCCCCCCCCAAGCACCTTTTCCCTATGTTGAGGAGGACAAGGGCCTCTTTCCCACAACTCTTTCCAGTGGTTGTGGGGATCTGCGGGCAGGATGCTTATCAGAATCCAAATCCCGCCCCCCCCCCCAATGGGAATGAGCATGGGGTACATTGTACCCCTACTCATTCACCTAGAAAGTGCTCAAGAAGCATACAGTATTTGACAATTCCTTTGTTCACCACCACTGCAGACCCGTAAAAAAAGAAAACGAGGTCTACACCGGCTGCTAAATAAACGAAGGGGCGGGGCCACCCAATGATGCCACCGGGAGACTCTATTCCCTTCTGACATTATTCACCCAGCATTCTCCAAATCAATGATGTCAAAAGAGGGAGGGGTCATCTAATGACGTCAACGGCTGCATGCTTGGATAAGGGTCTTCGATAGATTTTGGGGGGCCCTATGCCCTTTTTTCATTTTTTTTTTTATTTTAGTGCAGGGTTTCCCTTAAAATGCATACCAGACCCAAAGAGCCTGTTATTGATTTGGGGGGGACCTACGCTGTTTCTTTTCTCAGTTTTTAATTGCCGGTAAATCTTTTGTTTACATTCAGCTGTCAGCAGGGAGCCTGCAGAGACCAACTGCTGCTTAACAACCAGCTATTTACTACTACGGCAGTAGCCAGTGTTAAATTGCCTGAAACTTTCACTACGCTCACTTTGCTGCACATTTACCCTACAGAATGTAGCATTTAGAGCAGACACACCGGAACCTATGTCCTGCTACAGCAGTCCAGCTTTCCTCCACCACCTCACTGCAAGTGACACTGAAGTGCAGATCTCTTGCATGCACTTAATTAACTCTTTCAGCTCTTCCGTGCCATGCGACACGGCCCTCAGTACCATGGGTTCAGTCCTGATTCCTTTTGGGGGACCAAACGCTAGGAATGAACCATGCCTGGTACCACTCCTCTCTGTTTTGCAGCTATTACTTTCTCACCAGTTAACTGTTACCTGTAGCAACTACAAACTTCTAACTCCTTGACCGAGTTAACCCTAAGTGATGGCCTTCCGTTCTTTACTCTTCAATTCCATGTGTGCTTTACAGGTCCAGCTCTTCTAGATACACCCTATATCTTTATGCACTCCTTTAAATAATTTCAGACCAGGCATGAAACAGTTGAACAAGCTTTACTGGACAACTTGTAGAATACAGTCCAACAATACAATGCAATTAATTCCTAACTGAACCCAAGCTACCTGCATGGGAAGCAACCCAGAGGTAAGAGTCCATAAGAGTATAACTCCTTATTCAGGAAGGTTCCTGTAGTGTGATCCTGGTGTTGCTGGCGACTAAATATTTGGCCTTGTGATGCTTCCCATGCAGGCTGCCGGCAAAAAGCCCATCTAAGCAGAGCCACCCCCCTCATTACTTACAGTACAGAAAGGAGGGCAGAACCCAGGAAAGCAAACATACAGGTTTTAACCCCTTCCCACCTGGGCAGCCTGGATAACTAACAAACCAAATTACCTAAAAGCTGTCTCCTTCCAGGCTGCTTCTAGTTTTTTTTTTTTGCAAAGGCATAATGTGCTAGTATGCATCGCATATTAGCACATTGTGTTAAACTTACCTGAAAACGAAGCGTTCCAACGATGCGATGCCATTGCTGAAGGCAGTGCCCATATCTACCCAGTTTTCCTTCTGGGTCTGTGGCTCCTGCGCAAGTGCCTGGGAGCCGCCAGTCATAGCACACTGCTCTGAAGAAACGGCATGGGTGGCCATTCCTTCAGAGCACATGCGCCAGTGACATAACTGGCTGCTAGCTTAGTAAATATCTCCTAAACGATGCATGTTTGGGAGATATTAACACTACCTATAGATAAGCTTTAATATAGGCTTAGCTATAAGTAAAACTTAAAGATGGAAGTTTACTTCCTCTTTATTAAATCTATTTTTAACAAACTGTGCAAAATAAAAATGAGTAAAATATGTGGACACTTTGATTCCAGTATAGATGGAGTGTTTCCTGAATAGCACAACTTTACTTGCTGACTGCGCTTACTCTTTACCAAAGTACTGCATTGTTCTTATTGATTATATTTAAAGTAGTCCAACAGTAGACTAGTCAGAAGAATACTCTGATTTTTACTCAGTATATATAATATACAGCCTGATATTTTGGATAAAGCTTGGCAGGTTGAATCACTTACAAGCTTTTTTTTTTATCTTTCTGAGTTTTTGGTTGTGAAATAACTCATATTAGGTTTTGGGGCAGAATTTAGGTCCTACTAAATTTTACCCTTTTACAAGTACACTTGACTTTTTTCACTATACGTTATAGAAAATATTTAAGATGGAGTATTCAAATGGTATTGGTAGTGAAGAAAGCATGAAGTAGTTGTGATAGAGTTCTCCTGGGCAGACAGCTCAACTACCAAGTCCATCCAAAAGTAAAATGTAAAGGATAGCTTGAACTAAAAAAAAATTGTGCATATGATTGGGCACTTAAGCAAAACAGTTTTTATCAGTTACCCAAAAGGCCCGCTTTTACACTGGGCAGAATCCAACTTGCTCAGTATCTGTCCGCTGATCCCCTGCTGAGCAGAGCGGGTTGATGACAGGTCCATGTTAGCTCAGTCTACGCAAAGCAAGCCACAGACAGAGCTGGCTGTCCGTTTACACCTGACTGCCCTCCAATCCAATCCACCTAGATACAGGGGGGTGGATCCCCCTCAGTGTTTTTTTTTTTTAGCGGATTGGAGGTAAGTAGGTGTAAACGGACACAAGTCTGTTTACATCCGCTGGTCCATAGGAATGCATGGAGGGTCCAATCAGGTCCACTTGAAAAACGTATAGGTAGACCCGATCAGATCACGGAGCCTAACTTCTTTAGAAACTGAAAATCCACACAGATGTTTTTAAGATAAATACAAGATAAGCAGTTTCTTCCAAAATAATGATTTCTTTTTGTTGCTGAGAGTCATGTAAACATTATGTAGAAAATGTTTACTGAAATCATGATCATCAGTAAAGTGCGTTCCTTCTTTTTCCCTAGCATTTCCACTGGAAGACAGTTTTCCATTTTTTTTTTTTTAATCTTATTTTTCCTATTATTTTTCTATCCAAACAGCGAATGCTGATTCAGAAGACTTCAGCAGATGTATAAACGTGTTTGTGGTATTTGTGCAATTGAGACCATGCATGGATCTTGAGCCAAAACCAGCAGAAATATTTCTGTAATGGGAAGGAAGGAAACAGTTCTATGGAAATTTGCTTACCTCGTGTTTTTTTTTTTTTTTTTTTTTAGTTTTTGCAAAGGCCAAAGCTATTACATCAGTGTCCCTAGGACAAGGAACAGAGGCATCTTACGAAGAGGTATACAATACAGTGGAAAAAGGCATGGTGTTAAGGGTGAGGCATTTAAACTGCACTTGGTCTGACAGCTGAAGACACACAGTAAATTCAGTAACAAGTTGGACAGTGTAAAGCAGGCAGAAGGAAATGTATCCTGCTGTGCAAGTCTCTAGTGGTTAGTGATTCACGCCTTGCAATGGTGAGATTTGATTATTGTTACACCTTAGCTATTGGTAGCATAAGCATTTAGATCTTAGCCAATATGTCTCATTAAAGAAGTGAAATCAAGACCTAAAAAGGACACAAGGGTCAATTAACTAAGAGATAAATAGCGCAGTATTTTTGAGTTAAAATACCTCATGTGGTATTTATCTCAAAAGTAGTCAATTCACTAAAACACATGCGTTATTTACTGAATGTGTTACATTTTTCAGTTTTGCAATATTTAGCACCTACATTTTGTGTCATTTTATTTATTTTTTTTCACAATTTATTTTTTTTTTTTTCAGAAGGCACACAGCAATATTGTGAAACTATGCAAACATTCTAGACTGTTTTCATTCACAAAACTATCTCCCTCTGGTGAACATTTTCACACTGATACATTATATACTTTTCTTTTCCTTGCCAGTGTGGAGTTCTTCTTATTGCTATTTTGTAAAGTTCTAAAATACCGCCAGCAAATACCAGGTGATAATAAATGAATGTGTGTGTTTTTTTAGTGAATTGACTTTAATGACTTATCTCATTTTTATTTTATTATCTCATGAAATAGGGGTCAAATTCACTAAGCTTTACCGCATGCTGGAACTGGAACTGGAGCGATACAGTTGTTTCACCTGTTGTGTGTTCGGTGGGGGACACCTGATGTAGACCTGTTAGTTTCTCAGGTCAACGAGAAGGTGCAGAGGTTTGTAGCCAGGTCTTGGGATCCTCTGGCCGATGCCACAGATGCACTGGTGGCTCCTTGAGGTCAATATCAGCTGATCTATGCTGTAAAATGCACACAGGGCTGGTATAGTTGCTTAGATGAAAGTATTGGTCTTGATGGACGTGGAAGCAATTACAGGCACAGACGAGGAATCACCGTGGGGAGAGCTGGCGGCCTCCGGGGCTCTGATACACACCACTGCAGTTCAGTGCACAAGCAGACAGACTGAGAGAGGGGGCAAGCCACAACGTGTTTCTGAGGCCCTGCCTCCTTCGTCAGGCTAACCCGCCGCACACATGAGGACACATATATATACTGTCAAGAAGGGAAAAAGTAACCAATTTAAAAATGAGCCGAAAGCTAATGCAAATGGGCGGAGCGGGCCGTCCCATCACCATGGTCACAGATGAGCTGCCCAAAGGTTAGGGGAAGGGGGTGGAGCACTAACAAAGGCAGAGCTACCTATAAAAACAGGGACAAAAGGTACATATAAATAAAATCTGATTGTGCGTAGCACAGCATGCTGCGATAGGACCAAAGCAGATGGTAGCAACTCTGAACAAAGAAATTCCTCTCCAGTCCAAAGAAAAGAAATAATAATAATAATAATAAAAAAAAAAAAACAATATTACATTGTAACAGCAGTGATAGCTTTAACAATGTAAGGATAAATATTTATAAATACAAAAAATTATAAACGATAAAACTATTAGAAAACTATTATTTGGGACACATAATCATCAAATGTACATTCAAATGCCATACATTGCATATGTATAGAGAAAAATTCTGTTAGGAGCATTCGTACAGGTAAGCATATATGAATATATTATGAAAACTGATAGAGACTAGTCTACTAAGAGCCAATAATAAAGTATAATAAAAATGCATGCAAACTAAAATGCATGTAAAAGGTCAGATATGCGCAAGCTCGTCAAATGTAGCTTCCGAAATTATAGAAGATACATATACATACATATGGGGAGAAACCAATAAGGGATATACATATACAGTATCTCATAAAAGTGAGTACATCCCTCACATTTTTGTAAGTATTTTATTATATCTTTTCACGTGACAACACTGAATAAATGACACTTTGCTACAAAGTAGTGAGTGTACAGCTTGTATAAATTTGCTGTCCCCTCAAAATAACTCAACACACAGCCATTAATGCCTAAACCACTGGCAACATAAGTGAGTACGGCCCTAAATGAAAATGTCCAAATTGGGCACAATTAGCCATTTTCCCTCCCCACTGTCATGTGACTCGTTAGTGTTACAACATCTCAGGTGTGAATGGGGAGCAGGTGTGTTATATTTGGTGTTATCGCTCTCACTCTCTCATACTGGTCACTGGAAGTTCAACATGATACCTCATGGCAAAGAACTCTCTGAGGATCTGAAAAAAGAATTGTTGCTCTACATAAAGATGGCCTAGGCTATAAGAAGATTGCCAAGACTCTGAAACTGAGCTGCAACATGGTGGCCAAGATCATACAGCGGTTTACCAGGACAGGTTCCACTCAGAACAGGCCTCGCCATGGTCGACCAAAGAAGTTAAGTGCATGTGCGCAGCGTCATATCCAGAGATTGTCTTCGGGAAATAGACGTATGAGTGCTGCCAGCATTGCTGCAGAGGTTGAAGGGGTGGGGGGGTCAGCCTGTCGGTGCTCAGACCATACGCCGCACACTGCATCAAATTGGTCTGCATGGCTGTCATCCCAGAAGGAAGCCTCTTCTAAAGATGATGCACAAGAAAGCTCGCAAACAGTTTGCTAAAGACAAACAGACTAAGGACTTAGATTATGGGAACCATGTCCTGTAGTTTGATGAGACCAAGATAAACATATTTGGTTCAGATGGTGTCAAGCGTGTGTGATGGCAACCAGGTGAGGAGTAAAAAGACAAGTGTGTCTTGCCTACAGTCCAGCATGGTGGTGAGAGTGTCATGCTCTGGGGGGTGCATGAGTGCTGCCAACACTGGGTAGCTACAGTTCATTGAGGGAACCATGAATGCCAACATGACATACTGAAACAGAGCATGATCCCCTCCCTTCGGAGACTGGGTCGCAGGGCAGTATTCCAATATGGAAACAACCCCACACTTCCAAGATGACTACTGCCTTGTTAAAGAAGCTAAGGGTAAAGGTGATTGACTGGCCAAGCATGTCTTCGGACCTAAACCCTATTGAGCATCTGTGGGGCATCCTCAAACAGAAGGTGGAGGAGGGCAAGGTCTCTAACATCCACCAGCTCTGTGATGTACTCATGGAGGAGTGGAAGAGGACACCAGTGGCAATCTGTGAAGCAGTGGTGAACTCCATGCCCAAGAGGGTTAAGGCAGTGCTGGAAAATAATGGTGGCCACACAAAATATTGACACTTTGGGCCCAATTTGGACAACTTAGGGGTGTACTCACTTTTGTTGCCAGCAGTTTAGACATTAATGGCTGTGTGTTGAGTTATTTTGAGGGGACAGCAAATTTACACTGTTATACAAGCTGTACACTTACTACTTTACATTGTAGCAAAGTGTCATTTCTTCAGTGTTGTCACATGAAAAGATATAATAAAATATTTACAAAACTGTGAGGGGTGTACTCACTTTTTTGAGATACTGTATATAAAAGATATTTACTATAATACCTAATCCATATATGTCTACCTACAGCTACAGACCAATGCATCCACATGTAAACACACGTATACAAAGATTAAAATATACAATCTAAAAATTAAAAAATTGGTTATTGGAAGGCCGTCCTTGATATGTCATAAAATGGTATTCATTTCTAGTTCCTCATTTATCCCCTCAGGCTCCAAAGTATGAAGGGTAAAAATCCAGTAGGTTTCCCTACGGCAAAGTCTCTGAGGGGGGGAATGCTCTCTTTTACCCATACTTGCAGTCCAGCCAGAATGGGGGGGGGGGGGAGACGAGTGAGCGGCCCCACCCCTCTGAACCATACCAGGCTGCTTGCCCTCAACATGGGGAGGGTGCTTTGGGGTGCCCCCCAAAGCACCTTGTCCCCATGTTGATAGGGACAAGGGCCTCTTCCGGACTGCCCCGGGCTGTGGTTGTCGGGGTCTGTGAGTGTGGGGGCTTATCGGAATCTGGAAGCCCCTTTTAACAAAGGGGCCCCAAGATCCCCTCCCCCCAATGTAAATGGATATCGGGTACATTGTACCCCTACCCATTCACCAAAAAATTGTACAAAAAAATAAACACAAAAGCCAGTTTTTGACAAGTCCTTAGTTAAAAAATAAAAATAAAGAAATAGTGTCCCCGAAGTAAAAATAGAAAGGAAAAAAAAAGAAGTGTGAAGATGCGGGAGCGGTGTCCTGGTCGGTTTGTGTCCAATGTGGACTTGAAATGCTTTTAGGATCAACTTGTTTGTGAGTATATTTCCTTTCTTTTTACATCAGTAAACGCAACTTAGTTAATCCGCAAGGTTGGTGTGCCCTTTTTTCATTTTTTCACAGTGTTTCCATTGGGTGGCCCCTGACCCTAGGAGGGCAGCAAGGTCTGTGCATTTATCCAGAGCCATTGAGATTCACATTACTTTCGAGTGCAGGAGAATTTGTTTGTTTTTACCATGAATGATAACTGTCATTGTTGCTTTTTCTTTCAACCAAAGATTTATACCATCAAATGGCTGGAGTCATAACTGATCCCATGTGCAGCATCATAGCAACTGCAAAATCAAACATAGACTAAGATGGCAGCTTCCTTGACTGTAAAGCATAGAATGGTTTAGATCTGTTTTAGTTCATTTTTTTGTCTGGTTTGTGTATGAACAGTTTTTTAAATCTTTTAACTCAGGACTGGGGCCCAACCATCGAATTACCAAGTTCTTGCTTAGGTGGGAGGCTACAACCCTGGACTACTAACTAGAATGTGGACCTCCACCTCCTATAGTTCTCTGGGTGATTTTCACACATTATGAGGCTGATGTTAATAAGTAGGGAGACTTCCGGTTTCCGGCGCCGAATGAGGTAGGAGCGCTCTCCCTCGGCTCCCGCGGTCGGACCCGTAATCGGCATAAAAAATCGGCCTATTTGATCAATAAGAGTCCGCATCCGGCTCCCCCACCTCCGGGCAACCCCCAGGACCAGCTATATTGCCGCAATGGACAAATTTTTGGAAAAAAGCGGCCCGCGCGTTCCGCCGGGCCAGCCGCAAATCGAGGCCCCGGTCTCGGCCCTCCCCGCGGCGGAGGCCTCACAAATGGACATAGCGGCTCCACCATCCCCAGAACTGCCATCCCTGGGAGACCCACAGTCGGACCGCATTGCCCAGACTGTGGTGGCCCTTCTCTCCCCCACTATTTCTGCTGCAGTTCAGTCGGCTGTAGCAGCTGGTATGCAGGACATCAAAAAGCAGCTTGCTGCTCAATCGCACAGGCTGAATGAGGTGGAAACTCGGGTGGCCAGCATAGAGGAGGAGATATACAGCTCCCACAATTTCGAAATAACCCAGGACAAAACCAACCAGTTTCTGCTGCAAAAGGTGGAGGACTTGGAGAATAGAGCGCGTAGGAGTAACCTCCGCTTTATTGGAATACCGGAATCCGTGCCGCCATCATCCATCCCGGACCTTTGCTCCAAACGGATCCCGGAGGCGCTGGGTCTGCATGGCATCTGCGTGGTTGAAAGGGCCCACCGCATGGGGATTCACTCCTCTGACAGAACCACGCCGCGTCCGATCATAGCTAAATACTTAAATTACGCCGACAAATCCGCTATCCTCCAAAAATTCAGACAATCCAAATCTCTTCAGATCGATGGTGTTAAAGTCCTGATTTTTGCTGATTATTCGGTGGAAGTGGCCAAGAAGAGGAAGGCTTTCCAGACTGTATGCTCAAAGCTGCACCAAGCTCAAATCAAATTCACATTGGCATACCCGGCGACACTTCGGCTACGCGCACCCTCTGGCGAACAATTGTCTTTCCAAGACCCCTCGGAGGCGGAAGCTTTCGCTCGCTCTCTCCAGGCGGGTGGGTCGGACACCTGTTCATCTAAAACCCCTCCAACCCAGCGCACCCTGGTCCCATGGAGCCCTCGCAAGGAACCCCCCAAGAGGCAGAAGTACTCGGACGTTGTTGGCGGCAGCCGTTTCCTCCCGAACCGCTGAGGAGTCCTGGACCCCTGCGTGTGTCTCTCTCCTCTTCTGAGGGCGTTGATTGGGATCACGTAAAGTATCACCCCCTTGCATAGTTATTCTCTCCTGCCATATGTCCCCCCAGGTCCATCCTGGGGGCCGTGTGGTGATCCCACCCTCCTCCTTATCGCTCTTAATGTTTATATGCATACATATGATGTATTGATGTTTTTCAGACGGTTATTGTTATCATGGGTTGAAATGTTTTGTCATGTCATCTTTGGCTTCACGTCTGGGTTTCCTAGATGCTGCACTGTGCCTGCTTTTGGCATTAAGTTACTCGCATACGGGCCATGTTTTTGGGGAGCCCAAACTACCACTCCCCCTCCCCCCCCCACATTTGGGGGGCCGGGGATGAGGCGGTGCCAGACCTGCTCGGGTCCGCACCTAGGGCTTCGCCGGTGGATACGGTCGCAGCATTCGGAAAAAAGTGAGGTCCATGCTTTATGCTTTTTTGTTTATTCATTTGTTTATCCTTCTCCCACTACCCCTAACCCTTTCCTTTATACCTCTCCTCTCACCTTTACCCATGGCTCCGAGGAAGGGGACGGTTCCTATCAAGTGTCACATGTCACCCTATTGCCACTACTTCCCTACAGCTCTCATCTCCCTTTATGCTACCCTGCCGGACGCACTTGCCTACACGGGTACCCCAATGTCAGCTACACACCCCCTCCCCCCTGACCCTCCATGAGGATTCTGTCATGGAATGTCAGGGGTCTGAGGTCCCCGATCAAACGGATGAAGGTTTTGAGACATCTTAAAAGGCTCAAGACTGACATTGCCTTGTTGCAGGAGTCCCACCTCTCCTCCGATGACTTCCTCCGGATGCGGAAGTTGTGGGTTGGCACGGTGGTGGGTTCGGCCGCCCTAGGTCGCAAAGCAGGTGTTTTAATACTTATTCATAAACGGCTCTCCTGTGACGTCCTATCCGTTACCGCTGACTCTAAAGGACGCTATGTCTCCGCTCATTTAAAAATAAATGACAGGGAAATACTGCTAACGAACGTGTACGCTCCCAACGTCCCAGACCAGTCCTTCTATAGAGACCTCTCCGCACATCTTCTCAAGTATCCCCAAGTTCCACATCTCATAGGGGGGGACTTTAATGCCCTCATGGACCCACTCTTAGACAAGTCTTTGACAAAAAATAGACGCAAGGGTTCGGCCCCTCTGACCCCGGGTCCCCTGGCGCAATTAATAGATTCCCTTCACCTTACGGACGTATGGCGCCTCCACAACCCTACCGACAGGGACTTTACATTCTACTCCCACCCGCACAAGGTATTTACCAGAATAGACTACTTTTTCTCCTCGACCGATGTTCTTCACAGAATTGAGGATCCAGACATCCATGATATTGTTATATCTGACCATGCTCCCATATCCCTGACGCTAGATCCACCTGATAAGCAGGCTGACACCAGGCTATGGCGATTTCCGAGCTGTCTCCACACTGACAAAGGATTCCAGGCGTACTTGGCTAAGGCATGGGAGGACTTTGCAGAGCTCAACGCTTCGCACGTCTCGCAGCCCAACCTGTTCTGGGAGACGGGCAAAGCTTACCTTCGTGGTAAAATTATATCCTATGCCTCGGCCTATAGGAAAAACGCCTCTGAAAGTTACCGACGGGCCAGCGAGAGGCTTCAGGTAGCTCAAAGGCTGCTGCTGACCGCAGACTCCCCCGAATATCGGCAGGAATGGACCTTAGCCAAGCAGGCCTTTGACTCGTGGGCAGACAACCTGGAAAACATTAAACGCGCTCGTTTCTCGGCCCTGATGCATAAATATGGGAACAAAGCAGGGAAGCTCTTGGCGAGACTTTGCGGGACTCCCTACAAACCCACACATATTGCTTCCCTCCGTAGCTCATCAGGCATTACTGTATCCACCCCCCCGGAGGTGAAGAAAACAATGAGAGACTTTTATGCCTCTCTGTATTCCCCAGACCCTTTTGACGACCGACTAGCCAGTTTCTTCCTAGACAATGTCACCCTTCCTAAAATTTCTCCGTCACAACTAGAGACACTAAACGCTCCAGTGACCCTTCAAGAGATCCATGACACGATAAAAAGCCTTGCCCCCAACAAAGCCCCAGGCCCTGACGGCCTCACCGGGGAATTCTATAAAAACGCCATAGACATAATCGGCCCCACACTTCTAGAGGTGTACTCAGCCTTGTGGAATGGGGGTTGCTACCCTCCCACTGGCAACCAAGCCATAATAAAATTATTAGCGAAAAAAGGGAAGGATCCTCTGGAACCAGGATCCTACCGACCCATTTCCTTGCTAAACTTGGATGTTAAAATCCTGTCAAAAATACTGGCATCTCGACTGGCACTCATCATGCCGTCCTTGATACACCCAGCCCAGTCGGGGTTTACCAAGGGGAGGTCAGCTGCCTCTAATATCCGTAAGGTTCTCTTGGCTTTAGACCAGGCCGCGGCTTCCTCGGGGGGGGATCTGGCTATCATCACCCTGGACGCGGAGAAGGCCTTTGACAACGTGAGTTTTGACTGGTTATCCAAGGTTCTAACTTCTTTTGGCTTCTCGGGGCCGTTCACTCACGTTGTCGGGGCCATGTATGCTTCTCCTGCGGCCAGGTTGTGGGTAGCGGGGTCCCTTACCGACGAGTTCCGCTTATTCAAGGGCACGAGACAGGGATGTCCCCTGTCTCCTCTCCTCTTTAATCTGGCCCTAGAACCATTGTCCAGGTTTCTTTTGGACAAGGCGCCTCTCCATGGTATCCTGATTGGTAGTCACGAATTACGAATATCCCTTTTCGCCGATGATGTGTTAATATTTACCAGAAATCCCTCCTCGGACATGCACACCATCATATCGATCTTTGATAACTTTAAACTATGTTCGGGCCTGCGGATAAATTACGCTAAAAGCGAAATCCTCCCCCTGGGCAACGCACCCAAACCCGCATGGGTCTCCTCTTCTCCCTTCACCGTGGCGCAATCCCACATAACGTACTTGGGTATCAAAATAGGCAAAATCCCCTCTTCTGTCTATACTCTGAACTATCCCCCTCTTTTCCATAAGATCTCTCGTGAACTAGATAGTTGGATGGATCTGCCTCTCTCGCTCCTGGGAAGATGTCATCTGGTGAAAATGGTCAGTTTTGCGCGACTTTTATACCCTCTACAAACGCTTCCTCTGTTATTAAAACACAAAGATATCAAGTCGCTGACCTCCAGTATTTCTAGATTTGTGTGGCGAGGCAAAAGGCCCCGCATCTCCTACAGCAAACTCTGTCTTCCCAGGGGCGAGGGGGGAGCTAGTCTTCCTAATATTAGATTATATAATCTGTCATGCCTACTCAGAATCTCCCTGGACTGGCTCTCGAGGGCTTCTCTCTACTCCAATTTTGTACTTGAATCGCAAATGTCTGCTCCCTTCTCGCTGGCAGCCCTCCTCCATGTTAAATGGAAGTCTATGCCCTCTCAACTGCAGCACAATGTTCTCCTGCGAGACACAGTGATCGCTTGGAGGGAGTCCAGGAAACTTCTGAGGCTCCCCCCCTCCATGTCCAAGCACTTGCCTATACAGGGCAACCCTGCATTTACTCCCGGACTGCATTCGGACTACTTTGCTCTATGGCGTCGAAAAGGCCTATCGAACTTCTCTGATCTCTGCAACCACGCTACGGGTAAGCCCCGACCACTTCAAGATATTCTGGATGATTACCACCTTCCGGCCTCGCACGTTTTTCCTATCATGCAGTGCTTTAGTTTTCTTCGTTCATCGGGTGCCTCGATTACCAAAAGGTTCAGTGATCCCTTGCTGGACCCTCTGTTGTTATCCGGCACTTATAGCATCTCTGACATATACAAGCCCTTTCAGAAACTTACGTCCTCAAACCTCGCTGGGTCATCGGCTGCCAACTGGGCCAAGGACTTTCCCATGGAGAATTTGGTCACGAAGTTATTCCAAGGATACAAATGCACTGTGCGACTGACACCTAATGAAACGTGGAGGGAGACGCAGCTGAAAATACTGCACAGAGCCTATATTCCTTTCACGTCAAACGAACAGTCCCCCTCAGCGCGTCTATGCCCCCTTTGCAAAACTACCCGTCCATCACTACGCCACAGATTTTGGTCATGCTCATTTATATCTACATTTTGGGACCAGGTGCTGGCGTTCATCCACCAAATCACGCTCCTTCAGCTCCCTAAAGACCCTCTGTTACTTGTCTTTGGATACTGGGACAAACGTCTCCAAATATGGACTAGCCGTCCTCTACCTCACCCTCGGACATGGATCCTAACCTGTTTACTGATAGCCCGCAGGGTTATCCTTGCCAATTGGATTGCAAACGAGGGCCCTACTGTTTCACAAGTACATCGTGAGCTTCTAAGCCTTATGACTAAAGACCGGCTTAACATGGACTCCGACTCTTCATCCTCTTCTGCTCGTTTCTCCAGCAAATGGCAGGACTTCCTTGCCTCACTACCCACAAATGCCGTTTCTGCACTGACTGCGGACACTTTTGTATATGCTGATACTGGGTAGTGGAAATCAATACTGTAGGAAATGTGTCAAAATCTGAGTGGTATATCTCACAGGCATTCCTCCCCTCTTCATGTCCCCCCCCCCCCCCACCTCCTTACCTCTAATCCTCCCCTGTCCCCCCCCAGTTAAAACTTCCCCTCCCATGGCACCAATCCCTCCTAGTTAATCAAGATCCATCCAACTAGGGTTCTAGTATATTCTGTATTTCTGTATTTGACATGGTTACCCTTATTGCTCTTCCGGGTCAGAATTGAGCTCTTTCTTTTGCTCAGCTTTTGACCCCGAAAAAATGTTAAAATGTGTTGTACAATGTTATAACTTTCTCTTTGTACCGTTCATTGACTTTAATAAAGTTTCTTTAAAAAAAAAAAAAAAAATAAGTAGGGATGGGCTTTGGGTTCGGATCTAATCTAATCGTGCGGCAGGGGTGCGATGGGGGAACATTATTGTGTGGCGGGTTGTTGTGTCATCAACGTGAAGGGTAATTACCAAAATAAATTTAAACTTTTTGCCCCTCCCAGGGCATTTTACCATAATGCACAATTAGCAACCAGTGATGTCAACTGGTCCCAACTGGTTAGGAATCTCGGCCATGTAAACAAAGGGGTGGAGATAGCGCTGACGTCACCATGGCCATGGCCATATGGCACATTTATTTCAGGCATGCACAGGAGAACCTGCTGTGAGAGGATAAAAGGTGGCATCCTTTGATCTAAGCAGCATTATCTGCAAAAAAGAGGCATCATCTTCTGGGTTGCTTGTTGCTAGGAAATGCATTTCTTCCCCTTTTTCAAGGCTTGCCCTTATGTATGTTTTTCATCAGTTTATTAAGCTGTTTGTCTGAAATTCAGTTTTTAACCACTTGACCTCTGGAAGATTTGACACCCTTCATGACCAAGCCATTTGCTATTTAGCACTGCTCTAATTTAACTGGTAATTGCATGGTCATGCAACGCTGTACCCAAATAAAATTGGTATCATTTTTTTCCCACAAATAAAGCTTTCTTTTGTTGGTGTTTGATCACCACTGGGTTTTTATTTTTTGTGATATAAATAAAAAAAGGCCAAAATGTTTGAAAAAAAAAAATTATTTTTTTACTTTCTGCTATAAAATATATATATATAAAAAAAAATCTAATTTCTTCAAAAATTTGGCCAAAATTTGTTCTGCTACGTCTGATAAAAAAAAAAAAAAAAAAAAAATCCCAGAAATTGTATATTGATTGGTTTGCATGAAATTTATAGTGTTTACAAACTATGGTAAGTATACTGGAATTTTTCTTTTTTTATACTATTAATGGCGGTGATCAGCGACTTATAATGGGACTGTGATAGTGCGGGGGGCAATCTGCCACTAAATGACACTCGGGGAACTGACTAATTGCCACTGACATCCCCAGTAACAACAATAAAGTGATCAGTGATAATATTATACACTGTCACTGTACTAATGACACTGGCTGGGAAGAGGTTAACATCTAGAGCAATCAATGGGGTAAATGTGTGCCTAACTATATAGATTATATGAAAGTGTGCTGCTTTTACTTATAGATCTTTAAGTTTCTCATTCCTTGTCTATCACACAGATTGGATTACTGCAATTCCCTCCACCAAGGGGCCTCCTAAGAATGCAGCAGCCAGGCTACTCGACCACCAACCCCATCACTGTCCCATCACCCCATTTCTACACTCCCTACACTGGCTTCCATCAAAAGGGGAAATCATTTAAAGCTAATCTCCAGCTTTTAATGAATATTAAATAGTTTGTTTGGACCAGGCTGGTCCAAACAAAATATTTACTTCACTAAAACAAGCAGCGGCTCCCAGCACTGTATGAATCGTATCATATATATGTGCAAGGTGTGCGGGGCACAAGGGACCTGAGGAAATGGGGGGCCACTGTGCCCTGACAAACACTGCCCACATAGATTACAAAAAGTTAATCCATATCCAAGATTTCCTGGAGCCCCAAATGGGGAAGGTACTGTTTTTAGGCATCAGTAGCTTTGGAACTTTTTATCCATCTCACTTGCAGGCGGCGGTAGCGGGCTGCATTTGCCGATTCTATGATTATAATTCCAGCTGCCACTTCCCACATCCACTTTCTGCAAGCTCTGGCTAACGCAGAGTGATATTTTGACTTGCTCCTCCTGAGGGCGGAGAATGGGCTTGTGACAAAAAAGGGGCGCTCTGGCGATGTGGCTGCTTATTACAGAAGTAATTGCAGTTTTACTCCTGTCAGAAGGAGCAGCCGCAGCTAGCTGCAGCTAGAGAGAGGATTCAGCTTTCTCCTTCCTCCAGCCTGCAGGTGGCAATAGAGAGAAGGTGCTGAGACTGAGTACTCCCCTCAGTCTCTGAACAGCACTGCTGTGGAGTGAGGGCAGACTGCAATTCTTCCTTTCTCTTCTTGTCATGTGGCAGGTCACCTGACAGCAGAGAGGAAGAAGAAGCTGCCTCACACTGTAATCTGTGATTACAAGAGGGAAGAGGGGGAACAACTACTCCCCAGGCCTCCCTTCTCCTCCTCAGATCCCCCTGGACCTCCCTCTCCTCCTCAGGCCCCCCTTCTCTTCCTCAGACAGTCCCAGACCCCATCTTCTCCCCAAACCCCCTCTCTTCCTATGCCCCCTTCTCCTCCACAGACCCCCCAACCCCTCCCTCTCTCTTCCTCAGACCCTTATTTCCTCCTCAGACCCCCTTTATCATCCTAAGACACCCCCCTCTCTTCTCCTCAGAGTCCCGCAGACCCTCCTCTCCTCCTCACCCAGACCCCTTTCTCCTCAGACCTCCCCTCTCTCCACTTCAGACCCCTCCAAACCTCCCCTTTCTCCTCATAAGATCTCCCCCCCAGAACCCCTCTCCATCTCAGACCCCCCAAACCTCCCCTCTCTCCTATTCAGACCCATTCTCCTCCTAAGACCCCCTTTCCTCCTTAGACCCCCCCCCTCCCAAACCTCAATTTTCTCCTCTTCAATCCCAACCAGATCTCCCCTCTCTCCTCATCAGACCCTCTTCTCCTCCTCAGATCTCCACCCTCTCCCCCTCAGACCTCCCCTCTCTCCTCTTCAGACCCCTCCTCCTCATCAGATTCCCCAGACCTCCCCTTTACTCTTTAGACCACCCCCAGATCCCCCTCTCCCCTCAGACCCCCCCCCCATAATCCCCCAAACATTTCCTCTCTTCTGCTCAGACCCCCCACAGACCTCTCCTCTCTCCTTCTCAGACCCCCTCCCCTCACCCCAGACATCCCTTCTCTCCTACTCAGACCCAGGACAGACAAGAGGAATAGTAGTATACAGTGCAAACACTGTCTGCAGCCATTATGTGCCACAGCACCTGTGATTATCATCATGAGCACACAGTACAGGTTGTATACAGTACATTTAAGCAGAGTTACACCCTGAAATATTTTTTTTAGATAAAAATACCCCGGGACAGTCAGGGCTAGTGCATTTAAGCAATGATAGCCTCTGAACTGTCCCCTGTTTCACTTACCTTTTAGAAGAAATACTTACCTTGAAAATGTCTTGTCCAGCGCTGCCATCACGGGTGTGGGCAGCTGAAGCTGGAGCGTCCTCTTCGGTGTCCTCTTCCTTGACGTTGGAGTCCCAGAATGCCCTGCACCGGCCCTGCTCATCACTTCCGGTGCAGGTGCATCATCCCTGCACAGCTTCTGGGCATGCCAGTGTACTGGACAGTGGAGTGTATTGGATATTGGGTGGAAACGATGCAGCTGAGAGCATGGATGTTTATACAGCCATGGGCAATTAGAAGGGAATGTGCCCCAAGGCATGATGGGTAACTGTATTTATATCTGAAGAGTACATGGGATCTGGGTCTTCCTCTAGAGAGAGGTCCAGGAGGGGAAATGGGCTGCTGCTCCTCCTCAATGAAGACTGCCATGCGACCTCAGATGGGTTACCTGAGGGCCTGAAACACAGAAGCTGAAATCCAGGGTTCTCCTGGGAGCTGACTGAGAATGAGTATGTCCATGGATCCTGCCTGGTATTACAGGGGAGGGTAACCTGCAACCTAGGCCTTGTGATTACAGATGCCCCTAATGGGATCCTAGAGACTGGTGTTGCTAAATCCCCCTCTTGGTGCTAGAAGTCAGCAGCTGGGTACAAGCTAAAAGGGGACACTGGCAAGTGTCCTGAAGAAGCAAGGTCCACTAGATTCCTTCTGCTACAAAGGGACTTGCTTTAATCTGTACAGCCTGCTGCATAGTTTTACTGATAGTCTGCTATGCAGCTCTGACAGTCCGCTACACAGTTCTATGGAGAAAGCCATCCTCGCTTGTGAATAGTTAATTTAGAGTATCCTACGAAATCCCTTCTCCTGTCCAAGTTCTCCAAATAAAACAAAATAACACATCCCCTAGATTGATTATTAGTGACAACCAGCAGAAGAGTATGTGCGCCTGCCTGTGTAAAAATACCCTGTAACTTACTGTGGATTAATCATTGGGAGACCCGGGCACAATCAAATTCAAGCGGCTCCTGCAGGCGTGCGTGTTATGCCAAAGGTTTTGCAGCCCTAGAAGGACTTGCAAGTACTGAAAGCAACAGCAAAAAAAGAGTGTATAACCAGCAAAACCATTTTTTTGAGTAATAAAATGTAATCTACTTACAAACTTGTAGCAAGCATAGGTATGTAAATTGGTGCTGACGAGACAACCTTAAGATCCACAGAGCTTAACCAGTGGTGTGGTAAGCCCTCGTAGAATCCAAAGGCTTATGCATTTCAAGGGTCAAGCCCTCTTCATCAGAGCCAAACAGGGTATGATGGCTCTCCTCAGACCTTTATACCTAAGTGAGCTATTAGCCAAGGTCCTACCTCCAAGGAGGGGAGGGGTTCAGAGGTGGAGCACAGTTCACGTGGTCAAATTAATGAATAATAAATAAATAAATAGATAAATACATGGATAATTCATAATCATCACAATGCTATGTGAACACAAATACCTCATATAGTGTTCATACTACCGTTAAAATGGGTAGCCAACTTGATGAGCATTACCTCTTAAGCCCTTTTTTTTCTTCCTTACTTTCTTGATCTTACACAGTGAAAGGATTCCGTTTTGGCCTCCTTTACACTTGTGTTTAGGGGATGGTAAAAAACCACACAGCTCCGCTATTTATTTTACTGCCCCCCCCCCCATCGGCTCCCCATTACACTACAAAGGCAGTGGAAAGGTATGACATATAAGGTAGCCACTGATTTTATTTAAATAAATTCAAAGCTCCCTCTGCTGATTGGCGTAGAGGTGAGCAGATGACATCAGAGGAAGCTTTGTAATCATTCAAAGAATACAAAGCTTCCTGTGAACACTTTTGTTTTGGGAGTGGGACAGGATGTTCCTGTCCTGCTGCCTGAACAAAGGGCTTTACATTGTATGTAGCTGAGACTACATACAATTAATACAGTGCACACGTTTAAGTGCAGTAACAAGTTTTCAGCCAGCTTGGCCCAAATGGACATTAATAATGGAGTTAGGCTTTAAAGGGGAACATAGAAAACTTTAATTGACCTGCATATATCTAGCACAGAAAAATGCAGGTTGCTGCACATAGTATAAACAAGCCCCACTTTCATGTGTATCATTCCCATGTTTTCCATCCAAGGGCTCATTTACACCAGCAGTTGCGTTATACCCCCCCTTTTTTTTTTTTTTGTTTAACCCTCCAGTCATACATCAGTTGCAGCATGGTATGGGTGTGTATACTGTATAAGCCTACTGTTGGCTTTCATATGAAAATTGCTTACTATGACCCCTAGAAGCTAATGGAGCGCAATCTGTGTGCTATTAGCTTAAATAGAGAGCATGTGAGACATCAGGGGGTCTAAATGACTAGTGATGCCTCATCAAAGAGAAGCTATCATAACAACATCATATAACTAAGGGGAATTTAGTTTTAGTGAAAAAAAAATGACAAAAAATAGTTCCATGAAGGCGCTTTTAAAATGCCCCAAAAAATATTTTGAGCCGTCCCCTCCACTTCCAACATACGCAAATTTACAAAAGTAAACACACCCTTCAGGGCCACCTTAATAATGAAAATGTCACTTGTACTGCACATGTTACATTGCTGCACTCTCAGGAATGAGATCAATAGTTATAAGCCCATTATTCACAATTAACTCTAAACGAATGACATGCAGGACCATGCCCAATACTGAGCGCAATTTAAACCATACCCACTTTTTGTACTTGCCACATTTTCTTTTCTTCTGTGCCTAGGACCAAACTAATGATCCTGTACCCCATTGATTTCATGAAACACCCCTGGTATGAATTATATGTAGCCTGGCTACATACAGTTTACAGTGCTGTGTTCTGGCAATGGAACAAGTACTTCCTTTGCCACACCCAGGACAAAATTGAATTGGGCTGAACATTGCTCAGCCATTCACAGGCAACTAACGTACTTATATATAAAGCTCTAAATAACTTGGGCTTGCCTATCGGGCTGAACTCCTGGTTACCCATACTCCCACATGCTCATTTAGCTCCTCAGAGAAATGGAAATGATGTGCCCAGAGTAAAATCTTCTGGATCTCATGCATTCTATCTTTAGCACACACAATATCTCTGGAAATACCTGTCTGGAAAGCACCTTTTGGCTTTGTGCAGTTAGCTTGCTTTTCCCTAGATGGCTCTGTTTCCTGTCCAGTATAGTAAAGTGGAAGCTGTAATTGCATGTTAGGTCCCTTTTTAGAAAGTTCCACTTTAGTGATGTTAGAGGTGTAGTTAATACCCATATAAATGCCAGCATGGGAGAGGCCAGTTGTAGATGGGGCATGGGAGCCAGATCCCCCAGGGCTGCTAAGACATAGTCCCCTGCAGTATTGATTGAAGTCCCAGACAAGGTCGTACAGATCATTGGAGGATTGGCTGTAGTTGCCCTGTCTCCCCTGACTTTCTTCTTTCTTTCTGTGGGTCCTGCGGTGGGGTGCATAAGGCTCGACATCTGGGCAGAGTCCTCCTTTGTGGGTAATTGGGGAGCCTGAGAATTAGCTATTGAAGGGACATTGGGAAGAGAACTATATAATACAGGAAGCCACCTTGATCCCCACTGATTCTCGGCTGTGCGTTCTGTGACTTGGTGATGGAAACTTAATGCCTTTGTATACATGGGGAAGTAGTCCCAACTCTGTTGTGCTCCCAATGAGAGGCATGGAGGTGTAAAGGGAAGATGGCTTAAACATGTGCACAGGCACTCTGTGCTAAAATTACTGCTACAGAATGTTTAATCTTACATGTGGCATTCTACACCAAAGATTCTGATAGTATATAAAATGTGATGCCAGATGCCACAGAAATCTTTGCTAAGTTGCAGTAAAGTGCAGGAAATCATTTTATGTGTGGACATTCCTTTATTCACAAATATTAGGGCCTCAGGCTGTGGATGTCGAGAGTGCGCCTATGGCCTGAGTATGACGAAATATGGCAGAGGGTTCCATTTACAACAGATGGATAGCTGCCCTATCCAAGAAAAAGGTGAGGAAGGAACTTGCTCAGTTTGGTGCTAATATCTGTCCAATCCCAGTCCCCTTTACAATTCTGGTGTAGATGGCAGGATAGGACAAACCTCCTGTGCCATGTGTCAGGATCTGTGAGTGGATGAGAGTCGAAAGGCAGGGATCAGGCACAGAGAGTGGGGCAAACTGCAGCAGATAATAGGTATTTATAGGACATAAGAGAAGAAGAAGTCTTTGCATTTTTGTATTTTGGCCTTGTTAAAGAAGTATACAAAAACTATTTTCTTTCAAATAGCTTTTATTAGGTTTTCACAAAGAAAAATACAACAAAGAAATAAAAGAAAGTTTTACAATATGTCCGGCTGTACATTCAATCATGGCATAGAAAATGGCTTGAATAGGAACAGTTACAACACAAGCTGTGCCCAAGCCAGAGCGATTTGTGCATTATTAAGTTTTTATCAAATGGTGGACATAGGATCTTGCACACCCAGACACCCCATCTGGGAGCAAACTGTGTCACAAGCCATGGGTGCCACAACCAACCTTTTCTTTTATCTATCTGTTCAATTGTTTTAATAACGTTGTAACAGTAAACACAAAGGTACGCTGTATAAACAATCGGGTTGTGTGCAATAGTATAACAAATTTTAGTACAAATTGGTTGTATAAAGGCTTACAATTAGTGCATCAATAAAAAAATATTGCCAATAAATGTTCACACTGTTGAACCCACTGAAAATAGTTGGAGTAATGGTTGTAAAGAAGAGGAGAGTGGCATATTAGCGCAAGAGAAAAATAAAGGGAAAAAAACAGGAAAATGTAAGGGTAGAAAAAAAAAAATCAACATAAAATAAAAACATAAACGTAATTATACCACGGTAAATACGTTAATACGTCTTCAGCATTAAAATATCAACAAGAGTCTTTAATGTCCTGGAGAGGTTTCTGAGAACATTTCTACCCAAGGTTGCCACCTATGTCTAAATTGGTTCATAGAGACGATGGAGTATGCAAAGTACATTTCATACAGTATGTATATTGGGCTTTAATACTTCATATCACTTCTGAAATGTTTGGTGACTTTTTTTACCTCCATTTTGAGGTAATAGTAAGGCGGCAGCTATAAGAATGTGGGTGTCAATAAATCTAAACTGTTTAGGTACGTTTTCTATATTGAGATTAAGTAAGGCCAGTGCTGGGGTTGGGGAGGACAAAACCCCAGTAATTTTAGCCATCAGGGAGAATATAGATTTCTAGAAACTCTTTATGCATTTCCATTCCCACATTAGGTGGAATAGTGTGCCTCTAGCCCCACATTCCCTACAATATAGGGTAGAAGAGTCTTTGAACATGTGTGATAGCCTTATGGAGGTCAAGTAGCTCCTATGTAAGTTTTTGAGTAAGGTCCCAATGATTTGCGCACCGCGAATATTTGTAGGTGGATTGGAGTGCATTACTCCACAATGGTTAGGAGAAGCTCTCATTCAAGTCTTTCTCCCAATTTAGCATGCTTAAGGTTTTAGTAGGATTATCATTTTGATCTAATTTTAGGTAGAACCTGGAAAGGCCTTTGGGAGTGTAGGGCAAGATGGTTAAATAATCCCTCATGTCCGCTTGTACTATGAATTGGGTATCTGGGTTTTTGGTATGGTAATGGTATATCTGTATATTTGCGAATGTAGCAGCCTGGGGATGGTGTGAGCTAATTTCTTTGTATGTGGCATCACTTAAGTATTGGTTTTAGTTGTAGGGAAGGGATGAGATATATTTATATACACCCATTGTGATTTCTTTGCGGAATGCATTGACGTTGGATTTAGTATGGACTTGGAATACACCCCAAGCCTTTAGAGTGGCATCAATTGAGGGAAAGGAGGGGGTAGTATAATGGTCTACCCAATGTACCTGCTATCACCAAACATGGTAAGTCCCTGTGTGAAAGTATAGATTTTTCAATGTGTACCCACCACTTATCGGTATTATGGTGAAACCAAGCTTTAATTTGGTCTAGGAGGGCTGCATAATAGTATTTACGTAGACCTGGTAATCCCGCTCCCCATCATGCCGTTTCCTAAGCAATATGGGAAAGGAAATTTTGGCCAGTTTACTTCTCCAAAGAAAATTCCTAAACAGTTTATTAACTGATAAGAAAAAGGAGTCCGGTAGGCAGATGGGGATAGTACAAAAATAATAGATCATTTTTGGCAAGGTCATCATCTTCAGAGCCACAATTTTCTTTATCCAGGTAAGTTCATTAGAGGATATGGGTTCTAGATCTGTTTTGATAGTGTGTAATAGGCTTGGAAAGTTGCTATTATATGTGTTGATCGTAGGAAAGGACAGCTTTATTCCTAAATATGAGATATGATTGGTGGTCCACTGGAACAGGAATTTAGTTTTCAGTACTTTCAGAACAATGGGGGGGGGGGGGGTAAGAAGATGTGTAGGATGGTGGATTTTTGTGCATTGAGTTTGTAATATGATATATGGGTAAATTCATTTAAAAGGTCTAAAAGACCCTGCATGACCTCCTCTGGGCTTCAAAGGATGCTTTGTAATACATCCCTTATGGGATATGCTTGCTGGGGAAAGTGACAGGTGACCCGGAAGTGACGTCATACACGTCACTTTCTGGTTCTGCAAAAAGAATGGACAGAGGGCGCACCAGCCTAGCGCATTATCTTTAAAACAATTTATTGTAAACATACGTACACATTATACTCACAAGGCAATTGTGAAACATGGGCAAGTATGAGCAATGTCCACTGGGCATCATCTGCTGCCACAGACCGTGGAAGGATATGGACCTCCAAAAAACCACCTACACATTTCGGGGTGTTCCCCCTTCATCAGAGCTCACCAGAACGTCACTTTCTGCGTCACAGCAAGGGGGGTGGTATTTGAGGGGTTGAGGATCTGTCAGTGGGGGAGAGGATGGTATTTGAGGGGTTGGGTGTCTGTCAGTGGAGGGAGGGGGTGCCACTGATAGACCTCCATCCCCAACTACCAATTACTGCCCCCACTGATAGACCCCCTCCCCTCCAACTACCGATCCCTGCTCCCCACTGACAGACCTCAACTACCCCCCTGCCCCCCACTGATACACCCCACCCCACCAACTACCACCCTCTGACAGACCCCCACCCCCCACCCCCCACCTGACAGACCATCCTAACCTCCCCAAATACCACCCCTCCCCCCACTGACAGACCCCCAAACCCCCTAAATACCACCCCCTCTCCCACTGACAGACCCCAAACCGTCGAAATACCACTCTCTCCCTCCATTGACAAACCCCAACCCCCCAAATACCACCCCCCCACTGACAGACTCCCAAATCCCCCCCCAATTCTACCCCCTCCCCCCCCCCACTGACAGACCCCAACCCACTCAAATACCACTCCCTCCCTCCACTGAAAAATTGTATACAAGCCGGTTTATGGATGAAACCTGCCTTTTAGCTACACCAAGCCACAGGTTTTCATTGTGCAACACTTCAACCTTCTAGTTGCCAGTGTCCTAACAACCAAAGGCATCATCATTTGATAAGGATTTCAGTTGTCTGCATAGCATCCTTGTTTGACCCTGCCCTGCCCTATCCATCAGCATTGGGGTCACATTAGCAGAGTGATGGAGAAAAACTCAGAGAGAAGAGAAAGATTGGAATACTAGGCAGTGCTAATCTGGAAAAGCATATTTTCTTTGGAAGAATAAATAACTTCTAACTTTGGGTGTCCTACATGTGGATGTTGCTGCCTTATGTAAAACTATTAGAATAGTTTTTGCATTTTCGAAGGGGGTGTCTTGAGACTGTTCATAGTTTTTTAAGGGTGCCTCGAGATTTTCCATAATTCCTAAAGAGTGTCTTGACTGTAAAAAGGTTGAGAAAAACTGGTATAGACCATGGGAGGAATAGCTGTAGTTACACTGTCTCCCCTGAGCTTTTTCTGCGGGTCCTGCAGTGGGGTGCATAAGGCGTTAGAGTGAGTAATGTGGAGCCTGGGAAGGAATGCGCCATTTGGGAGCATGGCCGGCTAGGCAAAGCTAAATAAAGGACATTTACAGTCAGGTCCATAAATATTGGGACATCGACACAATTCTAATCTTTTTGGCTCTATACACCACCACAATGGATTTGAATTGAAACAAACAAGATGCGCTTTAACTGTAGACTTTCAGCTTTAATTTGAGGGTATTTACATCCAAATCAGGTGAAAGGTGTAGGAATTACGACAGTTTGTATATGTGCCTCCCACTTTTTAAGGGACCAAAAGTAATTGGACAATTGGCTGCTCAGCTGTCCCATGGCCAGGTGTGTGTTATTCCCTCATTATCCCATTTACAAGGAGCAGATTAGTGTTGAGCGAACACGGACTGTATTATTCGTGTTCGTACCGAATAATTGGATTTTTTGTACCCGGACACGGACACTTTACTGTATGTTCGGGTAAAAATCCGTGTTCGGTCGTTTTATTTCCGGGTTTTGCATGCTTTGGCGCTCTTTTCATGGCGGGCTTTCAACAGCCAATCAACAATCGTTTAACTGGTGTTCCTTAAGCCATCCCAGCCATGCCTGCAAATGTCTCAGTAGCTGTGATTGGCTGTCTGAAGCATGTGACCAAGTCTTTATAATATCAATTGAATTGCGGGATAGTCTGTGTCGGTACGTGTGAGATCCACCTTTTACAAGTTTTTGAGGTTCATCTCATACTTCTGAAGATTTGAGGGTGCTGTCTGTTCCATACTCCTCCTACTCCTCATCCATCCTTTTAGGGGTAGAAACAATAGTAATTGGGGCCTAGTGTGGTTTTGTACGTGCGAGATACATACACTTTTTTGGATCATATTTCCTATTCCGCTATTCAATAAAAACCTTTCTAGGGCAAGATCTTAAATTACAGAAATATGAGGAGACCGTCAAATAAGGGCCGTGGCCTGGGTCGTGGTGCTGCTGGTAGAGCTCCTGTTGCAAGGAGAGGACGTGGTCGATCTGTGCCAGCTACACGCACAAGTGAAACACCTTCCTCAAGTGTGAGTAGGCGACAGAACCTGCATCAGTATTTGGTAGGGCATCATACGCCCCTAGAAGTGATGAGGCCAGAACAAGTGGAGGCGATAGTAGATTGGTTTGCTGCTGACAGTGCCTCCAGTTCCTTCACATTGTCTCCCACCCAGTCTACTGCAGAAAGGTCACAGTTGGCACCTGCAGCCGATGTCCAACCGTCTTTCACCTCACCCCCTTGCAAATCAGGCAAGCAGTCTGAGCCCCAAGCCATACAGCAGTCTCTTCTTCTTTTTGATGACTCTGTCAGCAGGGTTTCCCAGGGCCATCCACCTAGCCCTGCCCCAGAAGTGGAAGAGATTGAGTGCAGCGATGCCCAACCACTTATTTCTCAAGATGAGTACATGCAAGGATCATCGCAGCACGTCTCCGATGATGACGAAACGCAGGTGCCAACTGCTGCGGAGTTCAGCATTGTGGAGACCGACAAGGAGGGCAGGGGTGAAGACTGGGTGGAAGATGATGTGGAGGACGATGAGGTCCTCGACCCCACATGGAATGAACGTCATGCAGGTGACCTGAGTAGTTTGGAGGAAGAGGCGGTGGTCGCACAGAGCCACCAGCACAGCAGAAGAGGGAGCAGGGTGCAGAAGCGGAGCGGCCGTGCCCTAGACACTACGCCCGCTACTGCCCAACGCAGCAAGGGAACGAGCGCACCAAAGTCAGCTCAAAGGAGTTCTCTAGCGTGGAAGTTCTTTAGAAAATGTGCTGATGACAGGACACGAGTGGTTTGCACCCTGTGCAATCAGAGCTTGAAGCGAGGCATAAACCTTCTCAACCTGAGCACAACCTGCATGATCAGGCATCTAAGTGCAAAGCATGAGCTGCAGTGGAGTACACACCTTCAAAACCAAGAAACGTCTCTGGCTCATCCTGCTTCCTCTTCTGCTGCAGTCTCGGCCGCTCCAGCCACATCTGTAGTGATACCGGCACCTGCCACCCCGCAAACAGACGATCTGTCAGCAACACCACCACCTGGGTCACCAACAACCATCTCCACAATGTCCCGTGGAAGCGTTCAGCTTTCCATCTCCCAAACACTTGAGAGGAAGAGGAAGTACCCCCCTACCCACCCGCGATCCCTGGCCCTGAATGCCAGCATTTCAAAATGATTGGCCTTTGAAATGCTGTCATTCCGTCTGGTGGAGACGCACAGTTTCAAAAACCTTATGTCGGTGGCTGTCCCACAGTACGTCGTGCCCAGCCGACACTACTTTTCCAGGCAAGCCATCCCTTCCCTGCACAACCAAGTGGGGGAAAAAATCAGGTGTGCACTGCGCAACGCCATCTGTGCCAAGGTCCACCTAACTACCGATACGTGGACCAGTAAGCACGGTCAGGGGCGTTATATCTCCCTAACGGCACACTGGGTAAATGCAGTGGCGGATGGGCCTGAGGCGGATAGCAATTTGGCGCATGTCCTTCCACCACCGAGGATTGCAGGGCGCTTCAGTTTGCCTCCTGTTCCTAACTCCTCCTACTCCGCTTCCTCATCCTCTACCGCCTCCTCATCCGGACAGCGTAACACCTTCACCACCAACTTCAGCACGGCCAGGGGTAAACGACAGCAGGCAGTTTTACAACTTGCCTGTTTGGGGGACAAACCACACACCGCGCAGGAGTTGTGGAGGAGCATGGAACAGCAGACAAATGAGTGGTTGCTGCCAGCGAGCCTCAAGCCCGGCCTGGTGGTGTGCGATAACGGGCGAAATCTCATAGCAGCTCTGGGCCTAGCCGGTTTGACGCACATCCCTTGCCTGGCGCATGTGCTGAATTTGGTGGTGCAGAGGTTCCTTAAAAACTACCCCGATATGTCAGAGCTGCTGCAGAAAGTGCGGGCCGTTTGTGCGCACTTTCGGCGTTCTCACCCTGCTGCTGCTCGCCTGGCAGCGCTGCAGCGTAACTTCGGCCTTCCCGCTCACCGCCTCATATGTGACGTGCCCACAAGGTGGAACTCCACCTTGCACATGCTGGAAAGACTGTGCGAGCAGCAGCAGGCCATAGTGGAGTTTCAGCTGCAGCACGCACGCGTGAGTCGCTCTGCGGAACAGCACCACTTCACCACCAATAACTGGGCCTCCATGCGAGACCTGTGTGCCTTGTTGCGCTGTTTTGAGTACTCCACCAACATGGCCAGTGGCAATGACGCCGTTCTCAGCTTAACTATCCCACTTCTATGCCTCCTTGAAAAAACAATTTGGGCGATGATGGAAGAGGATGTGGCACAGGATGAGGAGGATGAAGAGGTAACATTTCCAAGGCTTTCAGGGCAGTCATTCGCAAGGGGCTCCGAGGGTGGGTTCCTGCACACACAAACGCCAGGGACACAATTGTCTAGCAGGGGCACAGTTCTGGAGGATGAGGAGGATGAGGAGGAGGAGGAGCTGGAGGAGGAGATGGAACCATGTTCACAGCAGGGTGGCACCCAGGCCAGCTCATGGCCATCACTGGTGCGTGGCTGGGGGGATACAGAGGACACGGACGATACACCTCCCACAGAGGAAAGCCTTTCGTTGCCTCTGGGCAGCCTGGCACACATGAGCAATTACATGCTGCAGTGTCTCCACAACGACCGCCGAGTTGCCCACATTCTAACTTGTGCTGATTACTGGGTGGCCACGCTGCTGGATCCCCGTTACAAGGACAACGTACCGTCCTTAATTCACTCACTGGAGCGCGATCGCAAGATGCGCGAGTACAAGCGCACGCTGGTAGACGCCATGCTGCTGGCATTCCCATCTGACAGCGGGGCTGCAGTGGAAGCACAAGGCAGAGGAGGAGGAGGAGGAGGAGGAGGTCGCCAACGCAACCAGGGCACCGCCAGCACCTCAGAAGGCAGGGTTAGCATGGCCGAAATGTGGAAAAGCTTTGTCAGCACGCCACAACAAACAGCAGCACCAGCAGCTCAGATGGAACGTCTTAGCAGGAGGCAGCATTTTACCAACATGGTGGAGCAGTATGTGTGCACACGCCTACATGTAGTGAATGACGGGTCTGCCCCCTTCAACTTCTGGGTCTCCAAATTGGGCACATGGCCTGAGCTTGCCCTTTACGCCTTGGAGGTGCTGGCGTGCCCTGCAGCCAGTGTATTATCTGAACGGGTATTTAGCACGGCTGGGGGCGTTATAACAGACAAGCGCAGCCGCCTGTCCAGAGACAATGTGGACAAGCTCACGTTCATTAAAATGAACCAGGCATGGATCCCACGGGACTTTTCCGTACCTTATGCAGAATAGCAATGGATACCGACCTTACCCACCCATTGTTCCATTTTTGCTCTTTCTCACTCTTTTGGGGTGTACCCTCATTTAAAATTTGTGAAAAGAAGCAGTGTTGGCTACCTCGTCCTCCTCCTCAGGGCCAGATTAACGTAGGGGCTATTGGAGCTGCAGCTCCAGGCCCCTACCTTTTATATAGGCCCCGGGTTGGCCATATTCACTGTTACCGCTCTTCTGTCACTTGTAAACACAGAAGTCTGGCTTCTATGCTCGCTTCCCCAGGCAGCACCCTCAGAACCTCCCCACACAGCGCGAAGGCCGGACAAGGAGGGACAGTTGCCGATGCATGGATGTGTTTATGGGCTTCAGAGACAGCATCCCATGTTGAATTAGGCATGCATGGCTGCACCCTTCCTCCTCTGGGTGCATGGCAAGGCACGGCCCTTAAGGCCCTTCAAAATCCTCAGCACCAAGCCCATGATGCTTTTAATCCGGCCCTGGTCCTCCTCCACCGCCGCTTCCACCTACACCGCCCATAGGTGTGCGCAGCCTATTGCATTAAGGTGTGCACCCCAAAGTTGAAATACACATGCATGTGTTTGCCAGCAGGGAGAGTAATGTATCGGGGCCATGTACCTGTAGGCAAAGAGAAATAGAGCAGAGCAGGTCCGAGGGAGATCTTTCCCATCTCCTCACTGGCAATGCTATGTGCCCTAGGTGATTAGGGTGTGCCCAGGCACACCCGGCACACCCTGTGCGCATGCCTATGTCACCCCCACATCCACCACCACCTCAACCTCCCTCCTACTCCATATGGGCCTCGTCCTTCAGAGATGAAGAAGAACATTGTTTTATTTTTCTGTTTTTTTTTGTTGTTTTAAGTTATTTCCCTATCCACATTTGTTTGCAGAGCACTTGCCATGCTCTTAATTACGTTTTGCTGCCATTTGCAGCACTCTAGCCCTTTCCTTTGGTGTTTTAGAGCCATTTTAGTGCCTTAAAGTTCGGGTCCCCATTGACTTCAATTGGGTTCGTGTCCGGGAAAAGTTCGGTAAAAGTCCGGGACACGGACCCGGACTTTTTTTTAAAGTTCGGCCGAACCCGTCCAAACACGGACATCTAGGTGTCCGCTCAACCCTAGAGCAGATAAAAGGTCCAGAGTTCATTTCAAGTGTGCTATTTGCATTTGGAATCTGTTGCTGTCAACTCTCAATATGAGATCCAAAGAGCTGTCACTATCAGTGAAGCAAGCCATCATTAGACTGAAAAAACAAAACAAACCCCTCAGAGAGATAGCAAAAACAATAGGTGTGGTCAAATCAACTGTTTGGAACATCCTTAAAAAGAAAGAACACAGGGGTGAGCTCAGCAACACCAAAAGACCCGGAAGACCACGTAAAAAAAAACTGTGGTGGATGACTGAAGAATTCTTTCCCTGGTGAAGAACACACCCTTCACAACAGCTGGCCAGATCAAGAACACTCTCCAGGAGGTATTTGTATGTGTGTCAAAGTTAACAATCAAGAGAAGACTTCACCAGAGTGAATACAGAGGGTTCACCACAAGATGTAAACCATTGTTGAGCCTCAAAAACAGGAAGGCCAGATTACAGTTTGCCAAACAACATCTAAAAAAGCCTTCACAGTTCTGGAACAACATCCTATGGACAGATGAGACCAAGATCAACTTGTACCAGAGTGATGGGAAGAGAAGAGTATGGAGAAGGAAAAG
The DNA here is from genome assembly GCF_965119305.1 of Pelophylax lessonae. NCBI lineage: Eukaryota > Metazoa > Chordata > Amphibia > Anura > Ranidae > Pelophylax > Pelophylax lessonae. The sequence continues at coordinate 115,702,955 of NC_138779.1, forward strand.
AACTGCTCATGATCCAAAGCATACCACCTCATCAGTGAAGCATGGTGGTGGTAGTGTCATGGCGTGGGCATGTATGGCTGCCAATGGACCTGGTTCTCTTTTATTTATTGATGATGTGACTGCTGACAAAAACAGCAGGATGAATTCTGAAGTGTTTCGGGCAATATTATCTGCTCATATTCAGCCAAATGCTTCAGAATTCATTGGACGGCGCTTCACAGTGCAGATGGACAATGACCCGAAGCATACTGCGAAAGCAACCAAAGAGTTTTTTCAGGGAATGAAGTGGAATGTTATGCAATGGCCAAGTCAACCACCTGACCTGAATCCGATTGAGCATGCATTTCACTTGCTGAAGACAAAACTGAAGGGAAAATGCCCCAATAACAAGCAGGAACTGAAAACAGTTGCAGTAGAGGCCTGGCAGAGCATCACCAGGGATGATACCCAGCGTCTGGGGATGTCTATGCATTCCAGACTTCAGGCTGTAATTTACTGCAAAGGATTTGCAACCAAGTATTAAAAAGTAAAAGTTTGATTTATGATTGTTAATCTGTCCCATTACTTTTGGTTCCTTAAAAAGTAGGAGGCACATATACAAACTGTTGTAATTCCTACACCGTTCACCTGATTGGATGTAAATACCCTCAAATTAAAGCTGAAAGTCTGCAGTTAAAGCACATCTTGTTTGTTTTATTTCAAATCCATTGTGGTGGTGTATAGAGCCAAAAAGATTAGAATTGCACAGTGGTGTAGTGGCTAGCACTTTCACCTAGTAGCAAGAGGGTCGCTGGTTCGAATCCCAACCACGACACTACCTGCCTGGAGTTTGCATGTTCTCCCTGTGCCTGTGTGGGTTTCCTCTGGGTACTCCGGTTTCCTCCCACACTCCAAAGACATGCTGGTAGGTTAATTGGATCCTATATAAAAATGGCCCTACTATGTATGTATGAATGTGAGTTAGGGACCTTAGATTGTACGCTCCTTGAGGGCAGGGACTGATGTGAATGTGTAATGTACATGTAAAGCGTTGCGTAAATTGACAGCGCTATACAAGTACCTGAAATAAATAAAATAAATTGTGTCAATGTCCCAATATTTATGGACCTGACTGTAGAAGAGAATGATATACTAAAGGAAGGCGCCTTAGGCCAGGGATGTCAAGAATGGGCCAATGGCCAAGAGTATGACATAAAATGGTCAGAGGGTTCCATCAATAGCAGGTTGTCCTATCCAAGAAGAAGTGGGGCGGGGGCTTGCTCAGTTTGGCATCAACATCTGCCCAATCCTAGTATCTCCTTACATACTCTTTCTAGATCTTTTTCCAAACAGAATCAAAATACATCTATTTACCCAGGCTTATAGTAATACCTGACAGATTATTTACTTCAACAATCCCAACACCTATTTGTTAAGCACTTTGAGTCCTCAGAGTGAAAAGTCATTATTATTATCATTATTATAATTGTTATTGTTATTTAAAACACTGCATTTGGTTATGACTCTATATAAATGTCTTTAGTAAAAAAAAAAAAAAAAATAAGGTTTTGGATAAGATCCTCTTATTTTATTTGCATTACACAATAGTTACTTAGAACAACAAAGTGTAATGGATGGCATTCCGTGCATACCCTCCAGTACAAACATTTGCTGGGTGTCTTTTACACCTCCTGTCTTGTAAGTTTACACCTTTCTGTCATCAATAGAAATCAGATCCTATGGCCTCTACAGAGAGACCTAGAGGAAGAAGTCAGAGGTCAGAAAGGATAAGTCCTGCCAGATCCAACAGGATATCTTTCAGTATCTAAACAAATACAACAAACCAAGGAACTAGCACTATTGTTGGAGCTTAGTCGACTATATAAATATACCAAGCTACAGAAAATCAGACTGCTATTTTTTTAAATATAAAATAAAATATATAAATAAATAATCAATCATGTAAGTATTTCATTGGCCAGTCAACCGATAATTTCAGATTCGTTTATCATGGTTGGCTCTTGCTCTTTTTTTCCAAGGTCCCACACTAGTGTACCAGAAATATTTTTAAATATTGAATTTTAATAATTTTTACAAAAAAAATCCTGTTTTTAATAATGTTTTATGTTCAGTTATTTGTATGAGACTGTTGTGGTTTTTAAGTTCATGTTTATAGAGGAATAAATATGTCATAATAGGATGGCAGTATGCCCTGCCCTTGAAGACAGGATTATAAATGACTCATGGTCTTTGATAAACTGTTTTAGTAGTACATTATCCTTAGAAATTATATGAAAGTGTTGGCAAGTAGACGACCTCCTTTTAGCAATATGAATATGATATTTCTCGATACATCAGCCACCGGGACCTTTTCTTTCTCTTCTTCTTGGCTTTCTTTTATGCCTTTTTTTTGTACTTTGTTACCCTCCTTTTTTCCTCCTCCCTCCTAGGCCTAGAATTATCTGATCCTTCTAGTCTGTTTGAATGTTAATTTGGCCATTAGGCCAATCGTTGGACTTGTTGGTTACAGGATGTTGTTTTTTTATGGCTGAAATGTTATATACCTTGATTGGCACCTTATTATGATCTCACAGTCAGTTTATTGGTAGATGGATTTTTGTTTTTGTTTTTATGAGACCTTGATGTCTTTTGGGATCATTTGCTACCCATAATGTATGTAACTTTGATTATGCTGTGAGACCCCTAATATTATACCCCTAATATGCTAATATTTTGTACACTCTGTGATATTCGACAGCTGTCTCTGCTTAACCTGTTTTACGGCAATAAAGCTTTTGTAAAAGAAAGTGTTGGCAAGTGTACATTTATATATACGGTTTTTAATGAGCATAACTGTATACATATATTTAATATGTGATGGTAGCTTAGATAAAGGTAATCCAGAGTGGAGAAGTTATTAGCTGAGAAGATGCACTTAACAAACATGTAAAATAAATGGTAAAATAATGAACATACTAATATTAAAGTGTTACTAAACCCAGGACCCTGTATTCACTATATCTGGTCTTCAACAGTACACATAACCTAGAAATGCAAATTCAATTCTTAATATCTATTCTTATCAGCAGTATATAGCAGTCTTGTGACTTATATCAGTGTCTGGTTAAAGCTTGTAGGAGGAGTTTTCATTCTCCTTTGACTGTCCTATGTGACTGCAGTGCCGCTGACCCTCTATTTTGACAGTGCTGATTGGCCCTGTGCTAATCACATGCACCCTCCCAAAAAAAACTCTCTAGCAATACACACCAAACTGAGCATATGCATAGTGACTCTAAAGGCTCTGTATTATCAGGAGATGAATTGGGGACAGTGGAAGAAGGGGAGGATCAGAGGAGAGAGAAGCAAACCTTTTTAAACAATGCAGAGGATTAACCCCTTCCACAGTGAGTATAACAAGCATGCTTTACTGCATATACAGACTGATTTTATTGTGGGTTTAGTAACACTTTAGTCTAGATTCTCACTTATGCGAATTGGATGTAGGTTTTCCTGCATCCAATTTGCATAACAGGAGACTGTGACCGGCTCTCAATGGAGCCAGTTAATACATCTCTGGGGCAGAGGCGGAGCTCATTGCACAGGGGTCCTGTGCGTCTTTGGCTCAGTTTCAGGCCCAAATTCAGGCAAAAATTCAGGCCGGATTAGTCTCTGAAATGGAGAACAGGGACGCACTGGACCCCTGCTGTGAGCCACATCGGTATTAGGTATGAACCCAGCCTTAAGATAAAAAGATGCTGTACAGCAGATACTTGTACCCATGTACCCCAGGCCAGGCGCTGGCTGTCCAGTGGTTCATTCTCCAGCTTGGATTTTAATTAAAAGAAAAAGAAAAAGAAAGGTCCCAAGGCTCCGATTTAAAAACTATGGTCTAAAGCTTAATGCCTGTTCTAGTACAAGATAGTCCACCTTAACTCCACCCCCTGATGTATTTCACTTGTATTGAGCTTATTCATAGAAATAAGGAGGCAGTTAAGTATTCTAAAAAGGGTGCTAACGTTTAATAAAACAAAAATGTAATTTATCTTGTTTTCTGTCTGGAAGGATGTGCTTTAACATATATATTTTTGTGAATGTTGCATAACAAAATGTTCTATTTTAAGTTTATTGGTCCTTTTATGTAACTGACCCAGCAACAAAGCAAGAAGTGGGTTAGGGCATGACACCATTTTAATGAACATAGATCTTGGCAAGATAATTAGAAATGGATGAGCAGATTCCTAGAAAGATAACCTATCCCTAATCTCAGTAAGAAGAATGCAATTCCCTAACCTTTGAACTCTGGCTAAAACAACAATAATTAAAGCAATATATACAGAGAGTCATGCTACCACAGGGAAATCTGAGGCTTTTAAAGAAAGCGTGATTAAATAATACATTTGGTGTTTTCATTTAGTGTATTAGACGTTAATGCTGAGACAGCATAAACGTTTGACAAAACAATCCTGAAATATAAGTTGGCTTTCTAAATGAAAAATGTAGGTTGAAGATGTTGTGATAAATAACATTTACCACCACAGTTTGTCTTCTGTTTCTTGTCCATAAATAGTAACTCTGGAGTGCTGGAACCAGCCGCAGTGTTCACCAATTTGGTTGACCTTTGGGTGCAAATTCTGAGACTATTTGTTCCCATATACCCAAAACAGGGGAAACGATCACCGCCGGGGCAAGCGGAGATTTTCCATCATGATGGAAGATGTAAGGTTGGGGTGATGGCTCCATCAAATGCTTCATTGTTTGCTAGCTGTGCATTTGTCACAAGAGATGCTTGAATTGATTGCCATTGGCCTTGCCTGCCAAACAAATATTTTGTTCAGGTAGTGCTATGGCCCCAGTGCTTTCTATATTGACTGTGTGAATGTTACACACAGTTAGATTATTTCATAGTAAAAATGAATCGTTGTATTTTGCAATAGATACTTACATAGTAATGTGCAATCTGGAAATGTGAATTAATTGATTGACACAAGGTACGCGCAAACCTCAGTTGATCTTGGCCAGACACTTCTTATATCGGCGCAATGAACAGGATTTACATTAATAAGTAGAAGCCTCAACACACACACACACTCAGCAGACCTCTTTTTGGACCAGATTCTTCAGTTGATAGCTTATAATTCCTCAGAGATAGGAGAGGAATTGTGTGTGTTGCCTAAACAGACAAACATACATGCCCTTAGGAACACCAGAAATCATGTTTGTGTATTCAAGATTTCCCTAGCATGTGGAAGCGTGATGAAAGAAATAGCAAAATGGGTGTTTTTTAAAATCTGTTGTATGAATTTTCTTTTCAGTTAATATGCGTTTATATGCTTTTTATATAGTGACTTATATAAAAAAAAATACACACGCAAATAGGCCTCATGCACAAAAGCTTAAAAATGTTGATATTATAGGCATTTGAGCTTTTTTTTCCCGCTTTTTTTCCACTTCTAAACACCCCTTCATGCAGTAGGCACGTTTAGTGCCTAAGATTTATTTCATTTTGATGGCCAGAATAAATTAGTAATCTGCTCAATGAAATAAATAAACCTCTAAGCGTTTGATGCTCCTAAAGATGCCTAAACATTCCTTAACGCCGCTCAGAGGCATTTTTCAAGCTGCTTCTCTCCTGCCAGAAAAAAACTTTTTTTTAAAAGCCCCAGTGTGCATAAAGCCTTAATAAAGAGCTTCAACCAAATAGGGGTGTTCCACTTTAAGTCCTCCATCCACCCTGCTCTGCCACATTAGGCAGGTAAGTTTTTTTGGAAGGGAGCAGGTATTTAGTTTTTACAGGTTCTCACTCCTACTTCCAATCGAATCGCCTAGGCAATCCAATCAGAAGTTCTCCTCTCCCCTTCCCTCCCTGCAGTCTTCCCAGACACGTTGCAGGTCCCAGAAGAATGCGGGCCATTCACAAAATGCAGTATGGCTCGCACATGCACAGTGGGAAGACGGCTGTGAAGCTGCAAGCAGCACAGCTGGCTGATTGGAGAAAAGCAAACATGGCACCAATGTTTAAAAAACGGCCGAGATATATCCCTGGGAACTAAAGGCTGGTTACCCTAACATCAATAGCCTGCAAGCTATTGGGGGAGGGGTGATAAGGGACTATATACAAGATTTTAGTAATTAAAATGGAATCATTAGCAATATTCAGCATGGACCATAAGGTTAGTACCTGAATTGAAAACTGGCTTCAGGGGTGAGTCCAAAGGGTGGTGATAAATGGCAAGCACTCCGAATGGACTGGTGTGGAAAGTGGCGTACCCCAAGAATTTGTCCTAGGCCAATTTTGCCTGTTTAATTTATTCATAAACGATCTGGAGGATGGGATAAATAGCTCAATCTCAGTATTTGCAGAGGATACTAAGCTACGCAGGGCAATAACTTCTACACAGGATGTGGAAACCTTACAAGAAGACCTGAACAAAATAATGGGGTGGGCAACTACATGGCAAATAGGGTTTAATGTTGAAAAATGTAAAGCAATGCATTTGGGTGCCAATAATATGGACACATGTTACTCACTAGGGGGAGAACCTCTGGAGGAATCTAGGATGGAAAAGGACCTTGGGGTCCTATTAGATGACAAGCTCAGCAATGGCATGCAATGCCAAGCTGCTGCAACAGAAGAGCCAACAGAATACTGGCATGTATTAAAAAGGGGATTCCCTCCAGAGATAAAATGATAATTCTACCACTCTACAAGACTCTGGTCTGGCTGCATCTTGAGTATGCCATCCCGTTCTTGGTAATGGTCCTCAGGAAGGATGTGCTGGAACTGGAGGGAGTCCAGAGAAGGGCAACAAAGCTAATAAAGAGACTGGAGGACTTCAGCTATGAGGACAGACTACAAGAATTTAACTTATTCTCTATGGAGAGGAGACGCTTAAGAGGGGATATCAATGTACAAATACCATACTGGCGAATCTAACATAGGGAACAAACTTTTAAGTGAAAGGTAATTTATAAAGATGCACAGTCATTCACTAAAATTAGAAGAGAAGCGGTTAAACCTTTAACTGCACAAAGGGTTATTTTTTTACCATCAGAGCGGTAAGGATGGGGAATTCTCTTCCTCAAGCAGTGGCATCAGCAGGGAGCATCAATAGTTTCAAAAAAGCCACCACAACATACAGGGGTATACGATGTACTATTGACAACGCACATACTCTCATCATAGGTTGAACTGGATGGACTGGTGTCTTTTTTAAACCTCACTAACTATGTAAATACCCACAGTTAGGATGCTGGCACCATGAAACCGAAGGCTATTGAAGAACTAGTCCAGGTGAAGATAGTATTGAATCCCTGGACAGGTAAGTGTCCTGTTATTACATCAGTTACTTGCATTTGTTAACATACATTTACGACAGTTTTTATCTGTTTACATCTGTTAAAAAGTACTGCATACAAAATAAACTGGCGAAGAATGGGGACTGCACAGTGGCTTACTGATTAGAACACAGTTTGCATGTTCTTCCTGTGCATGCATTGGTTTCCTCTGGTTTCCTCCTACACTCCAAAGACATGCTGGTAGGTCAATTGACTCCTGTCTAAACGAAAAAAAGAGTGTTAGTCTACTATGTATAAACCCGCACCTGACACAATACCTTGACGCCAGGCACATCCAACAATATATGACAAAGGGCAGTGCATAAAACAATTATTAACCTTCCTAGCGGTATTCCCGTGTGTGGCTCTGGGTTAAATTTCAGTGCCAAAAGCGGTAACCCCGAGCCACACTCGGGGTACCGCTAGGAAGATCGCTGGATCCTGGAAGAGAAGGTACTCACCTTGTCCCTGGGATCCAGCGATGTATCCTGGCGGTGTGCGTTGTCGGATCTTCCTCCCGATGCTCTGTGCCCCGACTTCCGTCTCCAGCGACGTGACGCTTGCAGTGGGGTGGAACCCGTGGCAAATTCAAATAGTAAAACACACCAAACACACTGATACATTGCAAAATAAAAGAAATTCACATTAGTTTGCCCCCCAGTGCCCTTTCCTGCAGTTTTACTGTACTTTTTATGTATATATATATATATATATATATATATATATATATATATATATATATCAGACATGGGAGTAAGTCACACATGTGCAAGCCACAAGCAAGTCTCAAGTCTTAACATTCAAGTCTCAAGCAAGTCCCAAGTTACTGTGGCGAAAAGCAAGCAAATCAAGTCAAGTCCCTGCTAGGAGTCAAGCAAATGAAGTCAAGTCATTTATTTTGGTCAAGTCACAAATCAAGTCAAAATACTGATCTACCCCAATTTTCACCTTTAAATCAGTTAAATGTCAGTGGTCAGGAAAGGTTTTGTTTTATTTTCAACATTAACAAAACTGCTTAGTGCTTTTTTCTTGGCATATTAAAGAAACACTTTGAATGCCCAAACAGCTCAAAATCCTCCATCAGGTGATGTTTCAAAACCACAGTCACTAAAAACATGTTAAGTATTTCCATTGTTAAACAACCAGTGTCCTAAAAATCAGAACACACTGAGGTGTTTTAAGTGACTGTGGTGTCAGAAACATAACAGGCAAATTGTTTTGCTTTAACACATCTTGAGAAAATGCAAATAATTAATAACTTAAAAAAGTAAAGTCATTTCGAGTCATATGTCTCAAGTCAAATTAAAGTCTCAAGTCATGAATACCAAGTCAAAGTCAAGTCGAGTCTTTTATTAATTTTAGTCAAGCAAGTCTCAAGTGTTCAAACTGGTGACTTATGTCTGACTTAAGTCAAGTCATGTGACTCAAGTCCCCTACCTCTGATATCTATCTATCTATCTATCTATCTATCTATCTATCTATCTATCTATCTATCTATCTATCTATCTATCTATCTATCTATCTATCTATCTATCTATCTATCTATCTATCTATCTATCTATCTATCTATCTATCTATCTATCTATCTATCTGTCTATCTGTCTATCTGTCTATCTGTCTATCTGTCTATCTGTCTATCTGTCTATCTATCTATCTATCTATCTATCTATCTATCTATCTATCTATCTATCTATCTATCTATCTATATGAAAACTGCTTACAAACACACGGTATCCAAACTAATTGTAAGCAACCAAGCGCTTGGTGAGGAAATAACTCACAATACAATATGGTAAATGCTGCTACTTAATAAAAAACATATAGATAAAAGAATACTAAAACACACAGATGGTAAATATTTCTGTAGCGCAAGGGAGAAGAGCGCAATCACAACCCCTACCAAAAGCGTCAGCTGACACTGACACCCATATGACAAAATAAATAAAATAAAACACCAATGCAGTATAGTTCATCAATGATATGCAGCAATAGTCCATGAAATATCCGTTATGGAGAAGTAAATTGTGGGTGCAGATGTATGGGGTCACTCACCAACCATCACCACTGTGTTCTGAAAGGGGAGATGCAATGCCCACTCACCGACTTCATAGGCTCAGCCACTCTCATGACAGAGCAAACAGACCAGTAATCACAATTTCCTCCAGACCTCCAAGACCGGAAACACTAGCTCAGGACCAATCGAGTATTCTGCCACACCGTCTGCTTTAGTCCCCGCTCTGTGCTGGTCGACATATTAGCTGCCAGGAGAAAACAACTTCTTAGCACCAACTTCCCTTTCAGAACCGCTCTTTAGGCCTGCCAGAGCTAATATTAGCCCTGGCAGGCCTAAAGAGCGGTTCTGAAAGGGAAGTTGGTGCTAAGAAGTTGTTTTCTCCTGGCAGCTAATATGTCGACCAGTACGGAGCGGGGACTAAAGCAGACGGTGTGGCAGAATACTCGATTGGTCCTGAGCTAGTGTTTCCGGTCTTGGAGGTCTGGAGGAAATTGTGATTACTGGTCTGTTTGCTCTGTCATGAGAGTGGCTGAGCCTATGAAGTCGGTGAGTGGGCATTGCATCTCCCCTTTCAGAGCACAGTGGTGATGGTTGGTGACCCCATACATCTGCACCCACAATTTACTTCTCCATAACGGATATTTCATGGACTATTGCTGCATATCATTGATGAACTATACTGCACTGGTGTTTTATTTTATTTATTTTGTCATATGGGTGTCAGTGTCAGCTGACGCTTTTGGTAGGGGTTGCGATTGCGCTCTTCTCCCTTGCGCTACAGAAATATTTACCATCTGTGTGTTTTAGTATTCTTTTATCTATATCTATATATATATATATATATATATATATCTATATATATATGCGTATGTCTATATATATATGTATATGTATACACACGTATATATATATATATATATATATATATATATATATATATATATATATAATATAACTATATATATATATATATATATATATATATATGTGTATATATATATATATATATATATATATATATATATATATATATATATATATACATATATATATATACATACTTTAACTTATTTATAGTTATTTATTATATTATAATTTATGATTTTGTGTTTCAAACTTTATCGTACCCGAGATGTTATAAAGCAGAACGCACAGTAAAAAAAAATCATATGTAAATAGTTGGTTTGGGCTGCACATTCGTAAGAATTACATGCAAAATAATGGTACCGCTTTCAGCACCTAAAATCGGAAAGAATCATACCACCAGGGAGGTAAAAGTGAGAAAATATCAATACCGGTGCAATACCAGATTTTACAGATACCTCAGCTAAAAAATAATTACCTGTGTTGATAACCATAAAAAAATCATAATATTACATACCATAATCCAGTGAAATAATTAAATAAAACCAAGGAGTGAAGAAAGTTCATAGTTACATACAGTAGTTACATAGTAGTTGAGGTTGAATAAAGACATCAGTCCATCCAGTTCAACCTGTACAGGTGTGTGTGTGTGTGTATGTGTGTGTCAGTGGCTTGATTATTTCCCAAAACCCTGAATGTTGTGATCTGTGAGATGCACGTCCAAGAGTCTTTTAAAAGTAGCCATACTCCCTGCAGCTACCACCAATTGTGGAAGAGTGTTCCACATTCTCACTGCCCTTACAGTGAAGAACCCTTTAGGCAGCTCAAGGTTAAACCGCCTCTCCTCTAATCTCATTGTGTGGCCACATGTCCTTTTGCACTCCTTAAGACGAAATAGTTTTTCACCTATTCATGTGAATACATTTCAGGTAGCACTACCCCTGCAGGGGCTGCTGGTAACTGGCTCTCCTACTCCTGCACAGCCAGGCAACATATATTCTCTGCTTGCATCCAAACACAAGAAGTCAGTCCTTTGGCTTTGTTTTTTTTTTTATTAGGGGTTATTAGGGGTAACAACTTGGATGGGAGAAGGAAATTATGGGATGCCCAACTTGAATAAAAGATCCTGGACCGCTTTCCTTCCTGTATATACATACAGTCCTTAGTGGATTTAGTAGCAAAAGTCTATTACAGACTAGGAGCTCTCAGCCCCTCTTGGAAATAGCATAAAAACTTGAGGCAAACTGCATGCAGGAGTAATACCTTTCCTTGTGTAGATCTGCTCCCAGCTACATTGCTTGCAGTCACTACCAGCCCTCCTGGCTGCTCTGGAGATCTCCCAGGGCAAGGTAATAAAAGGGTTAAGCACAGCACTGTCCTTTTAGAAAGCCTGCTACATATGGCAGTCTCTCCCTTTAAATGTCCCTGGGTATGCTGATGTACTCACACTGCCCCCCTTGCTTCCACTGCTTTTCAGGCAAGATTTAATGGGAATGCCACTGAGCCAGCCCGAGCCCAGCCTGGGAAGGGGGCCTCCCCTAGATCTAGGAGACCCCTTCTAGGCCACTGACAGTCTCCTCAGTACTCCATCTTTCACCCGACTCCCCTTCCTTGCTGGCATGACTCATCCATATTTAAGGACTGACTCAGACACCCTGCCAGGCCCACTGCCTGAGAATTGGCCATGTTCCCCTAAGTATGCAGATCAACCCACCTGGCCTCCACCCACTAACTTCTAGAAATTTCTCCAAACTCCAGAACCAGGGGGAGGCACCAGAGACCTGCTTGTATGAGTCATCCAGCCTGACCTGCAATAAACCCTGACCCAGATTCCAGACTCACACTTACCTGTACTTCACTACTAGCACACTAGAGGGATGCTACATTTATATGGGAAAAGACCCAATTCCAATAGGGCAAATCATGTAAAGATCCCAATCTTCCCAATGACTGAGATATTAAATCCCAAAAGTGAGTACTAAAGACACCCCAGTGCACACCCCCCTTGTGTGAAAAGGAGGCTTACCAGATGATTAGGACCCTCAAATTATAGAGCGGTCATACCAGCTTAACATTAGGGTCCTCTCCAATTGAGACATTAATATCTACAGCAAATGGCACCCAGATCCTCTTTAGCAACTGCCATAATCCTTCTCCATGAATCAAGATATGTGGTCATTTAAACATCCAATGCATACATGAAACAAATAAGTATGCTTCCCATGGCACAGTACCAAAAAGTAACCACATTAATTAATTAAAATTGCACTCATGGGAATGCAAAGCATAAAACAGCACTATTCAGAAACAATCTGCATGATGCCTTAACCAAAGATGGGTGCCATTTGCTGTGGATGTTCGTTTCTCGATTGGCAAGAACCCTTATGTAAAGCTGTTATGACCACTCTATAATTTGAGGGTCATAATCCTTTGGTAAGCCTCCTTTTCACACAAGGGTGGTGTTCACTGGGGAGGCTTTAATGGTCACTTTTTGGATTTAATCTCAGGCATTGAGAAGATTGGGATCTTTACATGTTTTGCCCTTTTGAAATTTGGACTTTTCTCACATGAACTTTATTCATGTGAAATTTATTTACATCAAGAATCCTTGTTTTTTTTATTTATTTATTTATTTATTTATTTATTTATTTATTTATATCATATTTTTTATGTTATGTAATCTTATGAACTTTTTAAAATGACCATTAACACAATTCATTCATTTTTTAGTCGGGGTATCTGATAATATCTGGTATACATATTTTCTCACAAATGATCACTGTTTTATGTCCTGCACTTTGTTATATCCTGTCTAAACTGGCCCTAATATGTGTTATTGCGAGGTATGGCCTTAGATTGTAAGCTCCTTGAGGTAGGGAACGATGTGAATGTACAATATACTGTGTGTAAAGCATTGCATAAATTAACAGTGCTATGAAAATACCTGCAATAAATAAAAATGCACAAACTTGCTTTTTGGTAGAAGGCATGTAAATTACATTGCAAATAGAAGCATAAAGTTGTTAACCATGTGAATTGTTTCATTTCGCTTATAGTAATTCACTGCAAATCTGTGAGCTGTGAATGAGGTCGAATTCTGAGCATGCCTAAAACCTGCTATGTGACAGGGGCAAAAACATTGGAAAGTCTAATATATTGTATATTGTTTTGGATAAAGCAGGGAATAGTTAAAAGATTTGTTGGGTTTATATCGTTTTTAATTTTCTTATTGGGCACTTATTGTGTGCCATTGTTTCATTTGAACACATAGTGTATTATTATTATTATTATTATTATAAAGGATTTATATAGCGCCAACAGTTTGCGCAGCGCTTTACAATGTGAAGGAAGACAATACAGTTACAATACAGTTCAAAACAGGAGGAACTAGAGGGCCCTGCTCGTTAGAGCTTACAATCTAGAAGGGAGGGTCAAGTGAAACAAAAGGCAATAACTGTGGGGGATGGGTTGATGGAGAAAAAGGAGGTACATTTGTTAGGGGTTGGTAGGATAGGCTTCTCTGAAGAGGAGGGTTTTCAGAGATCGCCTAAAAGCTAATAGAGTGGGGGATAATCGGACAGATAAGGGTAAGGAGTTCCATAGGATTGGAGAGGCTCTGGAAAAGTCCTGGAGGTGAGCATGGGAGGAGGTGATGAGTGAGCTAGAGAGCAGGAGGTTTTGAGAAGAACGAAGAGAGTGATTAGGTTGGTATTTTGAGATGAGGCTGGTGATGTAGCTGGGGGCTAGGCTGTGGATTGCTTTGTAAGATGTTGTAAGTATTTTGAATTTAATTTGATGGGTGAGCGGAAGCCAGTGGAGGGCTTGACAGAGAGGAGCAGCGGACACTGAGCGATTGGTGAGGTGGATGCGTCTGGCGGCAGCATTCATGATGGATTGAAGGGGGGATAGCCTGTATAGAGGTAAGCCAATGAGAAGGGAATTGCAGTAGTCGAGGCGCGAGATGACCAGGGAGTGAACTAGGAGTTTTGTTGTGTCTTTGGTTAGAAAGGGGCATATTTTGGAGATGTTGCGGAGGCGGCAAGATTTGGACAGCGATTGGATGTGGGGTTTGAAGGAGAGTTCAGAGTCCAGGACAACACCTAAGACCTTGGCATGTGGGGATGGGATGATGGTAATGCCATTGATATTGACGGAGAAATCAGGGGAAGGGGCACGCGGTGGAGGAAAAATGATAAGCTCGGTTTTGGATGGATTGAGTTTGAGGAAGTGGTGTGACATCCAGACCGATATATCTGATAGTAAATTAGTGATACGTGAGGAGACGAGTGGATAGGTAGATTTGGGTATCGTCAGCGTAGAGGTGGTATTGGAAGCCGTGGGAGGCTATATACTGACCTAGAGAGGAGGTGTAGATTGAAAATAGGAGGGGTCCAAGAACAGAGCCTTGGGGGACTCCAACAGAGAAAGGAAGAGGAGAGGAGGAAGTAGAATTGTAGGTAACACTAAAGGTGCGGTTAGATAAGTAGGAAGATAACCAGTGAAGAGTACAGTCACGGAGACCAAAGGCATGGAGTTTTTTTTTGAGGAGGGGATGGTCAACCGTATCAAAGGCAGCAGAAAGGTCCAGAAGTAGGAGTACAGAATAGTGTCCATTGGTTTTGGCCGTTAGCAGATCGTTTGTCAGCTTTAGGAGTGCAGTTTCAGTGGAGTGTTGAGGCCGAAATCCAGACTGAAGAGGATCAAGGAGGCTATTCTCGGCAAGGTGGTCGCACAGTCGGTTGTAGACTAGACGTTCGAGGAGTTTGGATGAAAAGGGGAGCAAGGAAATAGGGCGTAGGTTGTTCAGATCGGTTGGGTCCAGTGAGGGCTTTTTAAGTATGGGGCTGACTAGTGCATGTTTTAGAGAGTTGGGGAAGATGCCAGAAGAGAGGGAGAGATTGAAGATGTGGGTTAGAGAGTGTAAAATAGGGCCAGAAGGTGAACGTAGCATTTGCGAGGGAACAGGATCCAGAGGGCAGGTTGTTAAGTGGACGTTAGCAAGTAGTTTAGCAACCTCTTCTGTAGTGGCGGGGTTGAATGAGGGAAGTAATGATCGCACTTGTGGGCGTGAAGTATAAGGCATGGAGGAAGGTATCTGAACAGCAACGATCTCCTTACGAATTGTGTCAATCTTCTGTTTGAAGTGGTTGGCAATCTCCTGGGCAGTGAGTGAGTCAGTGGGAGGGGGTAGTGGAGGACGGAGTAGAGAGTTAAAGGTAGCGAAGAGTTGCCGGGGGCGTGATGACAGGCTGTTAATGAGAGTGATAAAATAGGTCTGTTTGGCAGTGTGGAGACTGGAATTGTATTTTTGGAGGGCGGATTTATATTGGTTGAAATCCTTCTGAGACCGAGTCTTACGCCATAGGCGCTCAAGAGCACGGCTATGCTTTTTCAGACTTCTAGTGTTATCGGTTTGCCAAGGCTGAAGGGGTTGGGGCCTGATTCGGTGTGTGGTGAGGGGGGCCAATGTATCCAGGGAGGCTAAGAGTGAAGTGTTGTAGACAGAAGTGGCTAGGTTGGTGCAGGACAGGGGTGCAATTTTGTCATAGAGGTGGCCGGTAGCAGAGTAGAGAAGAGAAGGGTTGAGATGGTGTAGGTTTCTGCGGATAACTGTACGGTAGCTGGAGGGAGAGGAGGTGGAGTAGAGGGAGAGAGTGAAACTAATGAGGTAGTGATCAGGGAGAGGGAAAGGATTGTTGGAAAGGTTGTGCGGGGTGCATAGGTGGGAGAAAACAAGGTCAAGGATATTGCCTTCAGAGTGAGTAGAAGCATGTATCCATTGCTTCAGGTCAAAGGAGGAGGTTAGATTGAGAAGTTTGGAAGTGGTAGGAGTGTTAGTATTAATAGGGATGTTGAAGTCGCCGAGAATGATTGTGGGGATTTCAGAAGAGAGAAAGTAGGGTAGCCAGGCGGAGAAGTCATCAAGAAAGGTTGATACTGGTCCAGGGGGGCGGTAGATCACAGCTATCCTTAGAGAGACAGGGGAGAAAAGACGAATGCAGTGTACCTCAAATGAGGAGAGTGACAGAGAGGGAGGCGGCTGAAGTACCTGAAAGGAGCTATGTGGGGCTAGAAGGATCCCGACACCCCCTCCCTTGCATCCGTTGGGTCTAGGGGAGTGAGTCCATAGAAGACCACCTTGGGATAGGGCAGCAGAAGACGCAGTGTCGGATTCGTGCAGCCAGGTTTCGGTGATGGCGAGTAGATTAAATGAGTTAGCGATGAAAAGGTCATGGAGAGAGGTGAGTTTATTACAGACAGAGCGGGCGTTCCAAAGGGCACAAGAGAAAGGGAGTCCGGTCTTGAGAAGAAGAGAGATTGGAACTAGATTGTGCTGACTGCGACTGCAGCCAGAGGGTGTAGGGTAGGTGGTGTATTGAGCATGGGTAGATGGAGGCCCAGGGTTTGGGGATATGTCTCCAGAGGCCAGGAGAAGCAGAAAGGTGAGGGTTGTAATATGAGAGTGTGATTTATATGAGGGGACATGCCCCAGTGTCTTGGAGGATTTGTGTGCATGTGGATTTAGAAATAGCAGGAGATGGTGAGTGCAGTAATAAGGTGAGGACAGAAGTGAGGGTGATATATATAAGCTGTGGGGTGGAGAAGAGGGGTGAAGTAGAGAGAATTTAAGGATGGATTATAGGGCAGTCAGAAGAAGTGGCAGAGAGTGCATTTTACCAGGATAGAGCTGAAGAGGTTTAAAAAAAAAAAAAAAAAAAAGGAGGAGATCACCTGCAGTATAAGTGGTGTATATCTCAGCCTTTCCTGTGTTCCCTCACTTTGTGCATTCTCTGAAGTGCAGATTCAGAAGTGTGTCCCACTTAGCGAAATCGCCCCCCAATTCGAGAAGAGAGCCCCCCGAGAGCAAACGTGCCCCCCTGCACACGTGCCTTTCCCTATTAGGACGTGTTTCCAATAGAAACACAGAAAAAAACAATACCCATTATTAGTAGTGTGGAGAAGGGTTAGTACTTCTGATAATGTTTTTACTGCTGTCTGTGCCTTCCTATCCTTGATTTCTTGTCTCAGTGTTGCGGGGGCAGAATATGAGGTGATATATCGATAGATCAAAGCTAGAGATAAAACTCTAACAGAAATTTTAACTCAGTAATTTATGAAAAACTAGCAAAAAAATACATTTAGCTGGATTTAGGCTTTATTTAAATTGCCACTAAACCCACATTTTTAAAAAATGATCAATAAATGCTATAATATGTGCTGTTCATACCCACACTATGAGCTTCATTTTCTATATTCTGTAAAAAATCTGGTTGATTCTGTTGCTCTCTATCTCCCCCTTCTATCCAAGTCCCCAATTTAGCTTGGAATTTTGCAGAGCAGTGGTGGCAGCTCTGCACATGCTCAGTTTTCAGTGAGTTTCTATGCTGAACATTTCCTGACTATCACATCTGAGCAGCCCGTGTGACTATAGTCTCACATGTGGGCGTATACACAGTGGTAAATGACAGCCCATTTCCTCCTCCTTCATTGCCACTAACAAGCTAAACACAATGGAGGTGGGATATTACATGTAGATTAATGGAGGCTTCATCTCCCGCTTATTCTAAGACACAGACAGGAGGGGCTTGACTGGCAGAAATCCACCCACACCATATTATTGCCAAAAATGATATAGATTTCATTTTAAATACTGTATATATTTGTATGAAAATTTAAAACAGTTCAACATTGCTATTAATTATTTATTTTACTCTGTATTCCAAAATCAGTTTTTTTTTTTTAAACATATGACCAGCAGCAGAGGACTAAAAGCTCCTCCTGCTTATGTTTCCCTATAGACAGGCTGGGAAAAGATCTAGGTCATGTGACAGCTGTATATCGATTAGGAAAAAAAATACTTCGGTGTTTTTTTTTTGTTATTAAAATAATTGCAGTGCCATCATTCACATAAGGAAATAGAAGGGATAATGTAATTTACGCAGTGTGTGTTTAGTATTACTTTAAATCAGTAAGAAACAAAATTAGGAGAGCATTGGATAGGCAAACAAGGGTTCAAAAACACCAGGCATTGCTGACAGATCTTTAATTTAGAATTGCAGCTGCAATTTCATACACACATCATTTTCTGGAGATGAAAATGGACACAGGGAATGGGAAAGTTTAGTCACTGCAGTTATTATCGGCAACGTGCTGTACTATTTCAGCTTGCAGAATATTAATTGCTCCATTAAGTTGTATTATTATGTCCTGTATCACTCTCACTAAGCAGTTGATTAGCAGTTTTCTGGCTTACTTCATGTTTGATCAGGAGTTAGAAGTTATTTTACTGTCAGTTCACTTGTAACCACTGGGAATCTCAGATTTCTGTTTTTAAGCAGTACAATCCGGGGCTTGTTTGATATCCATCAGTGGGAAGCCAAAAAACCTCTGCTATCTATCAAAGTGAAAATAGGATGTGGCGCTGCAAAGGGGGCTAGTCAACAGTGCAGTCATTTAAAGAAACCCTGTATTGAGGCAAACATGTAGGCTGCCATTGCTGACATTCAGAATATACTAGATGATTCATGTATTCAAGTTTATTATATTATATCAATATACAAATTAAGGGATTTTGGAGATTTTACTGCAGGAAGGTTTTGCATCCATTAGTGAATTTAGCAGCCTTCCCAGTAAAATACCATCTTGACACACACACATTGGTATCTCCACTGTATCCAGCTTCTGAGCACATGCTTTGCTCACCTTCAGTGATATCTGCACTAAATGCACACATAGTACACATAGTTCCAACATTTCCTTATCAGCAATAAGGTGGTTGTTGCAGCAAAGGCAGACAGTTTCCTTGTCCCCTGGACACCAGTGGAATCTACAATCCGGTAAAAACAGCTCATTCCCCACCCCCAGTATCCATACCGCCAGAGTGATCAAAAATCCAGTCAGACAGACAGCAGTAAAACCTACCCCCCAGTAACACAGATTACCCCCAAGTAATTATACCACCAGTGAAATCTACAATCTTGTATCACAGCTCATTCTCTTTTATTCATACTGTCAGTGAAATCTAAAATTCAGTAACCCAGCTTACTTCCCAGTGTCAGACTTGTATAAAGTACTCAAAATTTCTACTTGAGTAAAAGTACAAGTGCTCGATCAAAAAGTGACTTGAGTAGAAGTGGAAGTGCTCGCAGAAAAAGTTACTTAAGTAGAAGTACTAAAGTATTCAACATTTTTTTTACTTAAGTATTGCAAGTAGTTTTTTCAAAAAATTTGCTACTTAAGTACTAAAAGTAAAAAGTACCAGTAGTTTTGAAAAAAAATTTCTACTCAAGTACTGAAAGTAGAAGTAGAAGTACTGTGTTATGTAGTTATTAAAGAAAGAAGTCAAAAGTTTGAACATCATATTGTTTTTTATTATTTCAAATGATTTATTCAAATGATTAACCTAAAGGACAATCACAATTCCTTAGGCTGTAACTTTTTGTAAACAAAAAACAGATAAAGTATGTCCCTCCCTTCCCCTTTTAAAGCATCCACCTTTTAAAGCCAGGGGTGGTCTCCTTCCTGAGCTTCCTCACTCTCACAGCCAGGCAGATCACTTGAAGTTGAAGGGCCAGGGGTGGAAGGTGGTGTTTTTGGTTCGTCCATCTTTTCAGCTGATCAAAAGGCAGAACAGGAGCATGCGCAGTCTTCTTAATCGCGGTTTGATTTGATTTGCTCAATTGATGATGATGTGCCAGGCCAGCTTCATCAAACCTACAACGCTTAAAGTGAAAAATGCATCAAAAACTACTAACAAAGTGGCTGTGCTAAAAATGCTAATAAAGTGCCTGCAATTATATATATTCTTCTTGTATTCAAAATCATCGCCCGCAGTATCAAAAATAAAGTGACATGTCTGTGCTAAATGCAGTGCAAATTATTCCCACAATGTAAATTTAATTCATATAAAATATATATGACAATACCACAATAAAATAAGTTGTGATTGTGAATAATTTAGGTGCAAGTTTAAGTGTGTAAACTAAACTTTATAAGGAAAAGTCCATAACTGAATTCCAGTGTGCAATCTAAGAAGTGCTTGTCACTTGCTGTCAGATGCTTCCACCTTTCTTCTGTGATCTGCTCAAGTAAAGTGGTGGACTGGATAGCCTCTCTCTCTGCCTCTCACCTTAGTAGCACTGGCACTGCTCTGGTTCAAAAAGCTGTCTATATTATTTTCATTATAAAAACTTGTCAGAAGATGCTTCCACCACCTGTCCTTCACACTAGTAGTGCTCATTTGCTTTGCTCAAGTCAAGTGCCACTGCCAGTGGCCACTGCAGTGCAGGCACAGCCACACAGGCAGAGGCAGGCCGCAGGAAGCACAGGCACCACCACAACACAACACTTATGGTCCATCGACCATGGATGGTCGGATAATCATCATAGCCGTCAGTCTCACTCTTCTTGGTTCAAAAAAGCCACCCATGACCCGTGTGTATATAATATATTAATATTTTATATTGATTATTTGATTCTCAAATGGCACATTTGCCATGGCAAGGATTAGGCCCTCTCCACGGTCCACCTCACTCACCTCATAGAGAAGAAGATGAGATAACGAAGAAAATGCTCCCGCGTCCGGCCGGCCGCCCGCGTCACAACTCCTCTCAGTAAGTGCCCTAAGGGGTGGAGTCTGAGTGACACACAACACGTCTAGAGGCAGAGACCTCGAGCGGGAAGACGGCAGCACGGCTCCTCCTGTGCGGTCTTAACTTGATGATCATGACAGTGGTTCCGCGGGGCCACGGCGCGAGCGAGGCTGTGGGATTGATTGAATTGAGTTGTGCTGCCTATTGCTACACGCTAACTACTACTAAATTGTGAGTCAGTATATTTTATTTCATTTTTATATATAAAAGCGGTATTGTTGAGCACCACTAGCCACTAGATCTCCTGGCTGTCACTTTGTCACATGTTGGGGAATCACAGCGGCTCGGCTCCAGAAGTGGCGGGTGTCCCCGTCATCCTGCCAGGGCCGCCAAGAAGTTCATCACCTAATCTTAAGTTATTAATATCTTATGAGGAGAGGACCAATGAGATTGAAAATTGAAATGATTAAATATATATGGCTTTTTGAACCAGTGCAGTCAGTGCCAGTGCCACAGTGCCACCCAGACGCTATCCACCAGTGCCACCACCATTAAGTGTGTTGGTCGGTCACTCGAGCACTGAAGGAGGTGGAAGCATCTGACAAGTGAAGTGACACTTTAGATTTGCACACTGGAATTCATTTATGGACTTTTCGTTATAGATAGGTTTACACACTTCAACTTGTTGCACGCACCTGACCTAACTTATTTCATAACTTATTTTATTGTGATTTTATTGTCATATTTTATATGAATTGAATTTACTGTTACATTGTGGAAATAATTATTTTCACTGCATTTAGGCTTTAACACATTCATGTCACTTTATTTTTGATACTGTGTGGAGTGTGGGCAGGGCACTGGGGGCAACGATGATATATCGATTGCACAGGCACTTTATTCGCACAGCCAAGTTGTGTTTGTTAGTAGTTTCTTGATGCACTTTAAGCGCTGTAGCACAATTTATTTGTTTGTTTCATATTTTCTTTTTATTGGAAAGATTTGGTATAGCAGCTTTTATTATACACAGCCTTTATTTTCGTATGCGCTAATTTACAAATGACATTATACACATTTTTTTGAGCTTTATGCAACCTGCCATCTACTGTTTTGGCTGTGGTCATTTTTTTTAAAAGTAACGAGTAACTATGCAGCACAAAAAAAAAATACTTGAGTAGAAGTATCGAAATCATAGAAAAAATGTAGTGAAGTAAAAGTAGAAGTAGGAGAAAAAAATTCTACTCTAGGAAAGTACAGATACCGCATTTCGGTACTTAAGTACAGTACTTAAGTAGTTCTACTTCGTTACTATACATCTCTGCCCAGTGTCCATTTCACCAGTATAACCAGGGATCAAATCCTGGGAAAAAAAGTGTAAGTGGAACTCACCCAAGATCCCTCCCACCTCAAAAATAAAAAAAGCATGTGTGTTTATGTATAGATATATACTTTTTGAGGAGCGAGGGCCACTTAGGTGACTTGGTACCAGTTGCGGGCCACAATGAGTGGAGCGGGCAGATGACAGGTCCATGTCCACTCAGCATATGCAGAGCAGACATGGACACAGCCCGCTCTACTCTATGGGCCCACCTAGTGGATTGGATTGGAGATAGGTGGGTGTAAATAGACACAAGTCAATTTACATCTGTCACTCTATAGAGGTGAATGGAGGGTCCGAATGGGTCCACCTGAAAAACAGACAGGCGAACCTAATCAGACAAATCGTGTAAAAGAGGCCTAAGGCTGCTTTCACGCGGATGCACTGCAGTTTACCTGCACCGCAACTGACCTCAATCTTCTTTTCTTCTTCAGGATTACTGCAGGTATTGCTGGCTGCTGCTGTCCCCCAGGTGGGTATGGCGGGTGGCTGCTGCTGTCTGTCCTCCAAGGGTGGTACTGCTGGCTTGTACTACTGGCAGGAACATGCAAGCAAAATGCTTTTGGCATTGGGCTCGGGACCGAGAATGACATCACTTGGCTCTGCCTCCACACTTTACGCCATCCATCCATGTGGCTTCCTTAGTTACTTGCTAACAAAGTTTTACTGTAGGTAAATATGACCAATAACAAAAGTGTTGTGGACTGCTTACTAGTTCTCCAAGATAGCCCAGGGAATGGATAGATCAGTAGATAGATAGATAGATAGATAGATAGATAGATAGATAGATAGATAGATAGATAGATAGATAGATAGATAGATAGATAGATAGATAGATAGATAGATAGATAGATAGATAGATAGATAGATAGATAGATAGATAGATAGATAGATAGATAGATAGATAGATAGATAGATAGATAGATAGATAGATAGATAGATAGATAGATAGATAGATAGATAGATAGATAGATAG
Organism: Pelophylax lessonae; assembly: GCF_965119305.1. NCBI lineage: Eukaryota > Metazoa > Chordata > Amphibia > Anura > Ranidae > Pelophylax > Pelophylax lessonae. The sequence continues at coordinate 115,726,093 of NC_138779.1, forward strand.
ATAGATAGATAGATAGATAGATAGATAGATAGATAGATAGATAGATAGATAGATAGATAGATAGATAGATAGATAGATAGATAGATAGATAGATAGATAGATAGATAGATAGATAGATAGATAGATAGATAGATAGATAGATAGATAGATAGATAGATAGATAGATAGATAGATCCATTCCCTGGGCTATCTTGGAGAATAACTGCTTCTGAGGCTTGATTATTCCTAGTATCTGGTGAGTGGATCCCCAAAAGGGTCGTTTTGGTGCACTTATCACTGTGTGGAGCACTTCAAGCACTTTTTGTCCAGCACTTTATTTGACAACTCAGTGAACTTATACTTTTGGACTGCACTTTATTTTGCACAATTTCACTTTAGCACTTAGCATCTTTTGATATATTGTAATATTTTTATATATATTTATTGATATGTATATATACTTTTTTATCATTAAGTGCACTTTACTTTTATGAATTAGATTGTTATATTTATTTATTGAAAGATTATATCTATCACTTATATCACTTTCCTGGTAGCGCTGTGTTTTATAATGTCTTATTCCATCTTGGCTTTTGCCTAAGTGAGCAGCAGCTTCAGGTAGCACTGGTTCACATATATTTTAGCGCCGGTTTTAATTTAATATATATATATATATATATATATATATATATATATATATATATATATATATATATATATATATATACATACATACATACACACACACTATATTGTCAAAAGTATTGGAGCCTTTACACGCACATTAAATTTCTTGACATCCCAGTCTTGGTTCGTAGGGATCAATATTGAGTTGGCCCACCCTTTGCAGCTATAACAGCTTCAACTCTTCTGGGAAGGCTGTCCACAAGGTTTAGGAGTGTGTCTATGGGAATGTTTGACCATTCTACCAGAAGTGCATTTGTGTGGTCAGGCCCTGATGTTCTATTGGGTTGAGGTCCAAAGATGTTCTATTGGGTTGAGGTCAGGACTCTGTGCAGGTCAGTCAAGTTCCTCCACCCTAAACTCGCTCATCCATGTCTTTATGGACCTTGCTTTGTGCACTGGTGCGCAGTAATGCTGGAAAGGGAAGGGGCCCTCCCCAAACTGTTCCCATAAAGTTGGGAACTTGAAATTGTCCAAACTGTCTTGGTATGCTGATACCTTAAGAGTTCCTTTCATTGGAATTAAGGGGCCAAGCCCAACCCCTGAAATACAACCCTACACCATAATCCCCTCTCAAATTACTTGGACCTGCGCACAAATCCATTTTTTATTGGGTATGTTTTAAAGCAGAAAGAAAACAATATTGTTTTTTTTTTGTTTTTTTTTTTTAATTGTCTGTCTTTTTTTTGTTTATAGCGCAAAAAAATAAAAAATGCACAGGAAAAAGGACATCAATTTTATTTGGGTACAGTGTCACACGACTGCACAATTTTGAGTTAAAGTAACACAACAAATGGCCTGGTCATGAAGGGGCGGTAAACCTTCCAGAGCTGAAGCGGTTAAACAAAACATGCGCACAGAGAAAATTCAAAATCCTGGGTGCAATGTAGTCAAAAATTCAAGTGTTGTAATACAGTAAAAATTTCAAGAGTGCAGATAGAGAGAAAACCCTCAAGACTCCTGCACACTTCCATCCTCCTGTGTGAAAACAAGACACTCTTCCTCCACTGTGCACTTCACTCCACACTGTGGGGTTGATTTACTAAAATTGGAGAGTTAAAAATCTGGTGCAGCTGTGCATAGTAGCCAATCAGCTTCTAATTTCAGCTTGTTCAGTTAAGTTTTGACAATAAAACCTGGAAGCTGATTGGTTTCAATGCAGAGCTGCACCAGACTTTACACACTCCAGTATTAGTAAATCAACCCCCAGGTGCTTATGGTAATGCTCTCACCTTAAATCATGAACCCTTAAATCACAGGAGGTCCTTGGCACATTAACAACCTTTGCAGTCACTTTATTTCTCTCCTCCAGGAACGATTAAATTATTCAATAGTATATTTTCCTAATGTCACTGGGCTTGATTTACTAAACTGGAGAGAGCAAAATCTGGTGCAGCTGTATATGGGAGCCAATTAACTTCTAACATCATGTGTTGACAAGTTAAATCAGTATGTTTTGCTAAAAAATTACTTAGAACCCTTAAACATTATATATATTTTACATAAAGAGAAGGCTCGGGGGGTAAATACATCTCAAGCAAAAGATAGGTCTTTTAAATGGTAACTCCCCATGGGGTCCATTGACATGGTGGGGTCTCGGGAGGCCCAGACATCTAGACTGCAAGCTGATGGTACGCTTGGGTTTGGCAAAGACCTATATTTTGCTTGGGATGTATTTACCCCCTTAGCCTTCTCTTTATGTAATTTATTTGGGTCTGGTTTCTCCCAGAACAAGTTAGTGTGATTCACATCTATTTGAAATACATTATATATATATATATATTATTAGCAGAGACCCTAGAGAATAAAATGGGGGTTGTTGCAATTTTTTATGTCATACTGTATTTGCACAGCGGTTTCAAACGCATATGAAAAATGACAATTCAATTAATGAAAAAAAAAAAACTAAACAGTAAAGTTAGCCCAATTTTTTTGTATAATGTGAAAGATGATGTTACACTGAGTAAATGGATAAATATGTAAATATAGATTCCTGTAGTACAGTTGATATCACCCCCCCCCCCCCCCTAGAATCACAGCAAGAAATTACACAAAGATACTATATGTAATTTTTTTATCAAAGAGTTTAAGCTGTTATGGATTCTCAACACATTCTGCAGACTGATTCACAAAAAACTGTGAGGGACATAAATTAAAAGCAGTACTATTGGAATCAGTTGATTGAAACTCCATCAAATGTACCATCTCTGAGAGAGCACCGTCCATGTATCCCAGACCAGGAGGCACATCCACAAAAGATATGGGGGGGACCAAAGGCACCCAAGACAGTTAGGGTGTATAAAGCTGTGCTTAGATTACTCGTTATCCACAATGATTCATCTAAAAAGCCTGTAGGCACTGTTGTTGGAGAGGAAGTCAAGAGGAGTATGGTTTCTCTATGTTTTTCTGGGTCACTGGGGAAGCTATCCTATTTGATTCTGCTGCCCCATGTGACTCTAGCAGCCATCCTGGGTCAGGCAGAGCCTATTTAAGGCCCTGGCTCCTATTTTTGGCGCACATTTTGTGATTTAGTAAAGTAAGGACAAGTACCCTGCCTGTCAGAGAGGTAGCTGTGGGGAGGTTGAGTCATTGTGCAGTAGTGAGAGCTGTTGGGATAGGGGGAGGTTGGCAGGTTGTATAGAGGTGATAAGGGGTGTAAATGTGAAAGATGGAGGGCTGAAGAGGTAAGAACTGTGGATTGGGATGAGCTGTAGGTGGGGGTGCAGGAGTAACTTGTGGAAGGGGGCAGAGATAAGCTGTAGTTGGGGTGAAGTTATAGATGGATATGCAAAGGTGAGTTGTTGACAGGGGATACAAAAGTGAGTTATGGATGGGACAGGGGATGCTAAAGTGAACTGTTGAAAGGTGTGCAGAGTTGTGGATGAGGGAAGAGGAGGTGAGCTGTATTTGGGAGATGAAGAAGTGTGCTGTGGATGGGGGTAGAAGAGGTGAGCTGTGCAATGGGAGAAGAAGAGCTGAGCTGTGCAATGAGGAAAGAAGAGACAAGCTTTGGACAGGGGAAAAAGAGGTGAGCTTTGGATGGTGGAAGAAGAGGTGGGCTTTAGACGGGGGAAGAAGAGGTGAGCTGCGGGATGGTGGGGGGGGGGGGGGCTATTGTGAGCTGTGGATGAGAGTTGCAGAGGTGATCTGTGGATAGGGGTGCAGAGGTATGCAAAGGTGAGCAAAATATGGTTATTTTGGTGGGGGGGTGGGGGTACTGTCCCTTTTGGTGATTCTTTTTCTGTGCCCTGTGTAATACACACACCTCAGCACTACACAGCATGCACTCCTGAGCTCAATGTGGTATGTGTGTGCGGTACTTTCCTTAACTTTGCACCTTGTGCAATGCACAGATTCTTTGGCCCTGCTTTACTTCTATCCCCTGATGATCAGCGGTGTTGGGGCAAGGAGTTGGCCAGGCAGGGAGGGTTCCTGCATCTTTTCTCTGCCAAAAAATTTCCTGAGTGAGGTAGATTATAAGTGAGTCTATATCTTAAATTATAAATCACAAAATAGGTCCACTTCCTTTTATGCCTATATCCCTGTTATCTGGACTACAGCAGATAACTTCCTATAACAACATTACTATATTCTGTGCTGTAAAAAAACTCAGTTATTGTGGTAATGATAAAAAACTCCAGTCCAAGTGTGCCCCCTGCCTAAAAATGTGAACACATCTGAATTAACAAAACAATTCCATTTGGAGCGAAATAAAATATCAGAAATTCCAGACTGTTGGCTTGAGTTTGTATACAGATCTTTTATCCAGAAACCCATTATCCGGAGAGTTTAGAGGACCACAGTGAGCGTAAGAAAAGAAGCAAAGTATAAGATCCTTTTACAGAACAACGTTAAAAGAAATCTAACACAAAAAAATGTATTTTCATAGCTATATGTGGTAACACATGTAATTGCATTTAATATAATAATTTCACACATTCTCTTCACATTTCTTCACACACATGCAGACACAGCTGTAGATTTCCAATAGGCAATTAAAAAGGTTATAACAATTCCTGAGATGCAGAAGTAATTGCAACAACCATTTCCATTTATACCAAGGAAATGAAATGGTTGCAAGCAACCCTGGCATTGTGATGATTGATCCAGCTCATGCATTTTTTTCTGGGAAAACTTGGTCTGCATCTTTAACTTGGAAAAATAGTAATGTGCAAATAAGAATTGCTCTTGCATCTACTAAACATAGCCCAGGAGGATGAAAGAAAGATTGATTTTTATTCTTGACAGAGCATTTTGATCAATAAGGCCAATTTTAGGGGAAAACATATTTATTTGTAGTTTTATATGTTAAAAAGTAATGGAGACAAGGATGTATTAGTCCAGAATGAATTTATAACAGGCTCTAACATCACGTTATTTTTTCAATATAAAAAAACACTCGAGGAGAGGCTGTTGTTGCAGTGAAAGGGCAAATGTGGAGAGGATTTAAAGCAGGGGTGTCAAACCCAATTTCATCGAGGGCCGCATCAGCATTATGGTTGCCCTCAAAGGGCCGGTTGTATCTGTAAGACTAGATGTCCAGAGCACCTCACCTTACATCAGATGTCAGAGCCCCCACTATCAGAAGTGAAAAGTCCCCCACCCTCCCTTACATCACAGTGCACCCACTTTATTTTGTGCTGCTTCCTGGAAGAAGCTGGGAATGGAGCTGGGAAGCAGAAAGTGCAGGGTCTGGAGGAGAACCAGAGGAGGGCTAGAGTTTGCTGAATGCGGAGACCAGGGGAGGTAGAGATGAGGTGGTGCTGCAGCTGAACAGAGAGGTACAGAATCTGTATGAGGAGTTCTGTTCTCTCTGCTGCCGACTACTGAGACAAGGTAGGAACAGAGATGAGGGGGTAGCTGCAGGATAGGTGCGAGGGCCACATAAAATGGCCTGGAGGGCCACATTCGGCCCACGGGCCTTGTGTTTGACACACGTGATTTAAAGAATTTTTTTTTATTATTTGGCTGGCTTAGTTTCATTTTTATTATATAAATCATGTTATAACATGATATGATAAGTGTCAACTGATTGAAGTACACCTGTCATAAGATAATTATGAAGGCTGACTTCCCATTTCACAAATATTAGCTTGATTAGGCTGATACTTTTGATTCCCTGCTTCCTGATTTACTGACCTGGACCAAATATAGAGATAAGGTCATTTTTTTTTTTTGACACTGGGAATTTTTCTGACTTTTCAAAAACGTACACAATGCTTGTTCTGGTATTGTTATTAAAAAAAGGTAGACAAATCCAGGCTTCTAGAATTTAGAGAAAGAGGCCAAGCAATGCCAGCTCCCGTACTTACTTTATAACAGGTGTACCCTAAAAATGCTACTGTTACTGTAAAGCAGTGTATTTAATCATAGGGCATGTAATCTAATACAGGCTCTCCGGAGCTTGTACGAGTGGACAGATCCTGGGCTCTCAGCCCTACTACATAAAGAGAATCTTGATCTGCTGTATACTCTTCTTCTGTTTGCCAAGCCTTGCAATGACCTATACTACAGGGGTCTCCAAGAACAACTGACATCTGTGGTGAATGAATACCTACAAAACAGTATACGCAGTGTCATGGGTATGGTGTGAAGATGTTCTTATATTACTCCCATTATGGTGTCACCTTGCATCTGGCTCAAAAATAAACCGCATATAAGCTATTAGGCTTCCCAGCACTGTTAGTGGGACTTGTGGATTTTAGAGTTGGGCGAATGGTTCGGCCTGAGCATGAGTTTGGGCCGAACATTGGTTGTTCGCCAATTCGACGAACACCCAAATTATCGGGGCATTCGACCGTTTGTTCGGCCCGCCGAATGACCACAATGCACTGCGCCACCGAGCATTGGAAGCCCTGATTAGCTGAAGCAAAAAAAAAAAGCTTTCCCCAATCAGGGCACAGAGCACTTTCATGATTGGAGAAAGTAAAGATGACTCTATCCAATCATGGCTCATTCCTCTTAGTCCCGCCCCACACTATAAAAATATTTTCCCCATAGTGGCCATTTGTATTGTGGTATTGGCGTGAAGAGAGATAGAACAGGGCTCTGTTCAGTGCTGCTAGCGGGTTAGTGTGCTATTGGGCTTCTATTGTCAGTATAGAATATCAGTTTAGTGTGAATCTAGTGATAGTTCAGTGTGAGTGTAGAGTGACCATTCATTTTTACTTTAGAATCAGTTGTTTGCTTGTTTGTTTGTTTGTCAGGGCAGCATTCTTTCAGTAAATATAAGTGCATTAGTGCAAGTTTAACGCCGTATATATCCGTTCGTTACTGCACATTTAACTCAGTAGATATATGCGCATTACTTTCCGTTTAACACAGTTTAAATCAGCGTGTTTCTGTACGTTTAAAACATATCAGTGCATTACGGCATGTTTAAAGCAGTATATACTGTATCTGTACAGCACTGGACGCAGTACATATCTGTGCGTTACTGCATGTTTAACAGAGTGTACATCAGTGTGTTACTGTACGTTTAACGCAGGATATATCCGTGTGTTACTGGACGTTCAACGCAGTATATATCAGTGTGTTACAGCACATTTAACGCAGTATATATCCGTGCATTATTGGATATTTAACGCAGTATATATCAGTGCATTACTGTACAATTAATGTAGTATATATCCATGCGTTACTGGACCTTTAATGCAGTATATTTGAGTGCGTTACTGTACATTTAACACAGTATATTTGAGTGCATTAGTGCACATTTACTACAGTATATTGCAGTGAGTCAGTGCAGTTTTACTGCAGTATATTGTAGTGTTTCAGTGGTGTGTGTCTATGTAGTGAGTACTCAAGTTAAAGTGCACCAAACACCACTTTCCTTTGACTAATGTGCATCCACGTACACATTTCCACATCCTTATTACATTTTGTTAATAACCGCTCCCCCCCCCCCCCCCATCATGTTTGGAGAGGCAGACGTTCCCATGGCACTGTGAGAGGGCCAGCAGCATACAGTGGGTACGGAAAGTATTCAGACCCCCTTAAATTTTTCACTCTTTGTTATATTGCAGCCATTTGCTAAAATCATTAAAGTTCATTCTTCTTCCTCATGAATGTACACATAGCACCTCATACTGACAGAAAAACACAGAATTGTTGACATTGTTGCAGATTTATTAAAAAAGAAAAACTGAAATATCACATGGTCCTAAGTATTCAGACCCTTTGCTCAGTATTTAGTAGAAGCCCCCTTTTGATCTAATACAGCCAGGAGTCTTTTTGGGAAAGATGCAACAAGTCTTTCACACCTGGATTTGGGGATCCTCTGCCATTCCTCCTTGCAGATCCTCTCCAGTTCTGTCAGGTTGGATGGTAAACGTTGGTGGACAGCCATTTTTAGGTCTCTCCAGAGATGCTCAATTGGGTTTAAGTCAGAGCTCTGGCTGGGCCATTCAAGAACAGTCACGGAGTTGTTATGAAGCCACTCCTTCATTATTTTAGCTGTGTGCTTAGGGTCATTGTCTTGTTGGAAGGTAAACCTTCGGCCCAGTCTGAGGTCCAGAGCACTCTGGAGAAGATTTTTGTCCAGGATATCCCTGTACTTGGCCGCATTCATCTTTCCCTCGATTGCAACCAGTCGTCCTGTCCCTGCAGCTGAAAAACACCCCCACAGCATGATGCTGCCACCACCATGCTTCACTGTTGGGACTGTATTGGACAGGTGATGAGCAGTGCCTGGTTTTCTCCACACATACCGCTTAGAATTAAGGCCAAAAAGTTATATTTTGGCCTCATCAGACCAGAGAATCTTATTTCTCACCATCTTGGAGTCCTTCAGGTGTTTTTTAGCAAACTCCATGCGGGCTTTCATGTGTCTTACACTGAGGAGAGGCTTCCGTCGGGCCACTCTGCCATAAAGCCCCGACTGGTGGAGGGCTGCAGTGATGGTTGACTTTCTACAACTTTCTCCCATCTCCTGACTGCATCTCTGGAGCTCAGCCACAGTGATCTTTGGGTTCTTCTTTACCTCTCTCACCAAGGCTCTTCTCCCCCGATAGCTCAGTTTGGCCGGACGGTGTAATGTTCTGGTACCTTTGGTACCCTAATTCCACTTTTCCTAAGTGTATGCGCCCTACCATTCTCTTTTGGTAAGGTGCGCATACACCTTTAAGACCGATGCTGTCATCACTGAGCGCCGCTGGAGCGGCTATTTCAACCTCCGGCGGTCTCACTCACATGTTCGTTCAACGCCGCATAATCTGCCTTGAAGCTCTCATGCTTGCAAGCATACCTCGTTATCGGAACCACGCTGCTGATCCCTGTATCCCGCTACCGGATCATCCGCTCTTGCCGAACCTCTCCTCTACTACATTGCTACTAGTGATAAGTACCCCACAGGGGAAACCTCTATAACCTTCATACTAAAGCTTACACTATCTAGCTCTGCATACTAAGGACTATTACTACATCTGCATTAACTAAGATTGCTAGCTCTTGAGCCTAATACCATCTGCTCTTGCACTGGGTTGGTCTATCCTGTATGTTCACCTGCTACTCTATCATCTGCTACCATACATGATTGCTAAACCTATCTGCATCCCATCTGCTACTATCTTACTTTCAAGAACATTCCTTTCAAGTGTCTGTCATCTACCATCTCTACCCAACCTGTCTCTTCAGCCTATCATCACTATATTACTATACATATAAGTCACTCTAGGAACATCTTATTGAGTGTGTGTATCTACTTGCTGAATTGAGACTATCCACACATGATGAGTCTTGGGAGTTGGGATTGGTGTCTCAGCGTTTCTCTACATGACTACTGAAGTGGAATATTTCTGCAGCTGTAAATCCACATTATACATAAAACGCAGGAGCGTTACAGACGGTCAGCTCTAGGAAGGGTTCTGGTCGTCCCAAACGTCTTCCATTTGAGGATTATGGAGGCCACTGTGCTCTTAGGAACCTTAAGTGCAGCAGAAATCTTTTTGTAACCTTGGCCAGATCTGTGCCTTGCCACAATTCTGTCTCTGAGCTCTTCAGGCAGTTCCTTTGACCTCATGATTCTCATTTGCTCTTACATGCATTGTGATCTGGAAGGTCTTATATAGACAGGTGTGTGGCTTTCCTAATCAAGTCCAATCAGTATAATCAAACACAGCTGGACTCAAATGAAGGTGTAGAACCATCTCAAGGATGATCAGAAGAAATGGAAAGCACCTGAGTTAAATATATGAGTGTCACAGCAAAGGGTCTGAATACTTAGGACCATGGGATATTTCAGTTTTTCTTTTTTAACCACTTAAGCCCCGGAGGATTTTCCTGCTAAACGACCAGGGGGTATTTTGCGATTCGGCACTGCGTGATTTTAACGGACAATTGCGCGGTCGTGCGACGCTGTACCTAAACGAATTTGATGTCCTTTTTTTCCCACAAACAGAGCTTTCTTTTGGTGGTATTTGATCACCCGTGCGATTTTTACTTTTTGCGCTATAAACAAAAAAAGAGCGTACATTTTGCAAAAATAACAATATTTTTCACATTTTTTTATATGAAATTCCCCAAAAAAAAAATGTAAAAATCAAAATTTTTTAACATTTTCGGCCAATTTTTTTTATGCTACCTATGTTTGGTAAAAAAAATTGCAAAAAGCGTATTTTGATTGGTTTGCGCAAAAGTTATCGCGTTTACTAACAAAGGAAAAGATTTTTGTCATTTTTGTTGTTTTTTTTTTTAACGTGTAATGGCGGCGATCTGCGATTTTTTTTGCGGTACTGCGACATTGCGGCGGACAGATTGGACCCTTGACTGACATTTTTGACACTTTTGGGGTTACCAGTGACATTTCTACAGTAATCAGTGCTATACATATGCACTGTTACTGTAAAAATACACTGGTAGTGAAGGGGTTAACTTTATTTGGGAGGGAGGGGCTGTGTGTATCCCTAGGGGCGTGCTTTCTACTGTGATTGGCTGTGGCTTGAGCTGTAAGGACACTGATCAACGGATCTACATACTAGATCCGTGTGATCAGTGTCTTTACAGCGAGGAGAATGACAGGTGGCTTGTTTACACAAGCTGCCTGACATTCTCCCTCTCCCCCGCCGATCGCCGAGTGACCGGCGGACATCGGGTCCGCTGGTCACACGCGCGGGGGGGTCCGTGACCGCGCGGGAGCCTCACAGGCGTCACTCTGCCTGTGAGGGGCTGACTGCCGCCGTAAATATACTGTGATCAGTCGGCAAGCGGTTAATAAATCTGCAACAATGTCAACAATTCTGTGTTTTTCTGTCAGTATGGGGTGCTATGTGTACATTTATGAGGAAGAAGAATGAACTTAAATGATTTTAGCAAATGGCTGCAATATAACAAAGAGTGAAAAATTTAAGGGGGTCTGAATACTTTCCGTACCCACTGTATGTGTTCACAGGCAAAGGTGGACGTGGTCCGTCCTGAGGCAGGGTATAATTTCCTCTGTTTAGTGATGTTGCCCATGCCATCCAGCTACAGCATGCAAAGGAGGTGGTGGACTGGCTTACTAAACCATCATCATCCTCCTCCTCCTCCTCTGTTACCCAAGCAAAGACTAGTCCACTACAGCTGCCAGAGTGGCTTATTCTGCCTCCTTGTCCACAGCTACTCCTGCCATAGCCCCAGCATCAGGCATGGATGAGTCAGCTGAGATTTTTTAACACAGTGTCAGCCGCTTGTTCCTTGATGATGCACAACCATTACTTTATTCAGATCTTAGTTCTGAGGTTGAGGAAGGTAGGAACATGAGCCTACAGAGAAGGGAGAACACTGTTAAACAACAAATTGGCAGTCATGTTCCCCAGCCACACAAAAGGGACGCAATTGTGCTCCTCCTTACTCCTCACCTTTCCGGTCTACCCCCGCTATACCTCATAACCTCTCAGCAGCCTCCAATGACAGAAATGATGGTATAGCGCAAGGTGTCCCAGGTCCTTGCAGCATGTCTGCCAGTAGCACACCACCAGCTGTAGACTACAGCATGCAAATTTTTCTGCCCCATCTGCTGCAACGAGAAAAAAAAAAAAGACAGAATGTGCTGTACCACAATGACAGGTTCCCACTCGCTATTTCTTTTCACCTAAGGCTATTCCAACTCTCTACCATCACGTGGAAGGCAATGTTGTGGTATCATTGGGTAAGGCAGTCAGCCGCAAGGTCAACGTTACTGCTGGCAAGTGGTCCAGCAAGCATGGTCAGGGACGATATACAGTCAGGTCCATAAATATTGGGACATCAACACAATTCTAATCTTTTTGGCTCTATACACCACCACAATGGATTTGAAATGAAACAAACAAGCTGTGCTTTAACTGCAGACTTTTAGCTTTAATTTGAGGGTATTTACATCCAAATCAGGTGAAAGGTGTTGGAATTACAACAGTCTGTATATGTGCCTCCCACTTTTTAAGGGACCAAAAGTAATGGGACAATTGGTTGCTCAGTTGTTTCATGGCCAGGTGTGTGTTATTCCCTTATTATCCCATTTACAAGGAGCAGATAAAAGGTCCAGAGTTAATTTCAAGTGTGCTATTTGCATTTGGAATCTGTTGCTGTCAACTCTCACTATGAGATCCAAAGAGCTTTCACTATCAGTGAAGCAAGCCATCATTAGGCTGAAAAAAAAAAAAAAAAACCACATCAGAGAGATAGCAAAAACATTAGGTGTGGCCAAATCAACTATTTGGAACATCCTTAAAAAGAAAGAATGCACCGGTGAGCTCAGCAACACCAAAAGACCCGGAAGACCACGGAAAACAACTGTGGTGGATGACCGAAGAATTATTTCCCTGGTGAAGAAAACACCCTTCACAACAGTTGGCCAGATCAAGAACACTCTCCAGGAGGTAGGTGTATGTGTGTCAAAGTCAACAATCAAGAGAAGACTTCACCAGAGTGAATACAGAGGGTTCACCACAAGATGTAAACCATTGGTGAGCCTCAAAAACAGGAAGGCCAGATTAGAGTTTGCCACACAACATCTAAAAAAGCCTTCACAGTTCTGGAACAACATCCTATGGACAGATGAGATCAACTTGTACCAGAGTGATGGGAAGAGAAGAGAGTGGAGAAGGAAAGGAACTGTTAATAATCCAAAGCATACCACCTCATCAGTGAATCATGGTGGTGGTAGTGTCATGGCGTGGGCATGTATGGCTGCCAATGGAACTGGTTCTCTTGTATTTATTGATGATGTGACTGCTGAAAAAAGCAGCAGGATGAATTCTGAAGTGTTTCGGGCAATATTATCTGCTCATATTCAGCCAAATGCTTCAGAACTCATTGGATGGTGCGTCACAGTGCAGATGGATAATGACCCAAAGCATACTGGGAAAGCAACCAAAGAGTTTTTTAAGGGAAAGAAGTGGAATGTTATGCAATGGCCAAGTCAATCACCTGACCTGAATCCGATTGAGCATGCATTTCACTTGCTGAAGACAAAACTGAAAGGAAAATGCCCCAAGAACAAGCAGGAACTGAAGACAGTTGCAGTAGAGGCCTGGTAGAGCATCATCAGGGATGAAACCCAGCGTCTGGTGATGGCTATGCGTTCCAGACTTCAGGCTGTAATTGACTGCAAAGGATTTGCAACCAAGTATTTAAAAGTGAAAGTTTGATTTATGATTGTTAACCTGTCCCATTACTTTTGGTCCCTTAAAAAGTGGGAGGCACATATACAAACTGTTGTAATTCCTACAACGTTCACCTGATTTGAATGTAAATACCCTCAAATTAAAGCACATTGTATGCCCAATTACTTGCAAATAAGCCTTCAAAATGGGCACTTTTCCAGTTTGGGTCCTATAGCCTTCAATGGGGTACGTTATTCGGTTATGAACTTTTGCGATGTTCTAAAGTTCTGCCACAAACCAAACAGGGGGGTGGCTCGACCCATCTATAGTGGATATACTGTATGTGATAAAACACATGACAATACATTATAACTATTGAATGAAAACTGGAAAAAAGTATGAAAATAGTTTGGCAAAAGAAGGGCTATTTCTGTTATTAATATGGGGGTAGATATGCAATGTTGGTAGTACTGGTCTTCACTAAGAAACTTAGCTCAGAGTGTAAGGAGTAAACATTGTGTTCTGTATTCCACCTTTAATTTAGAAATACAGTTAAGGAATAATCCAACCATAAACAGAGATGGTCTACAAATGGTCTACAATTAACTTTCTATAGATATTCCTTGTATATTTAAAAGCAAGAGTGATGACTTTGGTTAAGATCTAGTTTAAAGTGGTTGAAAACGTTGATTGGAAAGTGGTTTGTAATGTATTCTCTGCATGAAGATAAAAAAAACCTTCTGTGTTATGCTTCCCCTCCAGCCCCTCTTTATACTTACCTGAGCCTCATCTTGATCCAGCACTGCTTCTGTTAATACCATTCTGTGAGGAGATAGTAGGGGGCAGGGTCAAGCCATGCTGTGTGTGTCATTGAACAATGGACAAACAGAGCATGGCTCGGGATTGAGCCAGCACGAGTGCCCCCCATTGCAAGAGGCTTGCTATGAGGACACTCAGAAGAGGGAGGGGCCAGGAGCACAAGCAGGAGATCCAAGAAGAGAAGAATTGGGGCTGTTCTATGCAAAACTATTCCACAGAGAAGGTAAATGTATATGTTTGTTAAAAAGAAAATCTAAAGCCTTAGTGTTTTTCACCTTAATGCATTCTATGCATTAAGGTAAAATACCTTCTGCTCGCCAGACTCTCTTTTTCCTTACCTACGCTCATCCGATACAGTGACGTGCACGAGCGAAGGCTCCCGCGGCTATCTCTCTCCTCATTGGACAGATTGATAGGAGCGGGAGCGATTGGCTCCCACTGCTGTCAATCAATTGCGTTGACATGGGAGCAGGGGGCAGAGCCAAGTCCCTCTGTCTAGGTCAATATATGCAGCAGCGAGACTCGAGGGCGAGCACGCACAGGTGACCCCAGAGAAAGCAGCTTTCCCTGGGGGCACCCGATGAAGAGGAGGAGCCAGGAGCAACAGCAGGGGACTCCAGAAGAAGAGGATTGGGCTGTTCTGTGTAAAATGACTTTAAGGTTATTTTACACAGAACTATATAATAAGGAAACTATATAATACATGTTTTTATTTGTAATAAATGTTTGGGTTTTCCTTCAATAGTATATAATATCAGGAAGGTATACATTCACATATAATACTAAGACTGAAAAAACTCATTAAACTAGAAATATATGTGTGGTTTAGCCAGGCAAATTCTAACTGTTAGCCCCTACTTACAAAGATGTGACTATTGGTTGCCCCTCTTTTTGTCCCATGTGATAATTGGTGGCTCACTTGGGTCCCTAGTCACCAAGCACAGACACTTAAATGACAGTAGCTCTCTCTGGTTCTGAGTTCCTTAAAAATAACAATAATAGCTGGTAACTCACAGATGGCTTTTAAAAGCACAGAGAGTTTGTGCGTGTAAAAATAAATGTCAGATTATGTTACTCATTCCCATTCCAACTGCAGTCTGCACATGTAGGTGTCGACAGAATCACACTGTTCTACATTATATTCTGACATGTTGTTCATACTAAATGTTGCTCATACTACATGTTGCTCAGTGGAATTACCTATCACAGTCCAACACTGATCTTACATGTGGTGTTGAAGGTGTGGCAAAATGAAAGACAATTATGCAGCTTGTCAATTCCAGAGCACTGTGGGCTGAGTTTCCCAAAAGATATGGCTGCACTTACTATCTACCAATCAGGAGCTTCTCCTGTAGTCCTAACCTGTGCAACACTGCCCATGTCTCAATGGAATTCTGCTGTGTGCAGACTTGCACACCATACACGTTCTTATGTTTTCCTAACCACATTCCAAGTGACTTGTGTATAGTAACCTCCACCCAATGTCTGCCACATGGCATCACCCATTTTGAGGTCAGGGCTTCTAAAGTGTGCAAGTCATTTGTGATGAACCAAATATACCTGGGTAAAGTTCAAGGTGCGTTCAGAGAACTTTACTCAAGTTTAAATGCCAAATCCGAGCCTCATTGAAGCCAATGGGGCTAAATGTTAAAAACCAGTGCTGGCCAATGGCCATTTTGTTGGCTAATAGGCAAGGCATTGTCAAACTAATGGCATGGGAGTCAGCACACTGTCCTGGTAAATATGTACCAAAGCAAAAAAAAAGCTTGTCAGAGAGCAGAGATTTTAATAATGTCTTAAGTGAAACATTAAAAATGTCTGAATTTCTTTAAATAACATCCCTGCCTGTGACTAGGGATGATCGAATTTTTCTAAAGTTCGGTTCGGCCAGAACATCCGAACTTCCCGAAAGTTCGGCCCGGATTTCAGAACCCCATTGAAATCAATGTGACCCGAACTTCGGTAATCAAAAAACACCGTTCTGAAGCCCTAAAACCCAATAAATGCCCCTAAAAAGTGCCTAGGGTTCTGGGTCATACCCCAGGGACTATTAATCACACAAAAAAAGTTCTTAAAATTGTCATTTTTGATAGAGAGCCAATTATTGAAAAAAAAAAAAACATTTCTTTGGATTTAGTATCTGGCGGGTCTAAAAAGTGTACCTGTGAAGTTTCAGCTCTGTAGCATGTCCAGAACCATAAAAAAAAAAGATTGTTTGTATTTTGTCACTTATAGAACAGGTTAGTGGCTTCTCTCTTTTCACACCTTGCCGGTTTAGTAGCAAGCGTTTTTTTGGGCATTTTTTGGGGTCTTTTGAGGCAGGCAAAACATCTGAACATGTGTATAGGGGGTATATATACACACCCATGTATGTATATATACACCTAGACATATATAGGTGTGATAGTAGCAGAAATATATGCTTGCGCTAATAAAATCATTTACACTAATATGGCTCCGCTCCTATCACACCTATATATGTCTAAGTGTAAAATACATATAAGTATGTGTGTATATATACCATTATACACAAGTTCAGATGTTTTGCCTGCCTCCAAAGAACCCAAAAAAATGGCCAAAAAAACGCTAGCGCCAAAAAAAAAAAAAACGCCCAGGTGTGTTGTTAAAGGCATTTTTTGGGGGTTTTTGGAGGCAGGCAAAACATCTGAACTTGTGTATAGTGGTACATATACACACATACTTATATGTATTTTACACTTAGACATATATAGGTGTTATAGGAGCAGAGCCATATTAGTGTTAATTATTTAATTAAGCATATATTTCTGCAACTATCACACCTATATACAGGGACTTCTCAAACAATTAGCATATTTTGATAAAGTTCATTATTTTCTGTAATGTACTGATAAACATTAGACGTTCATATATTTTAGATTCATTACACACAACTGAAGTAGTGCAAGCCTTTTATTGTTTTAATATTGATGATTTTGGCATACAGCTCATGAAAACCCAAAATTCCTATCTCAAAAAATTAGCATATCATGAAAAGGTTCTCTAAACGAGCTATTAACCAAATCATCTGAATCAACTAATTAACTCTAAACACCTGCAAAAGATTCCTGAGGCTTTTAAAAACTCCCAGCCTGGTTCATTACTCAAAACCGCAATCATGGGTAAAACTGCCGACCTGACTGCTGTCCAGAAGGCCATCATTGACACCCTCAAGCAAGAGGGTATGGCACAGAAATACATTTCTGAACGAATAGGCTGTTCCCAGAGTGCTGTATCAAGGCACCTCAGTGGGAAGTCTGTGGGAAGGAAAAAGTGTGGCAGAAAACGCTGCACAACGAGAAGAGGAAACCGGACCCTGAGGAAGATTGTGGAGAAGGACCGATTCCAGACCTTGGGGGACCTGCGGAAGCAGTGGACTGAGTCTGGAGTAGAAACATCTAGAGCCACCGTGTACAGGCATGTGCAGGAAATGGGCTACAGGTGCCGCATTCCCCAGGTCAAGCCACTTTTGAAAAAGAAACAGCGGCAGAAGCGCCTGACCTGGGCTACAGAGAAGCAGCACTGGACTGTTGTCATTCGGAAATCAAGGTGCCAGAGTGTGGAGGAAGACTGGGGAGAGGGAAATGCCAAAATGCCTGAAGTCCAGTGTCAAGTACCCACAGTCAGTGATGGTCTGGGGTGCCATGTCAGCTGCTGGTGTTGGTCCACTGTTTTATCAAGGGCAGGGTCAATGCAGCTAGCTATCAGGAGATTTTGGAGCACTTCATGCTTCCATCTGCTGAAAAGCTTTATGGAGATGAAGATTTAATTTTTCAGCATGACCTGGCACCTGCTCACAGTGCCAAAACCACTGGTAAATGGTTTACTGACCATGGTATTACTGTGCTCAATTGGCCTGCCAACTCTCCTGACCTGAACCCCATAGAGAATCTGTGGGATGTTGTGAGGAGAAAGTTGAGAGACGCAAGACCCAACACTCTGGATGAGCTCAAGGCCGCTATCGAAGCATCCTGGGCCTCCATAACACCTCAGCAGTGCCACAGGCTGATTGCCTCCATGCCACGCCGCATTGAAGCAGTCATTTCTGCAAAAGGATTCCCGACCAAGTATTGAGTGCATAACTGAACATCATTTTTTGAAGGTTGACTTTTTTTGTATTAAAAACACTTTTCTTTTATGCTAATTTTTTGAGATAGGAATTTTGGGTTTTCATGAGCTGTATGCCAAAATTATCAATATTAAAACAATAAAAAGCTTGCACTAATTCAGTTGTGTGTAATGAATCTAAAATATATGAAAGTCTAATGTTTATCAGTACATTACAGAAAATAATGAACTTTATCACAATATGCAATTTTTTTGAGAAGGACCTATGTCTAGGTGTATATATACATATAAGTATGTGTGTATATATACCCGTATACACATGTTTTGCCTGCCTCCAAAAACCCCCAAAAAATGCCTGCAACAACACACCTGGGCATTTTTTTTTTTTGGCGCTAGCGTTTTTTTGGGCATTTCTTTTGGTTCTTTGGAGGCAGGCAAAACATCTGAACTTGTGTATACGGGTATATATACACACATACTTATATGTATATATACACCTAGACATATATAGGTGTGATAGTAGCAGAAATATATGCTTGCGCTAATTAAATAATTAACACTAATATGGCTCTGCTCCTATAACACCTATATATGTCTAAGTGTAAAATACATATAAGTATATGTGTATATATACCACTATACAAAAGTTCAGATGTTTTTCCTGCCTCCAAAAACCCCAAAAAAATGCCTGCAACAACACACCTGGGCGTTTTTTTTTTTTTTTTACGCTAGCGTTTTTTTGGGCATTTTCTTGGGTTCTTTGGAGGCAGGCAAAACATCTGAACTTGTGTATAGTGGTATATATACACACATACTTATATGTATATATACACCTAGACATATATAGGTGTGATAGGAGCGTAACTATATTGGTGTTAATTATTTCATTAGCGCAAGTATAGTGTTTTCTGCTCCTTTCACACCTATATATGTGCAGGTGTATATATACATACATGGGTGTGTATATATACCCCCTATACACATGTTCAGATGTCATGCCTGACTCCAAACATGTGCTCAAAAAATCACTATAGACGCCTGCAGCCAAAAAGCAAGCTGACAGGGGCGAAGCCATATTACTGCAGCAAAAGTGACTTGAGATAAACTAGCTTTTCTCTATAGCGGTCACCCTGATATGGAAGGGTTTGGTCACCCTGCCATAGCAGTCACTGTCAGTTCACCATACACTACATTACGGTCACCATGATATGGAAGGGTTTGGTCACCCTGCCATAGCAGTCAGTTAACCCTACACTACATTACGGTCACCCTGACACTTCACACTTTCCCTACAGAAACTAAATTTTTGCATCTAACTAAAGTGTAAAAGAGCACTCTAACTACACTAAATATCCCTTTCCTCACACTAATAAATGCTAAATGACATTTTTAAAGTAAAATTAACAGAACTGCTTCCACTCTCTTCCATGTCCCTGTATAACAATGCTAGGAATTTGGCGGGGGCTATCTTATATACTGGGGGGGCGTATTCACTAATGATTGGACTATGGACCCCCTAGTCACTCCAATCACATTCCTAGCATTCTCCTGCCCCCAATATTGGCTTTTGCTAATGCTTCTGGTCCAATCACTGGCTTTTAAAGCCCATTTCCTGAACCATTGCATTTTGGTCGGTTCTGGTTGCCGAATTCCAAACTTTTTCAGCAAAAAGTTCTAAATTCGGCCGAACCTCGAACACCCAATGTTCGGGTCGAACCGATGGTCGACCCGAACCGTTCGATCATCCCTACCTGTGACTGATGCATCTGTACAATATATACAACCAAAGTGGCAAAGCTAACATTTACAAAGAAATAAAATGAAGTTTAAAGTTCTGGTTAATTGACAACTTCAGTCACGTTTTTTAAACAAAGTAGCTGGGGATTCCCTTAGTCTATAACAGAACCTTATCTTAAATGAGGGTCTGGTATAGATGGTAGAAAACAACACAAAGCATGATGTTCCCCCTAAAAATACATACCAAACCCTTATCCTTGATTTCAAAGGGGATCCCACACAAAAAAAAGGCTGAACCCTATCCCTTCTAAAACAAAGTCTTATCTGAGCATGCAGGCTGCCAGGCTACTAATTGGGGAGGGGGGGTGGCTAGCATGCATACAACCCTGACCAAGTGGCTGTGGACACCTGCAGGTTGAGGCTTATCAGAATATGGAGGCCCTCTATTGAGATAAGCGGACCCCCAGGTTCTGCCCCCCCCCCCCCCCCACATCTGAATGAGTAACGTGTACAAATGTAACCAATAATGACACCACACTTTTTGACAAGTGCTTTAATAAAGCTAAAAAATAAAACAAAACACAAAATGTCCCATGATGCACATCCTTTATCAATCATGTCATCCACCAATGCATGATGACAGCCAACCCCAAAATAAAAGAATCCCATGACCACCAACTTAATCTGCTCCCACAGAAACATAAAAGGGTGACAGCAGAAAAAACACCAATTGGTCCTTCAAGTATAGATCTGTTTGATCCCAAGTGTAGCCTGGTCACAAGGCTAGTGTTGTTCAGACTGTTGTTCTGTTATTAAAGTTTTGCAAGAGGATTAACTCTTGAATTATGGGAGATGTAGTTCCGGGAGGAGCCAGGACCATAGACTGCTTATGAAATGGGACTCTTCTCCCAGGGAGCCATGTGACTCGTGGAGCCTGCTGGGAGTGTCTTTATAAAGGGGGCGGGATAAACTTTTGCTCTCTTGCCTCGAGGATAGCGTGCTGTGAGGAAGGGGAAGAGCTGCTGCGGATCGCAGAGGAGTAGGCCGGAGGCCTGGCTGTGAACACCGGAGTTGGAGCAAGCGGTGTGAGCGGAAGAATCTCTGTAGTGTGACCGAGTGGAAGGACACCCTGGGAGGGTCGCTAAGCAGAGCTGGACCTGGTTGGAGTGTGGAACAGAGTTTATGGTATTGAGTGAGAGAAATCCAGTATCGGCATTATCTTACACCTAGACTGAGCCAGGGCAGGACTGCTGAACTGTTATAGCAGTGGGTCATACAGAATTCAACAGTCACCACAGGACACTGTAGTTACACATAGTGCGTGGTGGGCAAAAAGGCCTTAGGCCCCTCTTACAGTACTAGGCTTCTGCCTGGTGTGAACCATCAGGATCTATTCTTGCATTCATCTGTTTGGGATTACAAGTATTAACTACCTTGGGGATTACAGTTATCAATCACCTTTACCATGGATTACAATTACTTTCTTTGGATTGGCTGAGGATTTCTTGCCCGTGAAGACTAGTGAGGCCTCACTCATCCAGGAGACTCTTGCAATCTAGCTGTAAAGGGGGCCGCCGTTAGTATACAGAGTGCACTCTGATATTTAGTTGGTGTAGAGATACAATTATTCTCTGGGTACTGTCAATATTAATGTGTGTTCACTCTCTATTTACTTTAAACACCTTTGATCCTGAGTGCTGAACCCTGCATAAGTCACAGGTTGGGGATTCAGGATCTATACTGCCTTTAATGTTCTTATGTTATTGGTCATTGACTTTGTTTGTGAATTTCTAAAAACGCAAATCAAAGATCAGTAAATTTGATCCTTTATTGCAACCCTTTTCTTGTGGTCTTGATCATTTATAATGACAGAACCAATAGTGTCAGTTGGGTTGGAGGTGGTTCAGGGCAACCGAAGAGAAGAGGTTATACTAGCATTAAGCCACTCCCCTGGGAGCAGTATGTTTGAATCCACTTACTACTGACTTACTCACCTTTCGTTGCTTACACGCTATGAATGATATCTCCTGGTCCCTGACACTAAAAGTAAACAAAGGGGTAGGTCTCCTGTGTGATGTCATTGCCCAAATATTGTCATTTGTCTGCGCTATCTATGCTATATGAGGTTTGGCTCCCATGAATGCCCAAACAGCCAAAATTTGGGTTAAATTTGTGTTCAGACCGAGCCTTGAGCTCATCCCTATAAGTCACCACATTATAGGAGGGAAATCTAGCCCCCCTAACCAAATAGAATAAAATAAAAAAAAACTCCTTAAAGCCATGTTGAAAAAGATTTCCAGATAAAAATCAGAAAAATAAGAAATAAATAAATAAAGAAACCAAAGGGTCAGCTTTACACGTTTGCAGAGGGGGGGAGGTTGCAATGCAGCAAACTAGTAGCGATGGGCTGAACACTCCCTTGTTCGGTTCGCACCAGAACATCTCGAACAGGGAAAAAGTTCTAGCAAACATGCAAACTCTATTAAAGTCTATGGGACAAGAACATGAAAAATCAAAAGTCCTCATTTTAAAGGCTTAAATGCAAGTTATTGCCATAAAAAGTATATGGGGACCCGGGTATTGCACTGGGGGACATGTATCAATGCAAAAAATATTTTTTAAAACAATTGTTTTTACAGGAGCAGTGATTTTAAAGATGCTTAAAGTGAAACAATAAAAATCGTGCCTAGGGGGCCCCCTTAATGTGCCTGTAAAATAGCGCATCTGTACGATGAATGGAGCCAGCTGCAGCAACACTGACCTTTCTAAAGGACAAAATATAATTTAAACTTGCTCTCTGCTGTAATGTATTGTCGGCTCCCGGCAATACAGATTAAAAAACATGAAAAAAAACGACGTATGGGTCCCCCCCCAGTCTATACCAGACCCTTATCCGAGCATGCAGTCTGGCAGGTCAGGACAGGGGGGACAAACGAGTGCCACCCTCCTGAACCATACCAGGCCGCTTGCCCTCAACATGGGGAGGGTGCTTTGGGGTTCCCCACAAAGCACCTTGTCCCTATGTTGATGGGGACAATGGCCTCTTCCCAACAACCCTGGGCTGTGGTTGGGGGGGGGGGGGGGGGTCTGCAGGTGAGGGGCTTATCGGAATCTGGAAGTCATGTGATGTCAGAAATGGGTGGTGCCAATAGGTGACGTAATCAGGTGGCCCACCCCTTGCCTATAAAAGAGCTAAACAGCTCTGATGAGCCACGTTCGGGTCGTACGTCAACAAGCAAGACCCTAGACATGATCGGGCAAGTGCGAAAAATGAGCATGGCCTACCTGTTCTCGATCATCCACTGTATTCCCCTGATTTTGTGTGTGGACTTTTCTGTTTCCCTGCCTGAAGAGCGTCATGAAAGACACACGTTTTGTGGATGTGCAGCAATCCAAGAATGTGTGGCATCGGTTCTGTGATCGATTCCTAAAGAGCCTGACAGTTCCCAGAAGCTTTATGAATATTGCCAAAAGTGTGTTGTGAAGGATGGTGATTATTTTGAAGGCCAATAAAGGTCATTTGTTTGTATCCTGGGTTTTGTTTGTTTTCTGATAGCATTCACTGAACTATTTAGAAACATCTTGTTAAGTCGCATGACAAGTCAAAATACATTTGACTTTCAATGGGTGCCATCTTAATCAATGCCACTCCAGATGCAACAAAAAAGGTTCCTGCATTACTTTTCTGTGACTTTGGTGTGACTTAAGTGCTGAATAGACTGCAACGTTAAATCAGAAAAGGAGCACGACTTTGGGGTTGCAGAAGTGTGAACCCAGCCTTTGTTTCAAATTTTTGTGAATATTCAGTAGCCAATATCCCTTCCCCAAATGGAATATAGCTCAAGCTAAACTGGCTTTTTACACCTGATGTCAAATTTGTCCAGGTATAGGTAGTGCCAAAGTTTTTACCAATGGTCATACATAGGCTTTTATTAAGGTTATTTTGAAATTAAACATAACCCACATTATGCTTTGTGTTAAAACTTTGAGCCAGAAGAAAATGGCAGTTTAGCTTGCGGCGATGGTAGTGGTTTACACGCAGCTGGACTAATGCAAAAGAATGTTAGTGGGTGGTATATGGAAAGGGAAAAAACCAAATGCCTTCATGCTGAATGCAAGATGAAATGTTGAACCCACCACATTACAAATGTAACGTCAATTAAATATATCCCATATAAGCAAAACAATTTTTCACCCCATGGAGCGCTCAGCTGCACTTTAACATGCTTCTGTAAATATTGAAGACGGTGGAATTCTAAAGAGGTGAGGCGAAATTACTACATGACTTTTCAGATTAAGTCCCAGACACATCATTAAAGTGACAGGTCTATGTTGTAACAGTGTACTATGTAAACACAATGAAAAGTCAGTCAGCCAGTATATCAACAAAAAAGGAGAAATACTTGGAATGTATATTTAAATATTCAATCCACATATATTCACAGTGTGGGGATAAAAGACACTAGGGAAAACACAGAACCTGAAATGACTGTGTAAGCAAAGAGGGAATTCACACAGGGGAAGATGTGAAATTTCTTCTGAAGTCATTCCCCTTCCCCAGACACTAAACTCCGGCGTTAAGGAGACAGATGATGTTATTATTTGTAACTAAATTGAATGGGAAAGGCTGACAAAAGTTTTTAATGTCAGTTTCAAAAGTTGCCTTGTAAAAGTACCTACTTGATGAAAAGGGTAAGTCTCCTAATGCCTGAAAACAAAACAGCTTATTTCTTTTGTATCAGATATGTTATATCTCATGCTACAACAATGATCTCCTGCGCATGAGTGAGAAACCAAGATGGAACAATAGCTCTGTTGCAGAAATAGATAACTCTTTTAAAGCCTTGCTGCCCCCTAGGACCGGGGTTGTCTTCAGAACACTGTAGAGATAGATAAAAGATAAAGGGCACACTGGCCTAGTGCATTAGCCCACAAATTGTATTAAAATAGAATAAAATAAATAGATGCTACACACAAACATAGGTAGTAAAAGCACTCATCAGACAACTCAACTTGGTTGTACTCTCCCAAACTTTCCGATAACTCGAGCATAGGGAGGACCTAACCAGGGTCTCTGTTGGCTTACACATTTCAAAGGCCATTGGCCTGAAGAAGGATATTCCTTTGAAATGCGGTAGCCAGCAGGGACCCCGGTGAGGTCATCCCGATGCTCAATTTATCGCAGAGTTTGGGATAGTACAACCAAGTTGAGTTGTCTGATGAGCGCTTTTACTACCTATGTTTGTGAGCAGCATCTATTTATTTTATTCACCTTGAAAACGTCATTTCTGCTAAAAAGTATGTCGGGTCGCGGCGTTCTGACGTCATCCCTGCGTTCCAGGAAGTGAGGACGGGCGAACGAGCCGACCGGCCGGCGGCTCATTCAGATCTGCGCTTCCATATGCGTATACTCTGCATTTTATATGTAAGTGCATTACTTTGTGTTTTACATTAAAATAAATGGTTTTACACTATGGAGTTTTGCATTTTCTCTTTATGATGGCGATTCCTTTATGATGGTGTATCTCTGAGGATTATTCTCTGCATGGTCTCTGAGTTATATTGGCTACCAGTTCATACCCAACATCATCTATTGTGATCAAGAGGATATTTTGGATGTCTCCCAGGTTGTTACCTTGTCTACAGGCTTGATTTACCATATTTCTGGTAAGAAAGCTAGTTATACTGGCGTGGATACAGCACAGAGCGGTGTTAATCATTTAGCCCTCTTTTTCTACGGATTGGGATTTTTTGGACTTTATTCACATTATAAGTATATTGTTTAGTGCACAATTTTTTGGACTTATATTCTAACTCACACTTCACTGTATATTTAATTTGTTATTTTTCATATATCAATTTTGTGGTTAACTTAGTTATCTCACTTCAGCGCAGCTTGTTTTTTATTTATTTTGATTTGGTGCTGTCACACTGGAAGCTACTGCTATTATTTAACTCACTAGAGCGCAATTACCTATTGTTTACTATCTATTTATTTGATTCTACTTTAATAAAAAATGTGCGGTATAATGCACTAGGCCAGTGTGCCCTCCTTCTTTTACCTATCTCTACAATGTTATATCTCATACTATAGAAATTTACACCCAAAAGTGATTATTTTTTGTAGCTACTGCTTTAAAACACCCACCTGTTATCTCCTTAGCTCGGGTAAGTATTAAGGGTGCTGCTACACACAGAAAGCTTTTTATCTTAATACATAGAATGCTTAATGCCGTCTGCGATAACGCCCACTGGGAGGGGCGAAACGTGTTGACGCAATTTCCAGCTGACAGTAACGGCAGAATGTCATTTCCAGTCCGAGTGGAACGCAAACGGGAAGGTCCACACCACAGCGTTCTTACTCGGCACAGATGATAGAGTATTCTGCACTGGCCTGATGCTAAAGATATACGTTTCCTGATACCTTGTAAATTGTTACTCTGCTTTTATTATAAAAAATGCTGTAACATATTACACCATCAGTTTTCTCTATCTTCCTTGCCCTGAGTGAAATTCAGTGGGGAAACCATAGAAAGTATCAACATCTCTCCTGCCCTGTGTGACATTTCAAGAGGAATCCCAAGGAGTGCCAACACTTACCAGTCTGAGTTTTATTGACCCATATGCAGTATTGCTAGGGGGTCCACAGCATCTGGTAAGTGCACTCACAGGTGGGGTGTGGATCACAAATGGATTGCATGAAGAGTCATGGATTGGCACTGTTCATTTAGAAGAGAACACTTTGCACGGAATATATCTCTCTACTGGATATATTCCTATGTTTGGACATCTAATATTTGTATGTAATATTTTTTTGCACAGAAATTTCACTGGACACATGCTTGTCACCCATTTTGGTTTGTTTTTCACCATTTTTCGGGGGAATATTTGTTGGCCAGTAATATTACAAAGGAAAATTTTCTTGAGCACTATAAGGTCCATAAAGGGTTTCATGTTTTGCTTTACAATTTTTTGGGTTATATTTGTGTGATAGATATGTCACACATATAAGTTTTTGGAGCACTAAAAGGTTCACTTAGAGCGAATATTTAAATTTATATTTTTTTCACTGTTTTGCGCTGTGTTATTTTATTTTTAGGTAGTAAAAGCACTCATCAGACAACTCAACTTGGTTGTACTCTCCCAAACTTTCCGATAACTCGAGCATAAATCACCGGGGTCCCTGTTGGCTTACACGTTTTATAGGCCATTGGACTTAAGAAGGATATTCCTTTGAAATGCGTTAGTCAGCAGGTCCTCCCTATGCTTGAGTTATCACAGAGTTTTGGGATAGTACAACCAAGTTGAGTTGTCTAATGAGCGCTTTTACTACCTATGTTTGTGAGCAGCATCTATTTATTTGATTCTACTTTAATAAAATGATTGGGATAATGCACTAGGCCAGTGTGCCCTCCTTCTTTTATCTATCTTTACAATGTTATATCTCATACTATAGAAAAGTGATTATTTTTTGTAGATACTGCTTTAAAACACCCACCTGTTTTCTCCTTAGCTCGGTAAGTATTAGGGATGCTGGGGAGGCTGCTACGCACAGAAGGCAATTTATCTTAATACATACAATGCATTAAGATAAAAAACCTTTTGCCTTTACAACTCCTTTAAGTTCTAAGGCTACAGGACATGGCTAGTATTATGATTTGAAAATATATATACAGTATATCACTTAATTTTTTTCCAGAACAGGGCTTTAAAAGAAAATATAGCAGCAGGACCGATACTTTTTTTTTTTTTTTTGCAGCAGCAGCAGAAGTGAGACTCCAGCAAAAGGGGCCTCTCAGGGAGATCTCAGGAGAATGCAAGAAGCTGATAAGTGGTTTAGTTTGGCCAGCCTCCACCTAATATGCCTAAGTTCTGAGCAACTGAGCCTACTGCCTTCTCAGTAGAATGAACATGACTAGTTTGATTGGCTTAATAGCAAAGAAGGCAATAGGGCTCGGTTCACACCTATGCGGTTTTTCATGCTTTTTTCAGAAAAGCACTACAGTCTATTTAACATGGTTTCCTATGGGACATGTTCACATCTATGCTTTTTTCAGCTGCTGAGTTTTTTGAAAGGGTCAGGAACTTTTTTAACAGCTTGCCGACCGCCTGCCGCACATATGCTGCAGCAGGCTGGTTCGGCTGCGCGAATCGACGTATGGGTATGTGGGTTTGCGGGAGCGGTGCTGGGGGGCGAGCGTGCACCGCCGGCGGCGTGCTCCCACCCCCACTAGGCAGCGGGGAAGCCGATCCTCAGGACCGGTGGCCGCAATTGCCACCAGGCACCTGCGATTGCTCCCTGCTGAAAGAGAAGAATGGTCAGCTGTTGTAAACACAGCTGATCGTTGTTCTCTCTTAAATGATCACAGTGCGCTTGTGATCCTTCTATATAGGATCATAGGTCTCTATGGTCATTTCACAAGCCCATCCCCCATACAGTTAGAAAACACTCCACTAGGCTCATACTTAACCCTTTGATCACCACTGTGTTAACCCCTTCCCTGCCACTGTCATTATTACAGTAACACTGCATATTTTTTGCACTGATTACTGTAGTAATGTCACTGGTCCCCCCAAAAGTGTCAAAAATGTCAGTTAGGGTTCCGATCTGTCTGCCGGAATGTTGTAGTCCCGCTAAAAATTGCAGATCGCCGCCATTACTAGTAAAAAAAAAAAAAAAGACATAAATCTTTCCCCTAGTTTGTAGACGTGATAACTTTTGCACAAACCAATCAAAATATGCTTATTGCGATTTTCTTTACCAAAAAATATGTAGCAGAATACAAATTGACCTAAAAGGAGGAAAAGTTTTGATTTTTAATTTTTTTTCTGTTATATAGCAGAATTTTTTTTTTCAGAATTGTCGCTATTTTTTTGTTTATAGCACAAAAAATAACTACTGCACAGGTGATCAAATACCACCAAAAGAAAGCTCTATTTGTGAGAAAAAAAGGACATCAATTTTGTTTGGGTACAGCGTCGCATGACAGCGCAATTGTCCGGTAAAGTAACACAGTGCTGAATCACAAAAAATGGCCTGGTAATTACTGGGGTAACACCTTCAGGCCCAGAAGTGGTTAAAAGCCAAACGGTCAATTTTTTGGTTCGATAGATTTCAATTGAGAAGCTGCAGAAAAGCATGTGTATTTTTGCCACAATTTTGCAGCGTTTTGTGTTTTTTAATCCACCCAACAAGAAGATGGAAAAAAAAAGGATAAAAAATGCAAACTGCATCAAGAACATGCAACATGTGTCCAAAACGTGTGTGTGAAAACAAAAAATGCACCGCAAAAAGCACTGCAGAAAGGGATCAACAGAAAACGACAGAGGTGTGAACCGAGTCAAATAGCTGCAAACATTGGAGTCCTCAGAACTTTTTTCAGGGGGGGCATAATTTTAAGGTCAACCATGCTCTGCCCCTTTTTGCCCCCATAGATCCCCCTTTAGAGCAGGTCAGGCCAGGGTCCCCCATAGATTCTCCTTTAGAGCAGGCCAGGGTACCCATTGATCCCTCTTTAGCCTTACTTTTTCAACTATATTCCCCATGCTACCAGGTTTTCCTGCACCACTAGGCACTCCAGACTCTCTCTGCAAAGAAAAAAAAAATATATATATATATATATATTTAGCCAATATGACCCCCTTTAGAGCAGGCCAGGATCCCCATAGATCCCCTTTAGAGCAGGCCAGGCCAGGGTCCCCCATAGATCCCCTTTAGAGCAGGGTCTCCAAAGATCCCCCTTTAGAGAAGGCCAGGCCAGGGTCCCCCATAGATCCCCCTTTAGAGCAGGGTCCCCATAGATTCCCCTTCTTGAACAGGCCAGGAAATTTCCAGGGGGGACACTTGCCTCCCACCCCCTTGCAGATGCCATGGCTGCAAAGGACATGGAGTCTGGAGAACAAGTGCTTCCATCACTGAACATCTTCAAACTAATGGCGTTTAAGTTTTGGACTTTTAACACTTAAAGTTATATTGTATGTACTGTATAATCAAAACTCTTTTTGTGTCAAATAAAGTGCGGAAGTATTTGAACTTCTGCCGAGCTTGTCTAAAGCCCCGTACACACGTACTGATCGTCGGCTGAACGATCGGCCGTCTTTTGTCCAGGGCTGTCGTGTCTGTTGAAAACTGCAAAAGACTGCACACGAATTTTGTCAGCCAACAACAGCCGACTGCAGAACTGATGTCATGTGATGGTTAACTTTCCTTGTCTTTTTTCTTTTCTGAGCATGCCCAGTCTTGCTAATCTGCTGTCTGTCGGTCGAAATCTGTACTGACTGGCGAACAATCGGCCGTTCTGGTGACTGCCAACAAAAATTTTAATGCCTGCACGACAGATTCTGTTCGGCCGAAAATGCGCTGTCGGCTGTCGGAAGCATCACACTAACAAGCCTACAATAGGCCGATCGGTCGTCGGCCGAATATTTACGGCCGACAATCGGTACATGTGTACGGGGCTTTACTTTCTGTGTCCCAGCTAGGTAGATCTGCCTTCTACACTTATGCATATTGTCACTGAGACAGAAGGTGATCAGAAATTCTAAATTTACAGCTGTCTTCAGAGCAAAAGGTAGGTGGAAAATTTCCCATGGGGACACCTGTGCTGGTGACAACTGTCTGAGATGAGAATTCCCATTTCTTTGTAGCGATTTTCTCTCCCTTCCTGTTACAATGCTGACACAATCTCCTCAATGAGACAATGAGAGCAACATATAACAGGGGTTTTCAAACCCTTCCCTACTCTTTCCAAAACTAGTTTGGGCTATACACACATTTTATAAAAGATCTATTGCACTTTTCTATTATTCTTAGTAGAGACGTGCACGATGGAAAATATGTTTCGTTTCATTATGGATTTGTTCATTAAGTTAATCATTTTGTTTCGTCATATTTTTTATATTAGAATAATTCATTTTAGGAATTTCAAGGTATGAGAGATGAATCGGCGCTAGTTTCATGAAGAGTTAAAAGGGATATGTAAGGTAAAAATGAAACTATATAACTATACTGAGTGAATAGAATATGTGAAAAAATGCATCAATTTCCAATGTGGGTAGGTAAAAAACGCATCAAGTGGCATATAATGAAAAACTGTGCAAACTTCATCCAAATAGCAGAGAAGAACTGTAAATGTCTAAGTTGGACTGGAAAAATGTATATACAGTATATATCGAAATAGCAATAAATAAGGAAATAATAGAGTTCAGTGATGAACTGGCAAAGTGAAAAATAAAGAAGTCGCACCACTAGGTGAAAGGATAGTGAAATCAAGTGCCAAATAAAATAATGAGTAAATAAAAATGCACTAATGTGAAATAATCAATAAACAATAAATGCAGAATCCATACAATGAATAGATGCTATTGATAATAAAAATATCAATGAACACAATCTTGTGAAATAAGTGTTTCACACTCTGTGAACAAAGGTGAATCTTCACACTAAATAAAGTCCATGTGCAGCATAACAAATTAAAGTGACTGATGGTGATTTTTCATAAATAAGTGGCCGTTATCCGTTATGTGAAATCCAAATGGTGTCACGCAGAGTGAGCTAGGAATCCAAAAAACAGGTGCAATGGCCGCTCACCTCACATCACACCAATATAGGCGTTTTTGTAGTGGTAACCACTCAAGGTTGGGGGTGGTGGGTTCCTCCTTCCTCCTTTTCAGATGGGGGTTTCCAATTAGGGGCTCCCTCGATATCCACTCCTTATATAGGTAATGATCACCGTACTCACTCCCAATCGCTCAAAAAGACAAAGTGGGCTTCCATAGAGAAGTAAGTAATGATTTATTTGTAAAATGATTAAGTGTAAACTCACATTTAGGTACGAGACAGCAAGCAGCCACAAGTTGCGGTATGGAAAACGAAGGACTTCCGGTTTCGGCCGTAACCGGAAGTGACGTCACCCGGTTCCTCCCGACGTGTTGGGTCACTGATCACGTGACTCTCTCAAAACCCTTGAGAAAGTCACGTGATCCCCATACTCAGGAGAAGCAGCAGAATGTATTTTGGGGTGTCATTTCACACATACCTATGGCATGTGTGAGCAATACATCATTTAGTGACAACTTTGTGTAAAAAAACAAAAAAAAAATAATAATAATTTTCCCAGAACTTGTGGCAAAATATAAAATATCCCATGGACTCTCCATGCCTCTCAGCAAATAGCTTGGAGTGTCTACTTTGCAAAATGGGGTAATTTGGGGGGGTTTTGTGCTATCTTGAAATTTCAGGGCCTCTGAAACTGTGAAAGGTAGTTCGGAAGTAAAATGCACAATTTACGCCATTAGAAAACCTGAAGGTGGTGCTTGGTTTCCAGGGTCCCGTACACAGCTAGGCTCCCAAAAAGTCTCACACATGTGGTATCCCTGTACTCAGGAGAAGCAGCAGAATGTATTTTGGGGTGTCATTCCACATATACCCATGGCATGTGTGAGCAATTTGTCTTTTAGTGACGACTTTGTGTTAAAAAAAAATGTAATTTTCCCAAAACTTGTGGCAAAATATAAAATATTCCATGGACTCAACATGCCTCTCAGCAAATAGCTTGGGGTGTCTACTTTCCAAAATAGGGCTTTTGGGGGGGGGGGGTTGTTTGTGCTATCTTGAAATTTCAGAGCCTCCGAAACTGTGAGAGGTAGTGAGGAGTGAAATCAACAATTTACGCCATTAAAAAACCTGAAGGTGGTGATTGGTAAAATATAAAATATTCCATGGACTCACCATGCCTCTCACCAAACAGCTTGGGGTGTCTACTTTCCAAAATGGGGTCATTTCATTTGGGGAGGGGGGTTCGTGGTATCTTGACATTTCAGGGCCTCCTAAACCGTGATAGGTAGTGAGAAAATGCAATGAGAAATTTACGACCTTTGAAATTCTGAAGGTGGTGATTGGTTTTCGGGGTCCTGTAAACAGCTAGGCTCCCAAAAAGTCTAATACATGTGGTATCCCTGTACTCAGGAAAAGCAGCAGAATATATTTTGGGGTGCAATTACACATATACCCATGGCATGCGTGAGCAATATATCATTTCAATGACAACTTTTTTCAAACACCTGTGACAAAAAAATGAAATATTCAATGAGTTTAACATGCCTTTGAGAACATTCCTTAGGATGTCTACTTTCCAAAAAGTGTTAATTTGGGGGGGGGGGAGTGGGGGGTTGTACTTCCCTGCCATTTTTGCACTTCATGAAATGAGATAGGCAGTCAGAAAGTAAAAGCTGCATAAATTCCAGTATTTACACCATAGCTTGTAGACGCTGTAACGTTTGCGCAAACCAGTAAAAATAAGTTTATTTTCGATTTTTCTGTCAAAAATTCAGCAGTCAGGGCTGTCACCTGCTGTAGTGTATCCCTCTCAGTAAGAGATCTTCAGTGTGGTTCTACACAGTGGATCCATCTGGGCAGAAACAGCGGTGGCCTCTGGCACCGGAATATGCTGCAATTTTACCTCGGAGCAGGGAGGCCGGTACTCACACCATGGGTCCCAGAAATAAGAGAACGCGGGCCTGCTGGGCAGTTCCTCTTATAGTCTCTACCACAATTCTCCCTGCAAGAGAGTGGTTTGCTGGAGGATGTAGTCTGCTAAGGTTTCAGCGATACAGTGGTGGCTATGCAGAGGACTACAATTCCCACAATGCTCCAGTCACTGGCTCAGAAATATAAGGCAATCTGATCTGAGCCCCAGCACTAAGGGGAATAAAGAAGAGGAGTTTAGGTCTGCTGAATTTAGGTTACTATAGTCCGCTCCCAGCTACACACAAAATCTCTTTGTAGGGTAGATGAGAGCCCAATATAGTTACAGATGGTACTTCTTTGACCCTTTCATCTTTCAGACAACTATCATTCACCTGCTTATTAGACCACACTGCACTTCACTCCTGTGACTATTGCTAAACCAAAGGTGAGGGTGGTGTTCAGAGTGTGGACAGTAACATCTGGTTTACAGAAATGTATATTTGGTATAGTTTATCTATTGGTTAGACAGTATGAATCAACTACTATAAACTAGTTGTGTTGTTTGTTGTGCATTCTTTATATTTACACTGCATTCAATCGCTGTTCCTTTTATACAAAGAAAGTTTGATAGGTAATACTGTCACAGGGGTACTAATAAACTAGCATGAGCGATTCTACAGTTGTGGACATTTGGAGATTACAAAGTTAGAAATAGCATATGCAACTCTAACCTAAACTACACTTACTGAGAATTAATAATGCAAGGTTGTCCCAAGCAGAAGTATTCTCAGACTCCACATTTCTGGCAGGAAATAGTGTTGCAGGATTGTTATACTGTTTTCAAAGTAAGGGAGGGGAATCATATAGGTAGGGGGCATAATAAATAAACACCTGCATCCTTCTGAAGAATATTAATGACAATGACCATTACTTGACCATTCACTGCTAAGCTGATTAAGTACTGCTCCAATGGAAGCCACATTAACCTCTCAGTGCCAGCTCTCATCTGTACAAATAACTGCCCATCCCCTGACTTCCCTGCCAAGTTCCCCCTGTTTTCATTGCAGAATGCAGATCCTGGAACACCCAGTGTCTTGTCTACAGTTTACTTTGAACTGTGATAAAAGAATGGCCAATTTATCAATCTGCCTAAATATTTTCTTGTTCGTGTGTACATGTAACAAATTTTGAAATGTAGAAATCAAGGCATTTTGATTTTCTGAATTGTATTATTCTCTGCAGAGTGTATATATATATATATATATATATATATATATATATATATATATATACTCTGCAGAGAATAATACAATTCAGAAATCAAAATAAATAATAATATATATATATGATTTATTCATCATCACTTTGAACATCCATTAAAAGCACAAGAACTATTGTTTGTCTTTAATTGAATGTATAGGTACATCAGCAACATACAGTATTCCCTTCTTTTACTACCATATTTGTGTAATTTGGTATTTTGAAGAGGTGAAAAAAAAAAAGAATATAACTTTAAAAGCAGACCATTTTGCCAGTGCTCTTTTGGCACAGCCAGTCATTGTTCCTATTACTGTGACCCCACAATATGGCTGCTTCTGTAAGGCTTCCTTTTACTATATAAGGTTGCAGTCATTTATAGAGAATCTATGGCATCTCAGCAGTGACTACTGATACATGCCTGGAGCCCGTTCTGCTCAGCGGGGGATCGATCCGCCTATCTGTGCTGAGCAGGCGGATGACAGCTCCATCTCCGCTCTGTGTGCAGAGACGGAGCTGGCAGATCCCTGCTGTCCTCTATGGGGAGATCGGATGAGAACCGACCGCCTGTCCATTCTCATCCGATCCCATCCGATCCTCCAGATGGATAAAAAAAAATGGGTTTCCATCCGTCCGGATTTCACGGACAGGATCGGATCAGATAGCATCGGTTGTCAGGGGAGATGTCTCCCCTGACACCCGCTGCCCCATAGGGATGCATGGAGCATTCCATCAGGTCCGCCTGAAAAACTAACAGGTGGATTGGATCGGATCGCCCGTGTGAAAGGGGCCTTACTGTACTTTAAGCTGGCCATACACATAAAAATATAACTGCTTGATATAACGTGCTTCAAAAAAGGAAATCCAGTATACAAAATGAATGTTTCAATTACTAAATAGCTGCTTTTACTACGCAGAACTATTCGTTGTGGTTATCAATCCAAAGAAATTTGATTAAATTCAATATTTGAAATTTCTTGATCTATAATCATTGCAATATAATATATGATATGATACTGTTGCTGCTGTGTCTTTCGTTCCAGCTCTCCACCTTCTGTATCCATTCAGTAGTTTGAAGCACTTCCATTCTTAAGCCTGGTACCCACTACTACTTTTTTTTCATTCAACTCGGCAAGCAGAACAAAAATAAATCCGATGTTAGTACAGTGATCCCCCCTGCTGTTCTATGGTGTTCAGGGGGATGGCCCCCGCCTGAACACTCTGGTTGGCTGAGAGCACTGAACAGGCACAAGTCAGCAGACCTTTATCGGTCATGCCCCTTGGACAGAAGCTGGCCGAACAGACCGATTGCAGTACACATGGGCTGAATGTTGGCCAGTTTCTATTGAACCGGCTGATGCTGCCCAACATTTGGTCCGTTATACTGCCAGAATTCAACAAATTGTCTTCAGCTCTGACATTTGCCGTTGCCAGAGCAAACATTCTTTTTAGTAAAAATTACTGAAATATACATTCATTAACCTAGGTCCATTCATCTACACAAAATAAATCTGCTGCATCTGACCGACCCGTGCCTTCCTGAGCTGGTGTTTGTGACTTCCTCTGTGATGGATGCCGTCCATCCTGCAGCACACTCACGCTCCAAGGGCTCCATATTCCACCTGCTCAGCTTTGCTCCTGTTTTTTTAAATGCTGGCGCCTGGCGGTGGTGTGGCGGGAAATGCGCCATGACACTGTCAGCCCCAAAAAAATGTCATTTATGGTGCCATCAAGTTCCAAGACCTTAAAGTGTAACTGTATTGATTTTTTTTAAATTAAACTTTTCCCTGGACATTATAAAATGTATGCTCATGTCACTCCTCTCAAGTTTTCTTCTAGAGAAAACTGAATGCATGGAATCTTGAGTCATCTATTAAAGAAATAATATAATAAAAGAAAATATGTGTTATGTTCATAAAGGAAGCTGGATGTAGAAAGCTAGCAGTACTTTGAAAATGTTCTAAAATACTATCCATCACTGTAATGAGTCAATAGCAAAGCAAACAAGGTGGGGTGGGGTAGGACAAAGTGGTCTACTTGAAGCTGGTATTTGTATAATAAATTGCCCAGGGAGATCTTGTGATGTCTTGTAAAGCATAGCAAATTACTGATGCACTTTAAGTATATGTAGTCAAGTAAAACTTTATTCATGAGTAACAAAAAGACTGAAGGTTTGCTCTAAGTGCCCTACATATCGGCCTGCCAGAGGAACAATGTGAAGCAATTTGCTGATAGGCCGTAATGCTAGGTTTTGACCTATACATCTTTACCATCAATAAGAAAGTCAAGTTTCTTTCACACAGATATTTGCTGCAATCATTTCCACTCTATACATTGTAAGATTTTCATTCACTTGCACCAAAATTCTATGCCATTGGGAATGACTATTATATAAAAATAGCCTTACCAATGTAACGCTCCTGCGTTTTACGTATGATGTGGATTTTCAGCTGCAGAAATATTCCTTTTCAGTAGTCATGTAGAGAAACGCTGAGACACCATTCCCAACTCTCAATGACTCATCATGTGTGGATGATCTCAATTCAGCAAGTAAATACACACACTCAATAAGATGTTTCCTAGAGTGACTTATGTATATAGTAACACAGTGATGATAGGCTGAAGAGACAGGTTGGGTAGAGATGGTAGATGACAGACACTTGAAAGGAAATGTTCTTGAAAGTAAGATAGTAGCAGATGGGATGCAGATAGGTTTAGCAATCATGTATGGTAGTAGATGACAGAGTAGCAGGTGGACATACAAGAGAGATCAACTCAGTGCAAGAACAGGTGGTAGTAGGCTCAAGAGCTAGCAATCTTAGATAATGCAGATGTAGTAATAGTCCTTAGTATGCAGAGCTAGATAGTGTAAGCTTTAGTATAAAGGCTATAGAGGTTTCCCCTGTGGGGTACTTATCACTAATAGCAATGTAGCAGAGGAGAGGTTCGGCAAGAGCGGATGATCCGGTAGCGGGATACAGGGATCAGCGCAGCGTGGTTCCGACAGCGAGGTATGCTTGCAAGCATGAGAGCTTCAAGACAGGTTAGCATCAAGGCACAAAGCAGTTTGAACGAACACATGTGAGTGAGAGCCGGCGATCTAAATAGCCATCCAGTCCGGCGCTCAGTGATGACAGCATCAGTCTTAAAGGTGTATGCGCACCTTTCCAAAAGAGAATGGTGGGGCGCATACACTTATGAAAGAGTAATTAGGGTACCCAAAGGTACCAGAACATTACAGTACCCCCCCTTAAGGCCGGCTCCTGAAGGCCTCTGGAGCTGGTTTGTCTGGGTACTTCGCATGAAAATTGCGGATTAATCTAGAGGCATGTATGTCAGAGGTGTTTAGCCAGGTGTCGTCTTGGGGCCCATAGTTCTTCCATCGGACCAAGTACTGAAGTCTTCCTCTGTGGATACGAGAATCCAGAATCTCTTTTATCTCATATTCTTCTCCACCTTCAACTTGTACAGGAGGAGGAGGTGGGATAGTAGGCCTTATTCCTTGGTCAGGAACATGGGGCTTCAGTAGCGACACATGGAAAATGGGATGTATTTTGAGGTCTATTGGCAATGTAAGCTGTACTGCAGCTTTTCCAATAAGTTTCTTGATTGGGAAAGGTCCCAAGAACAGAGGTCCAAGTTTTTTGCTAGGGATTTTCAGTCTTAAATTTTTTGTTGAGAGCCAAACGAGGTCCCCGATAGCGTACTGAGGAGAAGGTCTTCTGCGAAGATCATAGTACTTCTTTTGTTGACTATGAGCGTGTGCAATGGTAGTATTAAGCAAACCCAGAGAGTCCTTTATTTGGGTAAGATAGTCTGAGGCTACTGGGTTATTTGAAGGAAGGATGCGTGGTGGAAGAATAGAGGGATGAAACCCATAGTTCAAGTAGAACGGACTCTGCTTGGTCGTACTGTGGGTTGCGTTGTTGTAGGCAAATTCTGCCAGAGGGAGAAGATCCACCCAATCATCCTGTTGGTAAGAAGTGTAACAACGTAAATATTGCTCGATGCATTGGTTGACTCTTTCAGTCTGTCCGTTGGTCTGCGGATGGTAAGGAGAAGTGAGCTTCCGCTCGATCCGTAGTATGTGACATAGTTCTTGCCAGAACTTGGAAATAAATTGTGATCCACGGTCAGACAGAAGAGTTTTTGGGATACCATGTAACTTAAAGACATGTTTCATCAGGAGTTCTGCCGTTTGTTTGGACAAAGGTAGTCTGCGAATAGCAATGAAATGTGCCATTTTTGTCAGATGGTCCACTGACACTAAGATGGTATTAAATCCTTTGGAAGGAGGCAATTCCACTATAAAGTCCAAGGACACAACTTCCCATGGAGTTTGGGGTATTGGTAGACTGCATAGTAGACCGGATGGTCTCGTAGTGTCAATTTTGGACCTGGCACAGACATTGCATGAAGAGACGAATTTTTGTATAGATGTTTTCATGTCAGGCCACCAGAATTGTCTGGTAATCAGATTAAGAGTCTTTGTCATACCCATATGTCCTGCCATAGGCACATCATGCGATAATTCCAAGATCTTGGTGCGTATGGTAGGTGGTATGTAAAGTTTGTCGTTGTAGTAGAGGAAGCCTTCTGCATCAGTATTTAGTTGTGGTGGGGGTGAATCCAAACTTATACCATGCAAAACCTCTTTCTTCAAGGAACGGACAACTCCAATAATGCGTTTGTGAGGTATTATAGGAACGGAAGGGATTTCGAAGTAGTTTTCTTCAGTTAGTCGTGATAGTGCATCCGCCTTTTTGTTCTTATCTGCAGGTGTGTAGGTCACTAGGAAGTTAAACCTTAGAAAGAATAGTGACCATCGTACCTGTCGTGAGAGAGAGTTTTGTTAGTCTGAAGATATTGGAGATT
The DNA here is from genome assembly GCF_965119305.1 of Pelophylax lessonae. Lineage (NCBI taxonomy): Eukaryota > Metazoa > Chordata > Amphibia > Anura > Ranidae > Pelophylax > Pelophylax lessonae. The sequence continues at coordinate 115,765,558 of NC_138779.1, forward strand.
TTTATGGTCCGTGTATATAAGTATTGGTAATTGGGTGCCTTCGAGTAGATGTCGCCAATTCTCCAGAGCCAATTTTATAGCAAGCAGTTCCTTTTCACCCATGGGGTAATTTATCTCTGGACTGCTTAGAGATTTAGAAAAAAAGGCGACTGGATGAAGTGGTGAAGTGTGAGTTGGTCGTTGGGAGAGTATTGCCCCTACTGCCATGTTTGACGCATCTACTTCCAGAATGTATTGGAGGGATGGGTCTGGATGGCGTAATATGGGAGCAGAAGTAAACCTTGTCTTTAACAGGTGAAAAGCTTTATTTGCTTCATCTGACCATTTGAATGGTTTTTTAATGCTAGTGAGCTGTGTGAGGGGTCTCACAATGGCAGAGAAGTTTCTGATGAACTTCCTGTAGAAATTCGAAAATCCAAGGAATCGCTGTAGCGCCTTGCGTGTGGTTGGTGTAGGCCAATCCTGAATGCAGGATATCTTACTCATGTCCATCTCGATTCCTGTTTTGGATATGATGTAGCCTAGAAACAGTACCTCTTCTTTATGAAACAAGCATTTTTTCAGTTTCACATAAAGGTTGTGTGCAAGCAATCTCGATAATACTAGTCTTACATGTCTTATGTGTTCAGACAGGGATCGTGAATATATAAGTATATCGTCCAGATATACCACAACACAGACATCTAGTAAGTCTCTGAAAATATCGTTTATAAATCGTTGAAAAACTGCAGGGGCGTTGCATAGCCCGAATGGCATTACAAGATATTCGAACAATCCGTATCTGGTTCTGAATGCAGTCTTCTACTCGTGTCCAGCACGGATTCGAATGAGATTGTATGCTCCTTTCAGATCCAATTTTGAAAAATAGGTAGCTCCACGCACCTGCTCAATGAGCTCAGGGATAAGCGGTAGAGGATAGCGATCTTTTATTGTAATAGCATTCAATTGCCTATAGTCGATGATAGGCCTGAGACTTGAGTCCTTATTGCGGACAAAAAAGAGTCCTGCTGCTGTGGAAGAAGTGGAAGGTCTAATAAAACCTTTCTTCAAATTCTCATCCAAATAGTCTTTGAGATGGGAAAGTTCATCCTGTGAAAGAGGATAAACATGACCGAACGGCAATTTGCTATTTGGGAGTAGATCAATGCTACAATCATAGTCTCGATGGGGAGGTAGTGCTTGAGCATTTTTCTCAAGAAAAACCTCAGAGAGATCCTGATAACATAGTGGTGCAATCTCATCTGTCACCACAGACAGGATCTTCCCGAAAGACGGGAGGTTACACGTACCCTCGCAATAGCAAGAGAGGAAGGCCAGGGTCCGTTCCTTCCAATCTATGGTTGGTTGATGTGTGTGCAACCAGGGAAGTCCCAACACAATGGGAAAGTGGGGTGAAGGTATTAGATCGAAGGTAGTGGTCTCCATATGAGACCCGTTAGTAGTGACTAGGAGTGCCTGTGTCTGATCAGTGATCGGACCAGAGGATAAAGGAACACCGTTAATAAGACTTACTGAGACAGGTTTAAGTTTAGAAATAATAGGAACTTTATTTAAAGCAGCAAAACGTATGTCAATATAATTTCCACAAGATCCTGTGTCAATCATGGCCTTAGTAGTAATCCTGTTCTGGTCCCACTGTAATGTTAAGCAAACAGAAAGGTAAGGGTTAGTGATTGAAGTTGTCAATCCCCCTAGGAGGACATGTGAACACTCACCCTTCTTTTTATAGACTAGGGGACAGACGTTTATCTTGTGATCCGGGGATGCACAGTACAAGCAGAGATTACCAGATCGTCTTTTGGCTCTTTCCATAGTTGATAGAGGTGGGCGTATGGTTCCTACCTCCATAGGAACGGGGTCAACGGCCGAAATCCGAGAAGAACTGGATAATGGCATTCCCATTTTCTCAGCCTTTCTTTCTCGTAGTCTTCTATCTATGGTGATACTGAGTTGTATCAATGCATCCAGGGTTTTTGGCAGATCCACTCGGGCGAGCTCGTCTTTAACGGCCTCTGATAGGCCAAGCCTAAATTGGGTTTTCAGAGATGCATCATTCCATTCTGAATCAAGGGTCCATCTCTTGAATTCTGCGACAAAGTCTTCTACAGGTCTCCTACCTTGTTTCAAGGATCTTAATTGAAGATCGGCAGTACTCTGCCTATTGGGATCATCATATAGGCTAGTGAGTTCTGCTAGGAACAAGGCATAGGAGTTGAGAAGCTGGTCGTTTTTCTCAAAAAGAGAGTCTGCCTAGGCCTGAGGATCGCCTGTTAGGTAAGAAATAATAGTACAAACCTTAATGTGATCAGTAGGGTAGGTAAGGGGTTTTAGCAAGAAAAGTAACTCACATGCGTTTTTAAATTCGCGAAATTTTTTGCGATCGCCTGTAAATACCAAAGGAGGATTTATCTTGGGTTCAGGGGACTGAGCAGTGGTAAGTTGTGTCAGTCTAATTACCTGCTGCGACAGAGCCTGATTGTCTTCTTTTAATTCAGCAAGTGAGTGTATTAACGCAGTTACTTGCTGTTTTAATTGTGTCATCTGAGTGGTTATTTCTGCTGAATCCATTTGTGGTTCGTTCAATCTGTAACGCTCCTGCGTTTTACGTATGATGTGGATTTTCAGCTGCAGAAATATTCCACTTCAGTAGTCATGTAGAGAAACGCTGAGACACCATTCCCAACTCTCAATGACTCATCATGTGTGGACAGAGATGTATAGTAACGAAGTAGAACTACTTAAGTACTGTACTTAAGTACCGAAATGCGGTATCTGTACTTTCCTAGAGTAGAATTTTTTTCTCCTACTTCTACTTTTACTTCACTACATTTTTTCGATGATTTCGATACTTCTACTCAAGTATTTTTTTTTTGTGCTGCATAGTTACTCGTTACTTTTAAAAAAATTACCACTGCCAGAACAGTAGATGGCAGGTTGCATAAAGCTCAAAAAAATGTGTATAATGTCATTTGTAAATCAGCGCATACGAAAATAAAGGCTGTGTATAATAAAAGCTGCTATACCAAATCTTTCCAATAAAAAGAAAATATGAAACAAACAAATAAATGGTGCTACAGCGCTTAAAGTGCATCAAGAAACTACTAACAAACACAGGTTAATCATTTGAATAAATCATTTGAAATAATAAAAACAATATGATGTTCAAACTTTTGACTTATTTCTTTAATAACTACATAACACAGTACTTCTACTTCTACTTTCAGTACTTGAGTAGAAAATTTTTTTCAAAACTACTGGTACTTTTTACTTTTAGTACTTAAGTAGCAAATTTTTTGAAAAAACTACTTGCAATACTTAAGTAAAAAAAATGTTGAATACTTTAGTACTTCTACTTAAGTAACTTTTTCTGCGAGCACTTCCACTTCTACTCAAGTAATTTTTTGATCGAGCACTTGTACTTTTACTCAAGTAGAAATTTCGAGTACTTTATACAAGTCTGTGTGTGGATGATCTCAATTCAGCAAGTAAATACACACACTCAATAAGATGTTTCCTAGAGTGACTTATGTATATAGTAACACAGTGATGATAGGCTGAAGAGACAGGTTGGGTAGAGATGGTAGATGACAGACACTTGAAAGGAAATGTTCTTGAAAGTAAGATAGTAGCAGATGGGATGCAGATAGGTTTAGCAATCATGTATGGTAGTAGATGACAGAGTAGCAGGTGGACATACAAGAGAGATCAACCCAGTGCAAGAACAGGTGGTAGTAGGCTCAAGGGCTAGCAATCTTAGATAATGCAGATGTAGTAATAGTCCTTAGTATGCAGAGCTAGATAGTGTAAGCTTTAGTATAAAGGTTATAGAGGTTTCCCCTGTGGGGTACTTATCACTAATAGCAATGTAGCAGAGGAGAGGTTCGGCAAGAGCGGATGATCCGGTAGCGGGATACAGGGATCAGCGCAGCGTGGTTCCGACAGCGAGGTATGCTTGCAAGCATGAGAGCTTCAAGACAGGTTAGCATCAAGGCACAAAGCAGTTTGAACGAACACATGTGAGTGAGAGCCGGCGATCTAAATAGCCATCCAGTCCGGCGCTCAGTGATGACAGCATCAGTCTTAAAGGTGTATGCGCACCTTTCCAAAAGAGAATGGTGGGGCGCATACACTTATGAAAGAGTAATTAGGGTACCCAAAGGTACCAGAACATTACAACCAAATGATAAAATACCCCAGTTTGAAAAGACATGGGATGGGAACACTGGGTCACCTAACTTACAAGGAACTGTCTGGGTCACTCACACGCTCCTCCAGAGTCCAGCTTCTCCGTTCCAACTTCCAGTATGGAGAGCAGATGGAAAGTTTAGCAAAGATGGAGATAGGAGGACACTTACTGTCTTAGGCATGTTGTCGGAGTGCGGTGAGTTGTGTGTGAGTCTATGGGCTCCTCTCCATACAGAGGAAGGCGGGATGAGGGCACTTGGTGGGATGAGGGCACTTGATGGGCGGCTCTGTGCCGGGATCAGCGACCCGCTCAGCTCCTCGCCTCCTCCTGAGTCCTGGCGCGCTGTGGCAGGAATGCGCCGCCCATGACCTTATCACTCGCCTCCTGACAAGTAAGCGCCACTCAGCCTCTGCAAGACCCGCATCGAAGCAGATGATCATCTTGAGCATCTCCGGAACTGGGCATGCACTTTTCTCCTGCTACGGGCATTTACGGGCCCTGTTTTTACAGGCTGCCTGTAAATTTACGGCGGTTGGCAACACTGAGCATATGGCATAGCCAGGAAAGCCTTCCAAGTTCGTGAGTACTGTGAACTGCCCCTGGGGTCTGCCTAATGTAGAGGGGACCACTCCAGTGAAGGTCCCAGGGATCTTAGAGCCTGCTAGTATAAAGGGAGTAGCCTAGTGAATGGACGCTGAAGTGTAAAGGGGGTTGCCTAGTGAAAGGACCCTGAAGTATAAAGGGGGTTGCCTAGTGAAAGGACCCTGAAGTGTAGAGGGGGCACCAGCGGTTGGGCCCTGTAGAGTTAAGTGTGCAGTGATAAGAGCTGCAGCAGTACAAGCAATCACAAGGAACTACCTCAGTCAGTGAAGGGCTGGAGGGAATCATACACAGGACTTTTGAGCTAGACAGAGACTCAAGAGTCAAGGATCATTACAGTCCTGGATCTTTTGAGTTAACCAAGGGTGTTAAAATCGAAGTTCTAGCACAAGTTCAGCATAACAGTATTTTCAAGCACCAGGAAGCATTGGTCGGCATTTAGCCGGCGTCAGGACAACTCCAACGGCATTTTTCTGTACAGTTTCCCAGTTAAACCTAGTTGAGCCAGAGGAGTATCCCACTCATCACCTTCTCCCATCCCCATTATAAAATAAACAACACAAACCAAAGATGTTGGAATGGTCATTGTCTCAGGTCTCACACTTGGGTTTTCAACTTAAATGTGTTGGAAGTGTTTCTGGTAACAAGGGAAGACCCACCTCAGGCCCAATGCCTGGAAATATTTCTACATACATTTACTGCGGCAGGGTGCCCCTTAAGTGCGAAATCACGTGCCTGTAGGTGATTTTTTCAAAAGACTCAAGGGGGGGATGGGTGATTGGACACAGTGGGAGCCAAGCAGTGGGTCCAGGGGCCGTGATGGCCGCCTGCCAGTCACGTTTGTTGAGGAGAATGATAGAGAGCCTGTCTGCCTATATAAACAGGGCAGATTGTCAATTTGTCAGACAGGAAGAGAGAGATCTTGTGTTCGTACTAATCAGGAACATAGATCCCTCTCTTACTGCACTCAGTCCATTCCCTGGGAGCACACTTAACCCCTTGATCACCCCTAGGGTTAACCCCTTCCCTGCCAGTGTCATTTATACAGTAATAGTGCATTTTATTTAGCACTGATCACTGTTTTGATGTCACTGGTCCCCAAAAAGTGTCACTCTGTGTCAGATTTGCGTGCTGCAATGTCGCAGTCCTGCTAAAAATTGGTGATCACCGCCATTACTAATAAAAACAATTTAAAAAATAATAAATCCATCCTATAGTTTGTAGACGCTATAACTTTTCTGCAAACCAATCAATATACACATTTTGGGATTTTTTTTTTACCAAAAATATGTAGCTCAGTACAAATTGCCCTAAACTGATGGAGACATTTATTTATTTTTATTATTATTATTATTATTGGCTGTGTTTTATTGCAAAAAGTAAAAAATATTGTTTTTTTTTTTTTTCAAAATTGTCGATCTGTATTGTCGTTTGTATATAGCACAAAAAAATAAAAACCACAGAGGTGATCAAATACCACCAAAAGAAAGCTCTATTTGTGGGGAAAAATGACATCAATTTTATTTGCGTACAGTGTTGCAGGACCACGTAATTGTCAGGTAAAGCAACGCAGTGCCATATTGCAAAAAATGGCCTGGTCATTAAGGGGGGTAAAACCTTTTGGAGCCAAAGTGGTTAAAATATAGACCTAAATGCCCAGTCTGCATGACCACATAGGCTAACACTGAACTGAGTTTAAAGGCATAAAAAAAATATGCTGGACACCTATAAAAGGAGCAGTTTTTATTTTTATGTGCATGAGGCTCTAGGCCAATGATGGAGAACCTTGGCACCCTGGATGTTTTGGAAATAAATTGCCCATGATGCTCAACTACACTGCAGAGTGCATGAGAATCATGGGAAATGCAGTTCCAAAACATCTGGGGTGCCAAGTTCACCATTACTGCCCTAGGCTGATTTCAAATGCCGTTGGTGGTCAAGGTATTATAGAAACATATCATAAAAATTATTAATATATAACTATAATCCAAAAGAAAAGAGCAAGGAAACTAGCATACACCACAAAGAAATGCCTGTTTGTCTCACCCACTCGGCGCTAAGGAGCTAAGGTGGTATGATCACAGCTAAGAAATCACATAAAATCACCTGATTGATATAAAATCAATAACCACAAATAATTGATATAAAATCTATACATCACGGAGGGAGTAGAAGTCTGCCAGTGACGAAACGCGTAAGTGCGTGAGCATGCGGTGACCATAGCAACGATACGTCCCGAGCGCCTGACGTCAGACCGGCACCCGGAAGTCTAGCGGGGGTGTCCGAGCCGCAGTCTTGGTTGTACGAGTATGACTGGATGACTATCAGGACCTGGACATGTTTTGATGAGCCTTGTAAATATTAACTTTGTGAGTGCATATTATTTGGGCTTGGTTTTTAATAATAAATTTCAGTGTGTTAACGTATTCACACTATTAGCCTATTATTTGCTTGCATGTCATATGGTATACATGAGGAGTGATCCAGGTACCAGTCCTTTGGAAGATCCAGAGCAGTCCTGAGATTTAGAGTCTATTTTGAGTGCATATCCTTTTGGCGCATTATCCCCCCTATTGAGGTACGTGGACACTTCTTGGGGGGCACGCCGGTGAGGTGGTGGTGCATTACAACATCTATAGACTGTACGGATATACAGCTTTGGGACTATTGCCACTGATGCTGTGGTTGGCTGGACTTTCACTCACACTATTATCATTCATTGAGAATCATGCTCAATACCTTGCATTTATGCAGTAGCGCTGTTAGTGTATACATGTAATCTTCTATTTAGTATTGGATGTACACACCTTTTTACTAATATATAACTATAAATTCCAGCAAAATAAGTTTAAATCAGGCAGAAGACTGTTTTTTAATATTTTCTGAAGTTCATCTCTATGATAATTAGTACAGAAAGCAAACTTTAGCTGTAAAAACTAAATAAGAGGAACTCAGCTTCTTGCATTTTGGCTTTTGTATAGTTTTTGCTCCATATGTCACTGGAATTTTCAATATACAAATTTATGAATCTGAGTTTATTGTGCTGCAGGTTGGAAGTGAGTTATGAATACTTGAACAAACAAACTGCTCCCTATATTATCCAAAGTCAATAATTTTCTTGCATCTAATTCCAGGCTTTAATTCCTGGTTGTGCTGGCTTCACATCTGTCTTCTATGTACTATTTATTCATCAGCCAGTATGACAGAAATATGTTATTTGAATGTGCAAATATCTTAGGAAATGTGACAACCTATACACAATATTCTTACTAAAGAATTACTCCTTTCTTCGCTGCATGGAAAACTACGACTTGGATTTGTTGACGAATGGAATTCTGGTGGATAGTAGGAAGAAAGGCTTAAATGAGCAATGGTGTTAGGAGTAACACTCACACCGCATATCAACAAGTTGAAAAGTTCACATTCTATTCAGACCCTGAGAGGAGAAAAAGCTAAAAATGGGGTCATGCACTGGAAATAGTGTGAGGATGAATAACTAATCAGGAGACTAGTAAATGTCTCCTGTAAAGACATCCAGCTTTAAAGCTCTCCCAGTAAATGAAAAAAAAAAAAAAAAAAAAAACGTTATACCTGTAATCTTTAATTATGTAAAAGTGACATTTTGCTTCAAAATTCTAGTTTCTAATAAATGCATAATGTTATCTATCTACAGATTTAGTGCTATTTATCCTGCTGAGCATTCAGCATGTCCTTTGAAAAAAAATGATACTCATTTAGTACTATACCTAATGCTGGGGTGATATAACCATTCACTTTCCAAAGACGTTACCTAAAGCAGAGAGAATTTCCTGAACTAAGCCTATTTGTAGCAGACAGTGAATACCGCTATCTGCCCTCTACTGGACACTGCAGTAATTACGCCACACTGCACTTGAATTCTACGATTAGCTCATAAAACACAGGCTGTGGTATGCAGGGTTGACCCAAGACATTGTGCTGCCTTGGTCCAAGAATAAAATGCTACCCCCCCCTCAGCCCCCAAAAATAAATCACACCCACCAAAAGGCCCCCACATCTGTTATTTTATATAAATATAACATTTAGAAAATATTATATATACTGTTATCTACTTCCATAACTCACCACTGGACCAGTCCACCAAACACCCACTGTCTGTCCTCATTCCTCCTGTCACTCCTGTGTCTGCCACGCTCATCGCCCTTGAAGATCCAGTCTGCCCTGAGTGAGATGGAGTGCGCTGATGTCTGACGTCATTGCGCACACCACGATCGTGTGAGGGGAATGCTATGGGCAGCAGAATGAGATGGGGAATTGCCGCTTATAACGCGCCTGCAAACTGATAACACACAAAACTGCTAGGAAAAAAATCCTGCTGCCCCTCTCCAACTTCCGCCTGGGTCCAAAGGACCCAGCAGGACCCATGGTAGGGCCGGCCCTGGTGGTATAGAGACTGCAGAATGCTTTAGAGAGCATTCTGTTATTGATTATGAGGGCAGTCACGTGACTTTGACAAGTCATATGACCAGGTCCTTGCTTCCCCAGTTTTTTTTTATATTTATTCATTCATTGGAAATAATTGTGACAGCTTGCTTCAAATTCCCAAAGTCTGCTAATGGAGCAATACATTCAGTGACATGCATAAGGAGTGGGTGTCTCAGATTCACAGAAAAGGGTAAAAGCCAACATCCGATAAGGCGCTGGCATCTGAAAAGAAGGAATGTTCATGTAATAAAGGCGTAAGTTGCTCTCTCCTTCTATCAGCGTGTTCCTTGCACTTCCTTGTTACCTCTTTAAGTGTGTACATTACCACAGTTGGGTAAAGTGGGATTATTTAAAGTGTTACTAAACCCACAACAGTAAAATCAGTCTGTATATGCAGGAACTCATGTTTGTTATACTCACTCTGGAACCTAAGGGGTTAATCCTCTGTAAAAGGCTGTTTAATCCTGTCTCCTCTAATCCTCTCCTCCTTTCACTGTCACCAATATATTCCCTGATAATACAGAGCCAGGGGACATGCTCAGTTTAGTGTGTATTGCTATAGAGTTTTTTTCTTGGGAGGGTGCATGTGATCAGCACAGAGCCAATCAGCAATCAGAGGGACAGGGGTCCTGTATCCTGATAGGAAAGTCAGTGCATAATGAAACATCCTCCTACAAGCTTTAACCTGACACTCATAGAAGTCACAAGACTGCTATACACTGCTGATGAGAAAAGGTATTTAGCAGTTTATATTTACTAAAATAATTAGCATGTTCTGTGTACTGTGGGAGACCAAATAAAGTGAATGCAGGGTCCTGGGTTTAGTAACTGAAGTTGGCAGTTAAAGTGACATTAAAGGTTTATTAAAAAAACAAAAAAACAAAAACAAACATGTCATACTTATCTGCTTTGTGCAGTGCTTTTGCACAGAGTAACCCCAATGTTCCTCTTTTCGGGTTCCCTGCCAGCACTACTGGCTCCTCCTTTTCAACCAGAGCCCCCAATAGCAAGCCGCTTGCTCTGGGGGCACTGGTGCATGCTCGCTCCTGAGCCCCGCTCTATGTGTCTATAAGACACACAGAGCCACGGCAAAGCCCGCCTCCTGTTCGCTCCTCATTAGCCCAATGGCTCCTGCTGCTGTCTCAGTCAATGAGGAATGAGAGACCCGGGAGAAGATCAGCTCTCGTGCACATTGCTGGATCGAGAGGGAGCTCCGCTGAGTATTAGGGGATACTAGGGGGGCAGGGGAGATGCTGCACACAGAAGGTTTTTTACCTTCATACATAGAATACATGTAGGTAAAAAACCTTGAGTCTTTAAACCACTTTACGGTCAAACAAATGAATACTGCTTTTTGAATGTTTGCTAAGAGAAACCAAGCAGCTATCAAATCGGCCCAACATAAAATAATGTATGAAAACCAAAACCGAATCAGCCCAACATAAAATAATGTATGAAAAAAAGAACCAAATCAGCCCAACATAAAATACTGTACGAAAACCAAAACCGAATCAGCGCAACATAAAATAATGTATGAAAAAAAGAACCAAATCAGCCCAACATAAAATACTGTACGAAAACCAAAACCGAATCAGCCCAACATAAAATAATGTATGAAAACCAAAACCGAATCAGCCCAACATAAAATAATGTATGAAAAAAAGAACCAAATCAGCCCAACATAAAATACTGTATGAAAACCAAAACCGAATCAGTGCAACATAAAATAATGTATGAAGACCAAAACCAAATCAGCCCAACATAAAATAATGTATGAAAACCAGAACCAAATCAGCCCAACATAAAATAATTTATGAAAACCAGAACCAAATCAGCCCAACATAAAATAATGTATGAAAACCAAAACCGAATCAGCCCAACATAAAATAATGTATGAAAACCAGAACCAAATCAGCCCAACATAAAATAATGTATGAAAACCAACCAATTTTTTGAGCATGGTAGGAAGAGCTTTTGATAACGCTCTGATTGGCGGAGCGAAACGCGTCAAGCCGTCCGAATACGCAATACGTCACTTCCGGCTGCAACCACTTCCGGCTTCCGGCTTCCGGTTACGCTGGTGGAACGCACGGCAATTTGCTTGGCGTCCCGCGGGTTTGCACAAGGCTGTTTATTTCCCTGCACAGTGTAAGTGTATTTTTATTTTGCGTGCTAATAAACGGTTTAAACATACTGCACGATGATGGCCCTTTTCTTTTCATGAACTGGGAGAGTATTGCCTGGATATAGAGTGAGAGGCATTGGTTCGGCACCCTGCTCCTGCTGATGATCTATTGAGGGGTCTACTTCATAAGACCATTGTTAAGGCGTTTTTATATCCAGCTTCTGGTGAGTGGGGAACCGAGAGGGGAGCACTATCTCACCTGGACTGAGCACTGGCACTTTCTTATTTATCGAGCACAAAGCACTTGAATGAGCACAGAGACTTTTCACTTTAAGAATACTGGTTGAAGATTATAGAAATTTATGGATTTTTTTATATATACTTATTTTTATATACATAATTTTTTCTGATGCATATGATAATTTTTGCATTCTTTTTCACATGGAATGTTTTATTATTCATAATTGATATTCATGGTTGATATTTATTTGATCTGTATGCAAAGGTTTTATGGTTGCACTCAGCACAGCTTTGCACTAGCACTTTATTATTGACACATATTTATTAGGTGTTTTTAGCACAAGCAGCGCAGGTACATAGTTGTTTCATGGTAGGAAGTTGTTGTTTAGGCATTTCAGATACAACCAAGAAAAAAGCAAGGTAAACACCAATAATGATGTACAAAGTACAACAAGCAGACTATCTTAAAATTATTTTTCTCTAAGTGACACAGGATTTACTGTATTTTTTAAGATTTTGCTTTGCAGCACCAAAAAAATCCCAGAATAGAGTTTTTCATTTAGTATTTTATAAAGCAGATGTAAAATATTGTGAAGCCATACTGCAGATGTTTGGTTTCCCTGTGATTTCTAGATTTACTCAGACCACCTTTGATGGGTGTCTTATGTTTTGACAGCAATCTACATATGTAAAAACAATTTGTCAGTTAATAGCCAACATGAGTTGTCCATGTGGGGATTGTCGATTTTTAATTGCCTTAGTCTGTGTGATCATCCATGAAGGCCACCTCACAGAAGGTTAGTAGCAGTGACCCATCAGCTAAGCTTCTTATTATAACTATACAAGACACTATGCATACATGTGTGCTAAGAGCTGCAAGACATATGTAGTCTTATTAAAGCTCTGTTCACAAGCTGCTAATGTGATCTTAAAGCAGACCTAAACCCTGTCTTTAATTTAGGTTTTCCCTCTGTGCTCACTATCCTAAAGTAATAATAACAGTCCTCATTGGGCTAGTGTACTTAGGATTTTGAGATGCATATGAGGTGTATTTGCTATGCATTCTCATTAACTTGACAGAATACAGAAAAACACATCCTGATTTCAAAATGATCTTAACTGATACCATAACTCTATGTAGACTAGCCCAAAAACTTGTCTTTAGGCATGATTAATGACCCTTTTTCTACTAGCTGTTCTTTCATGGTCACAGCTTCATTGTGGGTTGAGATCTGCTTGAATCAGTCATTTATTGACTGATCAAGCAGCCCATTGGTTCCCCTGCCTGACGCAGATCTAGCCCCGAGCCACGGCTGTGACCAAGAAAAAGTCAGGTGGCAGTAGCCTGAGGTAGCCCAATTCAGCTTTAAGAAAAAAGATTTAGAGATGTTGGTGTGGGAGTTTTGAAAGAGCCCCAGCTAAAGGATGGTTTAGATTTGCTAAAATCAGTACTGATTATCCATCACATTGGTTGTTTGAGGCATGCTTTTTTGATTATAAACAGCAAATGGTTCCAAGAGCTAGTCTCTCTAGCAATCCACACTGTATAGTGTCCCCAACTAATCTGGTGCAGCCGTCAGAATTTAGTACAAAATGACCATCCAACAAGCAACCAGTGGAGACAGAGCTATCCGGATATTAGTGATGTAAATAAAGCCTCAAAATGGTGAAGAGCCAGTGAGAAGTCTGAAAGTATTTATTGAATACGCAGGTATTGGTATAAAGTAAAGGTAAAATACGATACCAGGCCGGTCTGGCCAGATGGAGCTGGGTCAATATCTGCTAAGTCGGGAAAAGGTCTCTGTGGCGTGGTGTGATAACGCTGAGTGAAGTCACAGGCATGCGGGAGCCAGGCCGGGCCTGCCGGTGCTCCTTTGTGACATCACCGTGACCAGAGACTCCCTTGAGAGTCCTTAATCAAGGACTTGCTAAAGCGCATGCGTGTGAAACGCATTGTCACGGCAATGCTTCCTTTTGCGTACCATCAGCTTCCTGCATCCGGGTATTGGCACTTCTGCTTTCGAGTCTCTGGTTGCGGTGATGTCACAAAGGAGCGCCGGTAGGCCTGGCCCAGCTCCCAAAACGCCTGTGACTTCACTCAGCAGTATGACACCACACCACAGAGGCCTTTTCTATCTCGTCCACCCGCAGATGTTGACCCAGCTCAATCTGGCCAGGCCGGCCTGGTATCATATTTTACCTTTACTTTATACCAATAACTGCATGTTCAATAAATACTTTCAGACTTTTCAATGGCTCTTTACCATTTGGAGGCTTTATTTACATCACCTACATCCGGATAGCGCTGTCTCCAATGGTTGCATGCTTTTTTGATTGCAGACATTGATCTATTTTTGCCCCCTTACCTGGTCACTTGCATTAAGGATAGGTTATTAGCACTTCAATATAATTTGACCTACATGGTGTTGGATGGTTCGAAGTCCCAGCAATTTGCTGGGCTCCGTCACGGTTAGACTCTTAAAACCAAAAAATCCTTTTTACTAGTCTGGATCCATTAGTGACGATCGGCACAGTTTCTTTGGGATATCTTGATTCTTGATAATCTATCATGTTGTATGTCCCCATGTCCCCTGATGAAGATTGTTTTGAGTTGAAATGTGTGACCTTTATGCAAACAACAATTGTAAATGTCATAAATTTTGTCATATGATTAATTTGAAGGTGAATTTGCTGTTCATTTGCCTCAAAAAAATCAAAGCACTAACCTCGTGTTCCAATGCTGCCTGCTGTGATTTCTTTCAATTCTGGACGTTAATAAATTGCTTACATTTTTTAAGCGGAAATGATAAGTAGTAATGGGTAAATGTATTCAGAAATCTGCATAATCAGCATATTGCCCATTTTTTAAAGGCTAAGTTTACCTTTCTTCTTTTTTTTTTCTAAATTACAACCTTCCCTATGTACCAATACACAATTACTGTACCTCTGTTGCAGAAAATCAAAATCTTTCTTTATATTCTAGGATATAATATTTTTTTTGTTTTTTTTGTGTGTGCTTTTAAAAAAATGTATGTTTTATACTGCATGGGTGAGTTTCTTGGACAGTGTGAGTAGAAGAGGTACTTTGTGTATAGACATACTGGAGTAGAGTCTAAACCAGACTTTTATGGTCAGTAGACAATGTGCAATCTGCAACATGCCAAAATGTCCCATGAGCTACTTGAAATCAAGTAAACTTGGAGTGTCTCCATCCATTCTCTCCTATGTACTTGTATGAAACATAGCATAGCCATACACTAAGCATTTTGATTGTACAATCTCTGTACAATTTCCCTTAGATTTGCCAAAACTTTGTGATAGGAGGACCTACCTGAACAATCCATTCAACTTGTATAAAATGAGGCAGGCCCTTACACTAAGTAGCTGGTAGATCTAGAGAAGATTGTACAATCAGCTTGTACAGTGTATGGCCACATAATGAAAGAAGAAGGAAAGTAGGAGGAAATTAAAAAAAAAGTTAGCACACTAATAAGGTAGGTGTGGTTCAGAGAGGTAAACACATCCAATTCTGTGATGCAGTAAAGGAGTACATGAAGGGATATGAAGTTTCTTGGATGATCACATGATACAGGAAGTAATGGGCTCAGAATACATTTTTTTTTAAATTTCGAACAGAGAGGTGCAGATTCAAAGCTGCCATGGGCTAAGTAAGCAACAGATAAGTACATTGGGCTTGCTTTTTTCATTGAAAAGGGCTTCCATATACTATGAAAAAGGAAATTCTAGCTGAAAAGGTGAACCTTTAATTTATTTGACCATATGCAGGCAGATATGTCCATTCTGCAGAAAATCACATCATTGATGTAGCTTGAATACCTGGATTAATGGTTTGTAGGATTCTCAAATAGACCTGCAAGCAGGTATTTAGACAAAAAAGAAAGTTAACAGATGTGTATTGTCCCAATTTGATCATTACTAGTAAAAAGGCAATGTTTCCACAGCACCACTATAATTTGGCAAATACAGTAAAACTATTTACAAAGTAATTTAATAAAAACCACTACTTACAAACAAGAGTCCTTGCACTATCCATCAAGAAGACAATTGTTGGTTAGAGAAAGGCTGATTGATCTACATGAAAAGCAATCTAACCTTAGAGAGCAATGCCCCCATGTTTTTTTTTTTTAATCTCCCCTTTTACCATTTAACTGGAGTTATCCTTAACAAACATACTCACTTACCCAGCAAATCCAGCCTTGACCTGATGTAATCTGCTGCTCTGCTGCTGTGCATTGGATCCTGCACTGCCATCTTCCTTTTTGACATCTTTGGGACCTGGCTGTCTATCCCTGATGATACTCCATCAGGTTAGCCCTGCTCTAGCCACTGTGTTGAAGCTGATGCCTCCTGGGATATGTGACGTGCACATCCCAAAAAGCCTCAGGAGCAGAGAGGACCTCATTGTCACTGAGATAAAAATGGAGGTAAGGAGTGAGTTAAAGAGCGCTGAGGGGAGGATTGTAGGGATATTATGTGATTTTTTGGGGAGATAAAAAAAGGAGTACCGCACAAATATATTGGTTACACCAAGGAAAGTTTTCTCTATAGCTGGAGGTGTTCTTTTAGGCGAACCTAAAAGCTAGTTTCATAAAGTAGAAGGCTGCCTTGCCAGACCCTCTTCTAGAGATAAAGGGTGTATGCCTCTTACACTAAGCTACTATCGCTGAGGAAGGAAAGTGGAAGGAAAGCCCATACAAAAAAAAGGAAGAGAAAAAGATAAAACAAAATCAAAGGAAAAGATTAGAGGAACTGCCAGCATAGCAGGCTTTACTTGTATAATTTCCTTTTGCTCTGATCTGTGTCTTAACTACTTCCCAGTCCCTGTAAATTGCAGTCTTTTAAATTACTAAGCATAGAATGTTTTCCAGTTAATGGGTTCGTAAACCTATTACTGCACAGTAAAATGTGTGCATTATTGTTAGACAGCTGCAGTAAAGAGACAAATCATTGGTAAAGCTTAGAGAAAATCAAGATAGGGCCATTTTTTATTTATTTTTCTGAATCTCAGCTTCAGATGCCTCTTTAATGAAGTGAAAAATGTTTTCCTAACCTTAACTTGCACCAGACCATTATTGTTCTAAAATTGCTCTTATGTGATTAAAGTAGTTTTAAAGGTAGAAGGTTTTTTTTTTTTTTACCTTAACTTATTTTTTGCATTAGGGTAAAAATATTTTTGTCCAGCTCCCCACTCCCTGCCCCTTTAAATATTTACCAGTTCTGTGCCCATGAGCAGCAGCCCTCTCTCTGCTCTCTCCCACCTATTGGCTCCTGCTGCTGTCAATCACAGCCTGTGAGGAGAGAGCAGGGGGTGGGGTTAGGCCATATTGTGTGTGTCAATGGACACACAGCACGGCTCGGAATCAAGCCCCCATGAGTGCTACAATACCAAGCGGCTTGCTTTGGGGCACTCGGCAGGGGTGAGAATCCAGGAGCTCCAGCAGAGGACCCAAGAAGAAGAGGATAAGGGATGCTTTGTGCAAAACCATTGCACAGAGAAGGTAAGTATACGTTTTGGAGGTGGGGTTTGGTACTTAGTGCATCCCATCAACTGCCTGGGCCCCTAACCCAGGGTCTTCTGCAAGATGAGACATTCCTAGGGACTGGGTCTGAAACCACGTAGTAAGTGCGGTGACTCCACTCTTAGCCTTTGGGCTGGGCACAATTAAGTGTACCATTTACAGTGAGAAGAGCTGGTGGAGGAAAATTATAACTCAACACTATTTCCCTCAAAATGTCTCTAGTCAGTGTCAGGACAGGTATAAAAGATGCTATCTTTTTGTATGTGGGGCCCGGTAAAGAAATATGGCCCCAAGCCATGAGGTTGAGCTAATCCAAATGTGAAATAATACATTATACATCTATCAGCATGTAGTTCCCCCATACGAACAAGTAGATGGCAGTTCAGAAGGCTGCACAGTGGGAGCATTGACTTGTGTTGGGTGACTATTGGGATGTGTAATATTGTCAGAATTCATGGATTTCCAGGGAGTCTTGGAAATAGTAGTTGAAGAGCAGGAGGCAGCCTCCATTGATCTTCTGGTGGCAGAGATGTTTGTGGCTCAAAAACTTAGGTGTCAAACCTACCCCTAGTGTTGATGGTCAGGCACTATAGCTGGCTCTGTGTTCTTCACCTTCAGCATCCCCTTTCCCATAAGACAAGCAGGCCTACTGGTACTCAGTTGCCCCAGGTCTTATACAAAAAGCTATGGTGGCTGTCTACCACTCCAGGGCAGGAGCAAGCTAAGCACAGCAGATGGGTACTTACAGCTGGCAGATAGGCAGAGTGGTTCAATGGTACTCTGGATTAAGGGCAGGCAGCATTGAGAGAGTAGTCAGGATAAAATCAGTGGTCAAAAGGCGAGCTGAGTTTAGAGAGTAGTCCAACGTCCAATCCATGGTCGATAACAAGGGAATGCAAACTAGTTGGCAGAGAAGAGATCAGATGAAGGTAAAGGCACGGGAACAGGGCAAACAAACAGGAAGCTTGAAGCAAATGTTGCAAACACTATTACAAGCATGACACTACATTACAAGCATGACACTAAGGACTTGATAATTGATAACTTAAACAGGTTTGGTCTCCACCCAGAGGCTGTGTCTACATCAATCACCCTTAACGGTGGACAGTCAGACAGGGAGAGTGCAGCTCAGCCAAAACCAGGAGGCTAGAATGAGACCAGCAGTTGCCAAGGAACAGGAGAGTTATACACTCCTGACATGAGGTTCTTTAAAAAACCTCTTATGAGCCGCTCTGTGAGTCTTGATAGATTTGAGGAGTTTACAAAGTATCTTTGCTTTTCTTGGGTTTCTTCTCTCTAGATATCATGGTTTGACACACCTGGAATGGCTGTTGTGGACCTTCTTTCCACCGTGTTTACAATTTTTCCTGCTCTTATCCACATTTTTGTCCAACTAGCACTTTGTCTCCAGGTATAAGGTCGAAATCTGATGCTTCAAACTCTCCTTGCTCTACCCATGATCAGTCTTTAACAGCTTGTTAGACTTTAAACAAGAGTCATTTACCCTCCAGAATTCAGAAAGTTGGAATGTGTTCAAGTTCTTCTGTAGACACCATGGCCCATAGGTCTGTAGTCCATTTTCTTTTATTTCTTATGAGCTAAGCATAGCTGAGCAGTTTTATCAAAGTTCGTATGAACCTTTCACAGTATTATTGCCTTGTGGAGCAGTGTGCATCTTTTTAATGTTTAGTGAGCGTCACCATTCTTAGAAGAGCTCACTTTTGAAATATGGTCCCTGATCCGAATTTATTTACTACGAACAGTTGTAAGGAAATGAAATGCAGAAATGCTTGGGTTGTGGTCTTGGCAGTCTGGTTGCAAGTTAGAACTGCCAGATGAAAATAAAGCAAAGGAAGCCTATAAAACCCAAAGCTGCCATCATATGTAAGTTTTGGTAAGCTGATGTTTGCTTTGGATTTAATACTGATTTAACACTCACAATAAATATACCTTTTTTTACCTAAAACTCACTGACCTTATCACTGCCACTGACTGCCATTACCACCGATACTAACTGCCACTTACACTGACACTCATACTGACACTATCACCGACACTCACTAAATTAGATTATTAATAATACATTTGATTAATAATAATAAATCAGATCAAGCTGAATCTAGGTAATAATTATTTTTTTATAATTTTTTTTTAAACAAACTTTTTTTTTTAAGACCTCCTCCACTGAGTAAGAAAATATACAATGTATCTCTTCCTCTTCACAGAGGAGAAACAGCATGAGGGCGGGTCTTCACAGTAGTGATCATGCGATTGTGTGATCAGGAGATGGTTATTGTGGCTTCCAGTCATTAGAACAAGACCCGGAGCAGTCAGTAACAACTCAGTCTCAGTACTGGGAGCACATGATAGAGCATGCTTCCAGCACAAACACTAGAGCATATATATATGTGGCGCCAAGGAATTAAGCCCATTTGCTGGATGCAGCATATACAGTATCTCACAAAAGTAAGTACACCCCTCACAGTTTTGTAAATATTTTATTATATCTTTTCATGTGACAACACTGAAGAAATTACACTTTGCTACAATGTAAAGTAGTGAGTGTACAGCTTGTATAACAGTGTAAATGTGTTGTCCCCTCAAAATAACTCAACACACAGTCATTAATGTCTAAACCGCTGGCAAAAAAAGTGAGTACACCCCTAAATGACAATGCCCAAATTGGACCCAAAGTGTCAATATTTTGTGTGGCCACCATTATTTTCCAGCACTGCCTTAACCCTCTTGGGCATGTAGTTCACCAGAGCTTCACAGGTTGCCACTGGAGTCCTCTTCCACTCCTCCATGATGACATTACACAGCTGGTGGATGTTAAAGACCTTGCGCTCCTTCGCCTTCTATTTGAGGATGCCCCACAGATGCTCAATAGGGTTTAGGTCTGGAGACATGCTTGGTCAGTCCATCACCTTTACCCTCAGCTTCTTTAGCAAGGCAGGGGATCATGCTCTGCTTCAGTATGTCACAGTACATGAAGGCATTCATGGTTCACTCAATGAAATGTAGCTCCCCAGTGCCGGCAGCACTCATGCAGCCCCAAACCATGACACTCCCACCACCATGCTTAATTGTAGGCAGGACACACTTGTCTTTGTACTCCTCATCTGGTTGCCGCAACACACGCTTGACACCATCTGAACAAAATAAGTTTATCT
Source organism: Pelophylax lessonae (assembly GCF_965119305.1). Taxonomy (NCBI): domain Eukaryota; kingdom Metazoa; phylum Chordata; class Amphibia; order Anura; family Ranidae; genus Pelophylax; species Pelophylax lessonae. The sequence continues at coordinate 115,785,886 of NC_138779.1, forward strand.
TGGTCTCATCAGACCACAGGACATGGTTCCAGTAATCCATGTCCTTAGTCTGCTTGTCTTCAGAAAACTGTTTGCAGGCTTTCTTGTGCATCATCTTTAGATGAGGCTTCCCTCTGGGACATTCCGTCCACAGATACCAATGATAGGGCACCATATTTCCCACTGACACAGCGATGGGGCACCATTCCTCCCACAGACACCAACAATAAGATACCATTCCTCCCACTGACACCAATGATGGGGCAATTTTTGCTCTGCCTAATACCAGTGATGGGGCATTGTTTACTCCCATTGACACCAGGGCATTTCCCTCTCCCACTGGCCACAGTTTAGCTCCTCTAAAGTTTGATGAAGGTAAGGTGGCCCTTTGTTTAGAAAGTTTGGAGACCCCTGTTGTAGAGTCAAAAAGTGCCTGCATGGCACTTCATGACTGCTGATGTTGGTGTGGACCTGCAAATGCAGGTCACGTGGTGACATTTTTCACAGAAAGAAGAATTCCCTGGGAAGAATAGAATATTGACCTCCTCAGAGAAGGTGCCTATAGGCCAGTGTTTCTCAACCTCGGTCCTCTTGCAAACTCCGGTTTTCTTGAAAATCTGGCCTGCTAATGTGCCCTGAGGACCGGAGTTGAGAAACACTGCTATAGGCACATGTGACATGCCTTAGTGTGCCTAATAGGATAAATCTATTCCTGAGTAGTGGGAGATGCCACTGGAAGCTCTGGAGGATTGCAAAACAGGTAAATATGTATAACTGACCTTTATGCATAAACAGCCCACCACTGGCAGCTGTGTCATTACTTATTTTATAATTATAAATTATATTATGAATTAATAATTAATTATTATTGAATTATTAATTATTAAAATATCAATTATTGCATATTATTAATTAATTATATGTTGTCTTACTTCTCTTCTCCTCCATACAGTTAAAGGCCTTTAACTTATTTCAACCCCCATTAGGATTATACCACTTGACTGAGCTCACATTTACACAGCTAGTCTATATTGGAGAAAGTGCTCTCCTTTAGGAATTAATGTATAAATAATTATTAATAGAATGAAACAGGAAAAAGGATTTATTTGCAGAAGCCTATCATGAATTCATAAAGCTTAAATAGAAAAGCAATTAAAGTAGGAACACAATGGGGAAATAATAATTTGTCCCTAGGCCCTGAGCTTCATTTTTGTTGATGGATACAATTTAATTATATTCAGTGATATTCCCATAGTGATTTGTGTCAAGCATGATTTATTTTTGAAGATCAGTAACCAATTCATACTCTGTTATTATTACAGCTTAATATGGACATATTACATATGTCTGCCAGTATTAATAAACATGATTTGTAAACGAATTTGCCACATGAAGAATTTGTGTCGAAAATTGGTTCTGTGAGACTTAATATAATGGTTAATGGCAAGTTGCGATATTATGTATGGCGCTATGAGCGCGTCAGATATATTATTAGCTGGCATTGCCCATATCTACTAGGAATTTTCAGCTTCATACAATATTTATTATAAGGCTGATATTTATTTTTTATAAACTCCATATTTTTTTATATCTCTTTATATTTTTTGATAGAGAGGTGAAGAGTTAGACCTTCTGTCTAGGGTTAAGCGAACACGGACTGTATTATTCGTGTTCGTACCGAATAATTGGATTTTTGTTACCCGAACACGGACCCGAAAACTTTACTGTATATTCGGGTAAAAATCCGTGTTCGGTCGTTTTATTTCCGGGTTTTGCATGCATTGGCGAGCTTTTCATGGCGGGCTTTCAACAGCCAATCAACAAGCGTTTAACTGGTGTGCCTAAGCCATCCCAGCCATGCCTACAAATGTATTAGTAGCTGTGATTGGCCGTCTGAAGCATGTGACCAAGTCTTTATAAGTTCGAGGCAGCGCAGCTGCGGCGTCATTCTGCTGTTTAGTTCAGGGACAGAGCACACATCAACGTGCTGGTTGCTGATTAGGGACAGACAGGAAAAAAAAAACATTTGTGTCCGGATAGAATTGAGGGACAGGTCGGAGTGTGTTAGGCAGGGCGAGTTGTAGGCATTTTAGGGCGAGGCTGCTGCTGATTTTTAGGGTCAGTGTGTTCTACAAACTACAATCGATATTGCTGTGTGGGGTGGGGTTTGCAGTCACCCGATCTACGATCATCATCTTATCAATCCTTTTAGGGAGAGAGTCTGCTGATTTTTAGGGTCAGTGTGTTCTACAAACTACAATCGATATTGCTGTGTGGGGTGGGGTTTGCAGTCACCCGATCTACAATCATCATATTATCAATCCTTTTAGGGAGAGAGTCTGCTGATTTTTAGGGTCAGTGTGTTCTACAAACTACAATCGATATTGCTGTGTGGGGTGGGGTTTGCAGTCACCCAATCTACGATCATCATATTATCAATCCTTTTAGGGAGAGAGTCTGCTGATTTTTAGGGTCAGTGTGTTCTACAAACTACAATCGATATTCCTGTGTGGGGTGGGGTTTGCAGTCACCCGATCTACGATCATCATCTTATCAATCCTTTTAGGGAGAGAGTCTGCTGATTTTTAGGGTCAGACAGTGTGTTCTACAAACTACAATTGATATTGCTGTGTGGGGTGGGATAGGAGATAGGCAGGTGTCAGTGGTCCACATCCATTTTGCTGTGTGTGGGGTGCAGTGAACACAATCTTTTTGGGGTGCAGTGAACACAATCTTTTTGGGGTGCAGTGAACACAAACTTTTTTGCCCACTGAGGAGGAGGGAGAAAAGTATTTTTCTATCAGTCACTGTGTGCAGCATTTTTCCTTCAGCTGTGCTGTGCTGACTGATCATACACTGCTGTGTTCAGTTCACATGTGCTATTATTGAGTGGTTTCAAAAATCATACACTTTTTTTCTATTCCACTATTCAATATACAGCCTTGGGTTAAAAAAAATTAAATTGTGGCCTACAGCAGAGCTGAATGATATTTGGGGTTTTTGGGGTTCATCTCATTCTTCTGAAGATTTGAGGGTCCTGCCTGTTCCAAACTCCTCCTACTCCTCATCCAGCCTTTTAGGGGTACAAACAATAGTAATTGGGGCCTAGTGTGCTTCTGTACGTGTGAGATACATACACTTTTTTTGATCATATTTTCTATTCCGCTATTCAATAAAAACCTTTGGGGATCAGTTAAATTGCGGGATAGTCTGTGTTGGTACGTGTGAGATCCACCTTTCCAAGTTTTTGGGGTTCATCTCATACTTCTGAAGATTTGAGGGTGCTGCCTGTTCCATACTCCTCCTACTCCTCATCCAGCCTTTTAGGGGTACAAACAATAGTAATTGGGGCCTAGTGTTGTTTTGTACGTGTGAGATACATACACTTTTTTTGATCATATTTCCTATTCCGCTATTCAATTAAAACCTTTGGGGATCAATTAAATTGCGGGATAGTCTGTGTTGGTACGTGTGAGATCCACCTTTCCAAGTTTTTGGGGTTCATCTCATACTTCTGAAGATTTGAGGGTGCTGCCTGTTCCATACTCCTCCTACTCCTCATCCAGCCTTTTAGGGGTACAAACAATAGTAATTGGGGCCTAGTGTGGTTTTGTACGTGTGAGATACATACACTTTTTTTGATCATATTTCCTATTCCGCTATTCAATAAAAACCTTTGGGGATCAATTAAATTGCGGGATAGTCTGTGTTGGTACGTGTGAGATCCACCTTTCCAAGTTTTTGGGGTTCATCTCATACTTCTGAAGATTTGAGGGTGATGCCTGTTCCAAACTCCTCCTACTCCTCATCCTGCCTTTAGGGGTACAAACAATAGTAATTGGGGCCTAGTGTGCTTCTGTACGTGTGAGATACATACACTTTGTTTGATCATATTTTCTATTCCGCTATTCAATAAAAACCTTTGGGGATCAATTAAATTGCGGGATAGTCTGTGTTGGTACGTGTGAGATCCACCTTTCCAAGTTTTTGGGGTTCATCTCATACTTCTGAAGATTTGAGGGTGCTGCCTGTTCCAAACTCCTCCTACTCCTCATCCTGCCTTTAGGGGTACAAACAATAGTAATTGGGGCCTAGTGTGCTTCTGTACGTGTGAGATACATACACTTTTTTTGATCATATTTTCTATTCTGCTATACAATAAAAACCTTTGGGGATCAATTAAATTGCGGGATAGTCTGTGTTGGTACGTGTGAGATCCACATTTCCAAGTTTTTGGGGTTCATCTCATACTTCTGAAGATTTGAGGGTGCTGCCTGTTCCAAACTCCTCCTACTCCTCATCCTGCCTTTAGGGGTACAAACAATAGTTATTGGGGCCTAGTGTGGTTCTGTACGTGTGAGATACATACACTTTTTTTGATCATATTTTCTATTCCGCTATTCAATCAAAACCTTTGGGTATAAACAATTAAATTGCGGGATAGTCTGTGTCGGTACGTGTGAGATACACCTTTCCAATTTTTGGGGCGCATCTCATACTGCCGAGGATTTGAGGGTGCTTCAGTCTGCCTCCTGCCTGTTCCGAACTCCTCCTACTCCTCATCCTGCCTTTAGGGTACAAAAAATTGTAATCGGGGCCTAGATTGTGTTTGTACGTGTGAGATACACCGTTTTGTAAAATTTGTCCTATTCCACTATTCAATATACACCCTGTTTGAGTGTAAAAAATTAAATTGCGGGATAGTCTGTACCGGTACATGTGAGATACACCTTTTTAAATTTGTTTGGCGCATCTCCTTCTACCGCCGAGGATTGCAGGGCGCTTCAGTTTGGCTCCTGTTCCCAACTCCTCCTACTCCTCTTCCTCATCCTGCCTTTAGGGTACAAAAAATTGTAATCGGGGCCTAGTTTGTGTTTGTACATGTGAGATACACCGTTTTGTAAAATTTGTCCTATTCCGCTATTCAATATACACCCTGTTTGAGTGTAAAAAATTAAATTGCGGGATAGTCTGTATCGGTACATGTGAGATACACCTTTTTAAATTTGTTTGGCGCATCTCCTTCTACCGCCGAGGATTGCAGGGCGCTTCAGTTTGGCTCCTGTTCCCAACTCCTCCTACTCCTCTTCCTCATCCTGCCTTTAGGGTACAAAAAATTGTAATCGGGGCCTAGTCTGTGTTTGTACGTGTGAGATACACCGTATTATAACATTTTTCCTATTCCGCTATTCAATATACACCCTTTTGGAGTGTAAGAAAATTAAATTACGGCATAGTCTGTATCGGTACAAGTGAGATACACCTTTTAAATTTGTTTGGCGCATCTCCTTCCACCGCCAAGGATTGCAGGGCGCTTCAGTTTGCCTCTTGTTCCCAACTCCTCCTACTCCTCTTCCTCATCCTCCCTTTAGGGTACAAAAAATTTTAATCAGGGCCTAGTCTGTGTTTGTACGTGTGAGATACACAGTTTTTTTTATCCTTTTTCCTATTCCGCTATTCAATATACACCCTTTTGGGGTAAAAAACATTAAATTGCGGCATAGTTTGCATATTTGACTGTCAGTTACACCCGTGCGATACTGTTGTTGTTTTGTTCCGCTATTCAATAAACACCTTTCTAGGGCAAGATCATAAATTACAGAAATATGAGGAGACCGTCAAATAGGGGCCGTGGCCTGGGTCGTGGTGCTGCTGGTAGAGCTCCTGTTGCAAGGAGAGGACGTGGTCGATCTGTGCCATCTACACGCACAAGTGAAATACCTTTCACAAGTGTGAGTAGGCGACAGAACCTGCAGCAGTATTTGGTAGGGCATAATGCGCCTCTAGACGTGATGAGGCCTGAAGAAGTACAGGCGATAGTAGATTGGGTTGCTGACAGTGCCTCCAGTTCCTTCACATTGTCTCCCACCCAGTCTACTGCAGAAAGGTCAGAGTTGGCACCTGCAGCCAATGTCCAACCGTCTTTCACCTCACCCCCTTGGAAATCAGGCAAGCAGTCTGAGCCCCAATCCATGAAGACTGGGTGGAAGATGATGTGGAGGACGATGAGGTCCTCGACCCCACATGGAATGAACGTCATGCAGGTGACCTGAGTAGTTTGGAGGAAGAGGCGGTGGTCGCACAGAGCCACCAGCACAGCAGAAGAGGGAGCAGGGTGCAGAAGCGGAGCGGCCGTGCCCTAGACACTACACCTGCTACTGCCCAACGCAGCAAGGGAACGAGCGCACCAAAGTCAGCTCAAAGGAGTTCTCTAGCGTGGAAGTTCTTTAGAAAATGTGCTGATGACAGGACACGAGTGGTTTGCACCCTGTGCAATCAGAGCCTGAAACGAGGCATAAACCTTCTCAACCTGAGCACAACCTGCATGATCAGGCATCTAAGTGCAAAGCACGAGCTGCAGTGGAGTAGACACCTTCAAAACCAAGAAACGTCTCTGGCTCATCCTGCTTCCTCTTCTGCTGCAGTCTCGGCCGCTTCAGCCACATCTGTAGTGATACCGGCACCTGCCACCCCGCAAACAGAGGATCTGTCAGCAACACCACCACCTGGGTCACCAACCATCGTTCAGCTTTCCATCTCCCAAGCACTTGAGAGGAAGAAGAAGTACCCCCCTACCCACCCGCGATCCCTGGCCCTGAATGCCAGCATTTCAAAATTCTTGGCCTTTGAAATGCTGTCATTCCGTCTGGTGGAGACGCACAGTTTTAAAAACCTTATGTCGGTGGCTGTCCCACAGTACGTCGTGCCCAGCCGCCACTACTTTTCCAAGCAAGCCATCCCTTCCCTGCACAACCAAGTGGGGGAAAAAATCAGGTGTGCACTGCGCAACGCCATCTCTGGCAAGGTCCACCTAACTACCGATACGTGGACCAGTAAGCACGGTCAGGGGCATTATATCTCCCTAACGGCACACTGGGTAAATGCAGTGGCGGATGGGCCTGAGGCGGATAGCAATTTGGCGCATGTCCTTCCACCACCGAGGATTGCAGGGCGCTTCAGTTTGCCTCCTGTTCCTAACTCCTCCTACTCCGCTTCCTCATCCTCTACCGCCTCCTCATCCGGACAGCGTAACACCTTCACCACCAACTTCAGCATGGCCAGGGGTAAACGACAGCAGGCAGTTTTAAAACTTGCCTGTTTGGGGGACAAACCACACACCGCGCGGGAGTTGTGGAGGAGCATGGAACAGCAGACAAATGAGTGGTTGCTGCCAGCGAGCCTCAAGCCCGGCCTGGTGGTGTGCGATAATGGGCGAAATCTCATAGCAGCTCTGGGCCTAGCCGGTTTGACGCACATCCCTTGCCTGGCGCATGTGCTGAATTTGGTGGTGCAGAGGTTCCTTAAAAACTACCCCGATATGTCAGAGCTGCTGCAGAAAGTGCGGGCCGTCTGTTCGCACTTTAGGCATTCTCACCCTGCTGCTGCTCGCCTGTCAGCGCTGCAGCGTAACTTCGGCCTTCCCGCTCACCGCCTTATATGTGACGTGCCCACAAGGTGGAACTCCACCTTGCACATGCTGCAAAGACTGTGCGAGCAGCAGCAGGCCATAGTGGAGTTTCAGCTGCAGCACGCACGCCTGAGTCGCTCTGCGGAACAGCACCACTTCACCACCAATAACTGGGCCTCCATGTGAGACCTGTGTGCCTTGTTGCGCTGTTTTGAGTACTCCACCAACATGGCCAGTGCCGATGACGCCATTCTCAGCTTAACTATCCCACTTCTATGCCTCCTTGAAAAAACAATTCGGGCGATGATGGAAGAGGATGTGGCACAGGATGAGGAGGAGGAGGAGGAGGAGGAGGATGAAGAGGTAACATTTCCAAGGCTTTCAGGGCAGTCATTCGCAAGGGGCTCCGAGGGTGGGTTCCTGCACACAAAAACGCCAGGGACACAATTGTCCAGCAGGGGCACAGTTCTGGAGGATGAGGAGGATGAGGAGGAGGAGCTGGAGGAGGAAATGGAAGCATGTTCACAGCAGGGTGGCACCCAGGCCAGCTCATGGCCATCACTGGTGCGTGGCTGGGGGGATACAGAGGACACGGACGATACACCTCCCACAGAGGACAGCCTTTCGTTGCCTCTGGGCAGCCTGGCACACATGAGCGATTACATGCTGCAGTGTCTCCACAACGACCGCCGAGTTGCCCACATTCTAACTTGTGCTGATTACTGGGTGGCCACGCTGCTGGATCCCCGTTACAAGGACAATGTACCGTCCTTAATTCACTCACTGGAGCGCGATCGCAAGATGCGCGAGTACAAGCGCATGCTGGTAGACGCGATGCTGCTGGCATTCCCACCTGACAGCGGGGCCACAGTGGAAGCACAAGGCAGAGGAGGAGGAGGAGGAGGAAGAGGTCGCCAATGCAACCAGGGCACCGCCAGCACCTCAGAAGGCAGGGTTAGCATGGCCGAAATGTGGAAAAGCTTTGTCAGCACGCCACAACAAACAGCAGCACCAGCAGCTCATATGGAAAGTCTTAGCAGGAGGCAGCATTTCACCAACATGGTGGAGCAGTATGTGTGCACACGCCTAGACGTACTGAATGAGGGGTCTGCCCCCTTCAACTTCTGGGTCTCCAAGTTGGGCACATGGCCTGATCTTGCCCTTTACGCCTTGGAGGTGCTGGCGTGCCCTACAGCCAGTGTATTATCTGAACGGGTATTTAGCACGGCTGGGGGCGTCACTCAGACAAGCGCAGCTGCCTGGCCAGAGACAATGTGGACAAGCTCACGTTCATTAAAATGAACCAGGCATGGATCCCACGGGACTTTTCCGTACCTTGTGCAGAATAGCGATGGATACCGACCTTACCCAGCCATTGTTCCATTTTTGCTCTTTCTCACTCTTTTGGGGTGTACCCTCATTTAAAATTTGTGAAAAGAAGCAGTGTTGGCTACCTCGTCCTCCTCAGGGCCAGATTAACGTAGGGGCTATTGGAGCTGCAGCTCCAGGCCCCTACCTTTATATAGGCCCCGGGTTGGCCATATTAACTGTTACCGCTCTTCTGTCACTTGTAAACACAGAAGTCTGGCTTCTATGCTCGCTTCCCCAGGCAGCTCCCTCAGAACCTCCCCACACAGCACGAAGGCCGGACAAGGAGGGACAGTTGCCGATGCATGGATGTGTTTATGGGCTTCAGAGACAGCATCCCATGTTGAATTAGGCATGCATGGCTGCACCCTTCCTCCTCTGGGTGCATGCCAAGGCACGGCCCTTAAGGCCCTTCAAAATCCTCAGCACCAAGCCCATGATGCTCTTAATCCGGCCCTGGTCCTCCTCCACCGCCGCTTCCACCTACACCGCCCATAGGTGTGCGCAGCCTATTGCATTAGGGTGTGCACCCCAAAGTTGAAATACACATGCATGTGTTTGCCTACATGTACATGGCCCCGATACATTACTCTCCCTGCTGGCAAAGTGAAATAGAGCAGAGCAGGTCCGAGGGAGATCTTTCCCATCTCCTCACTGACAAACAGAGCGATAATGCTATGTGGCCTAGGTGATTAGGGTGTGCCCAGGCACATTCGGCACACCCTGTGCGCACGCCTATGAGACCGCCACATCCACCACCACCTCAACCTCCCTCCTACTCCATATGGGCCTCGTCCTTCAGAGATGAAGAACATTGTTTTATTTTTCTGTTTTTTTTTTTGTTGTTTTAAGTTATTTCCCTATCCACATTTGTTTGCAGAGCACTTGCCATGCTCTTAACTATGTTTTGCTGCCATTTGCAGCACTCTAGCCCTTTCCATTGGTGTTTTAGAGCCATTTTAGTGCCTGAAAGTTCGGGTCCCCATTGACTTCAATGGGGTTCGGTGTCCGGGAAAAGTTCGGCAAAAGTCCGGGACACGGACCCGGACTTTTTTTTAAAGTTCGGCCGAACCCGCCGAACACGGACATCCAGGTGTCCGCTCAACTCTACTTCTGTCACATTTATTTCTGTCTGTGTCCTCACTTGAGAGATTTCTCTCACATCCTGTCATTAAAACAGGAAGTAAGGCAAATTCTTTGCAACAAGGTCAGTGGCAGAAAAAAAAAATTTTACAAAGATGCAATCCTTCCCAAAAATTTAGAACACTGGGCTTCATTCACAAAGCGGTATTTTCCTAAAATTTGTAGTAAAATACCATATAGCATTTTTCAAACATTTTTTTGGCATTCACAAAAAAACTAGACTAAAATAAAGCATCATACACACTACTAGATTTACAAAACTGGGTTAAACGAAAAAAAAACTGACAGCTCAGGTTGGAACCGCTGTACTAACTATTCAATGTTAGTACAGCGATCTCCCCTGCTGTTTCATGGTTTACTGAAAGGGGGACGTCCCCTCCACCAGAATACTCTTGCCAGCACTAGGGAGCCGTTCCGTAGACCTTTTTCAGTCATGCCCCTTCGACAGAAACCAGACGAACGGCCAGCTTCTGCCAGACTGACTCAAGTACACATGGACCGAATTTCAGCCGGTTTCTTTTAAACCGGTCAATGCCACCCAACATTCGGCCCATGTTTACTAGTCTTAAAGCATGTGCAGTATTTATATAATGAAACCATGCATTTTTTTTTTATCTCATGTGATATCCAGTGGGATGGGTACAGTGAAGAATTAATTTCCCTGTCAGTTTTTATTGGTAATAAAGAGGCAAAATGCAGAATATGTATTAATGCAAAAAAAAAAATGTGGCTAGAATGAAAGCTTTTTTCACAGGACACGCGTGGCGTATCAAAAACACCTAAGTTCAATTAGGTAAATACAAAATACATTTTAAATAGGTGAAATTTTGAAAAAAAAAATGGTATAAAAAAAATATCACTCACATATACTATATAAATATCCTTCTACAATGTTGTCTTTTTTATTGGTGGAAGAAGGGTATTTATATATACAGTATGTGTGTGATAGTTTGTATTTACTCAAAGTATAACTAAAGGAAAAACATTTTTTTTTTTTTGTTTCAGATAGGGTGGAGAGGTATTAGAACATCTATTAGGTTTTTTATTGTTGTCTGTGCCCCCATTAGGGAGATTCACCCTCTCTGCTTGTTCTTTCAACAGTAATGCATAGAAACCTAAATATGGAAATATGGAAATCCTTGGGGTTGATTTACCTAAAGAATAACTAAAGGATTTTTTTTTTTTTTGATAGAGTGGACATGGATTTGATCACCGGTCACACATTTATTGCTGTCTGTGTCCCCCATTAAGAAGATTCACCCTCTGTATTTGTCCTGTTTACCATTATCATTGAAATTAAAATGAAAAGAAAATCCTAAATTTGGGGTTGTCCGTAGAAAAGCAATAGAGGGGACATGTTCCAATGATGGCAATTAAAAAAAAAAAACTGATAGGGGTTCTAACCCTCCATTACTCTATCCAAAAAGAAAAAAAAAGGGCCGCCTATAGGTACACTTTCAATCGGCCTTTATCGACCTTTTAACACAGGGAACCCTTAAAAAAAAAAAATTCCAGTCTCAGAAAAACCCCTGCTAAAATTGCTACATATACAAGCCATGATACATGATTGGGAGGTTTTTTTTGCAGCAAATGATGGATATGCTTGTATATTCACAAAAAAAGTATTTAAAATCGGGACAAAATAAGTATATTTTACTACATGTAATGTGGTGGATTTTCTAAGTGTAATGGGGTTGCTTCACCAAAGGCACATAGACTGAGTACTTTGAAAGTGAAGTTGCTCCAGAGCTTAGTAAATGAGGGGGAGTTCTGCTGACTTCCATCATCCAATCATGTGTAAGCAAAAATGCTGTTTTTTTTTTCCTTGCATGTGATTGGGTATTCTTTGTAATGTGAAGCTTTACCTCATGTACTAATCTCTGGAGCAACTTGCAAATTGCTCAGTCTATTTTTTCATTTTGGATAGTAAGGGAGGGTTATAACCCCTGTCAGTTTTTTTTGTTTTTTTTTTGCCATCTGTGTCCCCATTGGAAGATGTCCCCTCTATTACTTTTCTGGGGACAACCCAAAATTGTGGATTTTCTTTTACTTTCACTTCCAATGGTAATGGTAAACAGGACAAACATAGAGGGATCTCCCTAATGGGGACACAGACAGCAATAGATGCCTGACAGGTGATCTAAATCATCTCCACTCTATCCAAAAGTTTAAAAAAAAAATATTTTAGTTAATCTTTAAATAAATCAACCCCAATGATTTCCATATTTAGGTTTCTATTCATTACTGTTGAGAGAACTAATCCAAAAAAAGCAGATACTCCTCAAAATTGCCTATTATATTTTTACATTCCTCAAAGTGATTGTAAATGCACAAGTCTTTTTTATCTTCATGCATTCTATGCATAAAGGTAAAAAACCTTCTTACCTGAGCCCCCTCTTGATGCAGCGATGTCAGGAGACAGAGGGGGCAGGGCCAAGCTGCAGCTCCATGTGTGAATGGGCATGTCGAGCTGTGGGTCGGAAGCATGCCTGCTTGGGTGCCCTCACAGCAAGCTGCTTGCTGTGGGGCACCCGGTGGGAGGGAGGAACCAGGAGCGCCAGCATGGGACCCGAGAAGAGAAGGATCTGGGCTGCTCTGTGCAAAACCATTGCACAGAGCAGGTAAGTATAACACGTTGGTTATTTAAAAAACAAAAAACAAGGCTTTAATATCGCTTTAAATACTGTATGCCCGGACCACTACTTAATTACCGCATGCATTTCGTTTTTTATTTCCTTCAGTGAATTGAGCTTACTGCCTTTCCATATTTCCAGAGTGTTTTGAGCATTTTGCGGTGAATACCGCAAAACAATATTGTGAATTGAATGTTTCAGGATTGCATGCGATATTTAGGAAAATGTGTCTGGACACCTACATATCGCACGCAGGTTGCTTTTGTGAATGAAACTCAGTCTTTCTCATGGAAGATTTTTATGAATTACATATTAATCTCATTAACAAATGTTAGATAGATAGATAGATAGATAGATAGATAGATAGATAGATAGATAGATAGATAGATAGATAGATAGATAGATAGATAGATAGATAGATAGATAGATAGATAGATAGATAGATAGATAGATAGATAAAAAAGAAAGCACACATCTCATATATAGATCTGTTTATTTCCTAAAACCTAAAAAAAATGTTGATATTTAACCGGTTGCCGACCGCCGCACGACTATATACTGCGGCGGTCAGCCCCGGCCAGGCAGAGTGACGTATCGGTACGTCACTCGCCTGTCACTGACTTGCGAGCCTATAGCGAGCGGGCGCGCGCCCGCCGAGGCGCGCGCCCGCCGCGGCTCGTTCACAGGCAAGTCAGTGCGTGTGACCGGCGGACTCGATGTCCGCCGGCCACACTACGATCGCTCCTGTGAAGGGAGAAAGACAGAGCAGCTTGTGTAAACAAGCTGCCTGTCAGTTCTCCCTGTGTAAAAGTAAAGATCTGACCGTTCTACTATGTAGAACGGTTGATCTTTGCTTTTACACCAATAGCAATGTCCCTACACAGTAGAAAGCACGCCCCTAGGACACACTTAACCCCTCCCTTCCCAATAAAGTTAACCCCTTCCCTGCCAGTGTCATTTTTGCAGTAACAGTGCATATGTATAGCACTGATTACTGCAGTAATGTCACTGGTAACCCCAAAAGTGTCAAAAATGTCAGTCAAGGGTCCGATCTGTCCGCCGCAATGTCGCAGTACCGAAAAAAAAATCGCAGATCGCCGCCATTACGCGTTAAAAAAAAACACCAAAAATGACAAAAATCTTTCTCTTTGTTAGTAAACGCGATAACTTTTGCGCAAACCAATCAAAATACGCTTTTTGCGATTTTTTTTACCAAACATAGGTAGCATAAAACAAATTGGCCGAAAAATGTTAAAAAATTTTGATTTTTACTTTTTTTTTTGGGGAATTTCATATAAAAAAATGTGAAAAATATTGTTATTTTTGCAAAATTTACGCTCTTTTTTTGTTTATAGCGCGTGATCAAAAAATCGCACAGGTGATCAAATACCACCAAAAGAAAGCTCTGTTTGTGGGAAAAAAAGGACGTCAAATTCGTTTAGGTACAGCGTCGCACGACCGCGCAATTGTCCGTTAAAGTCACGCAGTAAAAAATCGCAAAAAAACCCCTGGTCCTTTAGCAGCCAAATCCTCCGGGGCTTAAGTGGTTAAAGCGGAGTTCCAGCCTCAAATACCTTTTTTAACTACAAATACCCCAATGATACTAATCCATCACCCTTTACAGAACCGTTATTCTCATACTTACAAGGTGTACAGTATTGGATTTTAGTCAAAATCTTACTTTTAAAAATGCTGTCTGGGCGCGGCCATCTTAGACGTGGGCATCTGAAGCCGCAGTGTAAACTGCTGTCCTTCTTACTGATTCCAGGGAGTGTTCTGGGAGTTCTTCCTGATTCCAGCCTCCTGGGAGTGATGACAAACAGCTCCCAGGATGCAGTGCAAAGGTGGAAGTGATGTCTGTGGCCGTGGCCACAGAGGGGGGAGAAGGAGGAAGTACAATCAAAAATGCCCTGAAAATAAGGTAAGGGACCCCCGAATAAAATGGAACATGCCCAATTGTTGATCAACATAGCGAGCACTCCAGGAATCACTAAAGTTGCAAAATAGGCCGGAACTCCACTTTAAAGCTTTAATTGAAATATTTTGATTATTTAGATTGTGATAAAGTGGCAAATCACATCATATTAAAAATTGTCTACAAATCTAAATTTAACTGCACTTTTTATTTAGAATGTGTGACAGGACTGGGATGATCGTGCATCTGTCACCAGTCATCATATAGACATTTTGATATAATTTAGTCTGGGTTTAATTGTCAGTATTAGATTGAGAAAAGTCAATAAGCATTTGCAATCCTTGTCCTAAACATGTAATTGTTTCTTATATAGAACTCAAAATGAACCTGTATTAGTAACAGAATTTATAATGCAAAGTATTGTTCAATATAGGGAATCATAAAGTTCTCCAGGTTTTCTATACTTTTAGTATCTCTAACTCCTAGAAATAGGGAGAACATACATACCCTCTCCCATCTTACACAATACATAAGTAGGCTTAGTTTCTGACAATGAAAAAAAAACGAAATTTGGTCAAATCCTCAGAATTTTTTCTGGTTTAAAAAGCAACACTGTAAAGTATTTAATGTGATTTAATTGTTTCCATTTAGTGTAAAGGTAATTAAAAAATTTTTGTGACCCCGTGTCTATTTGAAGACTAAGAGTGGCAACATTTCATATAAAAAAAGAAGAAAATGTGAATACCGCGCTATCTAAACAATAAAAAAGAGCTGCTAGCACAAAACAACTGACAATTCAAGTTGTGATAAAAACAAAATAAATAATGAGTGCAGCGCTAGAAATAATTAGTGAACCTTGAGCATTCACAATATAAGTGCACAATAAATGTTCATAACACCATATCATATAACAGTGAAGAAAAGTCCCATAAATACATGTAATGGTTTTCGATAAATGGTCATGACAACATAACATAAAACAGGCGGAAAAAGTCCCATATAGCAAAAGAAGTGTGCATGGAACACGCTAAATCCAAAAGTGAAGAATTAAATCCAGCAATGGTAAAGATGATCAAAGTGGCAGTCAGATCCCGTCACCAGATGGAACAAATAATAAATATGCGCTCACCAAATAGCATGGACCTATACTGCCATATAGCATACAGGTCAAAAGAGCTTCACAGATGGGATCCTGGATTCCTCTATAATGGATGTTACCCTCGGGTGTTCCCACAGGCCCACAATAAATGGAGAGGAGGAAGGATGAATCCCTCATTCACCATGCAGCATGTAAATAAGTCAAAGGAAAATACATAGTGTAAAACTGCTAAAAAATTGTTTATTGTAGAAGCAGAAATGCACTTACAAGCATCCACAGGTAAAACAGCAATAATGCAGTCAAGGCAGGCTTTCTATGATGAGATCCTGACTCGTTTCGTCATACCAGACATTCTCAAAGGATATTGCCTTTATAGGTCCATGCTATTTGGTGAGTACATATTTTATTATTTGTTCCATCTGGTGATGGGATCTGACTGCCACTTTGATCATCTTTATCATTGCTGGATTTAACATTTTATATGATTCAACATCCGATGTGATATGCTTCCACAAACCTCAAAAATTGTCAGGTGTCCTCAGGCCTGTTTTTCTTGGGAAGATACCTGCTCCTTTGTGGCCAAATTACAGGTCTATGGGTAAGAGGAGCTAAGGCATGCTACAGTAGTCCAAGATTGTATCTTTAAAATTTAGCACATTTGAATTTGTTTCCTTTTTGTGCAATGGAAAGTTTACTAATTTATTTATTTCACTCTTCTGCTATCAGCACTTCTTTTAATGTTTCTTTTTTGAAAGATGCTCAGAGGAAATTACAACTCAAGTACCATCCAGTTAATTATTTTTTAATACAAAATTAAGTGTAATGGTGATTCACAATAGCCCTAAACATGTGTAAATGGACTTCCTATCCTTAGTTACTTCCTTCCTTGCTTTCAGTTACATGATTCAGATATTCCGATTTACACTTAATGAATGCCATGTTTTGATCACTACACATTGACCCTAATTTCCTTAGGAGTAAAGCACACCCACATTGCGAAGTGAATGTTCGCTTTGCAAGGGAATTTTCCCTTATTTTAGTAAATAGGGGGATGCTGTACTGACTTCTATCGCCCAATCACATGCAAGCAAAAATCCTACTTTTTTTTCCTAGTATGGAATTAGGAATTCTTTGCCAAGTACATTTTCATTGCATTTATTAATGTGTGATAAAGGTGTGAATCCTCGCTAATGAAAATAAAAAGCAGCTAGCAAAAACAGTGTAAAATATACATACACAAAAATAATCACAATAAGAAGAAAAATGCAGCGCTAGGGTCAAATGACAAAATGAAACAATGTCCAAAATAAACAAATTGAAGAAATGTCTCTTGTGATAAAGTTCACAGATTAATATGACAACTTCCAATATGTGCAATCCAGTGAAAATGTGGATGTCACGATGAAAATGATAATAATCTCTCCACCACCGAAAATAAGTGAAATGTAAACTCACCAGAGCCAAGGGCTGTCTAGATTATAGGACAGCAAGCAAGTGTTGTGCGACCAGTCTCTAGATCTTTTGGGACATCAATGTAGTCAGCAACTTCCAGCTTCATAGAAAGCCTCCAATGTGTAGAATGACTCAGCACATCATGGAAGGGTTAAATTATATCAAACATGGGAAAGGCTCATGGAGTAGTATGAAATAAAGATTAATTTAATAAAAATATGCAATAAAATATTCAGTAACACTGGTGCAAAAACAGTGTATAAGGAATATAAAATGAAAACAATGGTAAAAAAGAACTCACATATAAAGCCACCACTAAAATGAAAAGTGATGGCTGGGACCTTAGGTGTTTGAGATAACAAGCTCTGGACATTGTCACTTAGGGGTGTACTCACTTTTGTTGCCAGCGGTTTAGATATTAGTGCCGGTTCACACTTATGCGCTTGTACTGCGAATGCAATGCGTTCTAAATAGTCTCCAATCGCATGCATTTACAAAATACATTGAATTTGTGACGGTCGTTCACATCTATGCGTTGCGATCCAGATGCGAATGTGATGCGATGATAAAAAGGGTCTTGTGCGAGTTTACAGTGTTGCGTTGCGAATTTAGTCTACATAGACATCAATGTAAATCGGTCTGGACTCGCATTATCAGTTCAGATATGTGCGAATTCTTATGTGCAAATTCTTATTTTTTGTTTGATTTTCCCCTCAGCTCCACCCCTCCTGAGCTTAATTAACATAATCAACGCAATCAAATTTTCATTACAATCGCGCTGGTACTATTGAAAAACACAAGGTAAATTTGCACTGCAAATTCGTATTGCAAGTGCAAGCGCATAAGTGTGAACCGGCACTTAATGGTTGTGTGTTGAGTTATTTTGAGGGGGACAGCAAATTTACTCTGTTATACAAGCTGTACACTCACTACTTTACATTGTAGCAAAGTGTAATTTCCTCAGTGTTGTCACATGAAAATATATAGTAAAATATTTCCGAAAATGTGAGGGGTGTACTCACTTTTGTGAGATATTGTATATGACGTTCATGGCAATACCTCACATGTATGATTATAGTTCATGGCGATACCTCACATGCGTGATGCTAACATGGCTTACATGTGCATACGTGACCTACGTTTGCGCTTGAGTTTGCAAACACAGGGGGACGGGTAACTTAATTTTTTTTATAGTAATATTTATTTTATTACATTTTTTTATTTTTATACTGTCCCCTAATTTTTTAAATCACTTTTATTCCTATCACAAGAACTGTAAACCTCCCTTGTGATAGACCCCCAGATCTCTCCTCTACCCTGGAAAGCATGAATTACAAAAAAAAAATAAAAAATTGATCTCATGCTTTCCAAAAAAAAAAAAAGGAAGGCGCATGCGCGGCAGCTCACTGGATGGAAGCTTGATCAGAGAACTCTGCACCGCTCTGGCCGAATATTCCGCGCCAAAGCCACTAAACAGCTCTGCCATAGGAAGCCGCTTCACATCAAGACCCAGGAGGGTTAGAGGAACCCCCCAATGGCAGGAGGATCTGCCAGAAGGGATCTAACTCTTCTATTAGATCCTGGATCGTTGGCTGCGGACACTTCAAAGATGGCACCCGCCATCACTGCACGAGGTGAGCTGCAGGGGGCAGAGGACTCCATAGCTGACCAGGATGCCGTTGGTGGGGGGTTCCTCTAACAATTCACTATCTTTTTCACTTATATCTATTGCACTATTACATGTGGGCTTAATTATTCACCTTTTCTTTTAATTAAGCACGATATACACTTAATATATATATATATATATATATATATATATATATATATATATATACTGTATATATGTGTTATATATGTTATATATACTTGAATATTTGTGCTGATTTGATGGTCCTCATTTGTTTCATGTATACAGTGGGTACGGAAAGTATTCAGACCCCCTTAAATTTTTCACTCTTTGTTATATTGCAGCCATTTGCTAAAATCATTTAGGTTCATTCTTCTTCCTCATGAATGTACACATAGCACCCCATACTGACAGAAAAACACAGAATTGTTGACATCGTTGCAGATTTATTAAAAAAGAAAAACTGAAATATCACATGGTCCTAAGTATTCAGACCCTTTGCTCAGTATTTAGTAGAAGCGCCCTTTTGATCTAATACAGCCAGGAGTCTTTTTGGGAAAGATGCAACAAGTCTTTCACACCTGGATTTGGGGATCCAGTTCTGTCAGGTTGGATGGTAAACGTTGGTGGACAGCCATTTTTAGGTCTCTCCAGAGATGCTCAATTGGGTTTAAGTCAGGGCTCTGGCTGGGCCATTCAAGAACAGTCAGGGAGTTGTTGTGAAGCCACTCCTTCGTTATTTTAGCTGTGTGCTTAGGGATTATTGTCTTGTTGGAATGTAAACCTTCGGCCCAGTCTGAGGTCCAGAGCACTCTGGAGAAGGTTTTTGTCCAGGATATCCCTGTACTTGGCCGCATTCATCTTTCCCTCGATTGCAACCAGTCGTCCTGTCCCTGCAGCTGAAAAACACCCCCACAGCATGATGCTGCCACCACCATGCTTCACTGTTGGGACTGTATTGGACAGGTGATGAGCAGTGCCTGGTTTTCTCCACACATACCGCTTAGAATTAAGGCCAAAAAGTTCTATTTTGGTCTCATCAGACCAGAGAATCTTATTTCTCACCATCTTGGAGTCCTTCGGGTGTTTTTTAGCAAACTCCATGCGGGCTTTCATGTGTCTTACACTGAGGAGAGGCTTCCGTCGGGCCACTCTGCCATAAAGCCCCAACTGGTGAAGGGCTGCAGTGATGGTTGACTTTCTACAACTTTCTCTCATCTCCTGACTGCATCTCTGGAGCCCAGCCACAGTGATCTTTGGGTTCTTCTTTACCTCTCTCACCAAGGCTCTTCTCCCCCGATAGCTCAGTTTGGCCGGACAGCCAGCTCTAGGAAGGGTTCTGGTCGTCCCAAACGTCTTCCATTTGAGGATTATGGAGGCCACTGTGCTCTTAGGAACCTTAAGTGCAGCAGAAATCTTTTTGTAACCTTGGCCAGATCTGTGCCTTGCCACAATTCTGTCTCTGAGCTCTTCAGGCAGTTCCTTTGACCTCATGATTCTCATTTGCTCTGACATGCATTGTGATCTGGAAGGTCTTATATAGACAGGTGTGTGGCTTTCCTAATCAAGTCCAATCAGTATAATCAAACACAGCTGGACTCAAATGAAGGTGTAGAACCATCTCAAGGATGATCAGAAGAAATGGAAAGCACCTGAGTTAAATATATGAGTGTCACAGCAAAGGGTCTGAATACTTAGGACCATGTAATATTTCAGTTTTTCTTTTTTAATAAATCTGCAACAATGTCAACAATTCTGTGTTTTTCTGTCAGTATGGGGTGCTATGTGTGCTATTCATGAGGAAGAAGAATGAACTTAAATGATTTTAGCAAATGGCTGCAATATAACAAAGAGTGAAAAATTTAAGGGGGTCTGAATACTTTCCGTACCCACTGTATATATGTCGTTCAATGCTTTAGTGCTGATTTGATCCTTTTTTACTATCATTAGAGACAAACTCTCTGCATTCACATCTATACTGATTACAATGCTAGCTACAAATCGCTGGCATTACCCATTTGTAGCAATAAATAATCACTGCTACAAAATTGCCCATCTGACATTGCTTTTACTATTACTTGAGTGGGAAGTTTTATATAATGCAAACATATTTTCTATATTCTATTTGGAAACTTCATTTGCCATAGCCTATGGCTTGAATACAATTTAAATACAACCATTGCGATGATTTAAGCTTATCCATAGTGACTGACAGGCTGCAGGTCTACATACTGGGGAAAACTTGGCCAATTTTCTTTCACATACAATCACTTTCACCCTGGCATTCCTGTGTTTTGTGGACACAACGTCAGCGGACACCCAGTCATTCACAATTATTGGGGGCTGACAAAACACTTCTAATGATGTCACATAGCAGAAGGTCAAGTGGAGGAAGCTGTGAGAAAATAAACACAAGGATGCAAGGCCTGGAAATGTTTATAATTGCTAATCAAG
The DNA here is from genome assembly GCF_965119305.1 of Pelophylax lessonae. NCBI lineage: Eukaryota > Metazoa > Chordata > Amphibia > Anura > Ranidae > Pelophylax > Pelophylax lessonae. The sequence continues at coordinate 115,806,967 of NC_138779.1, forward strand.
TTTAAAAATACAAAATTGGGCTCTGCAGCTTTTTTTTTTGACACGTTTTATTACTTATCGTTGACTTCACCTTACAGCTTATGTAAATGATATACAGTTGTATACAGTGGATGGAAATTCTCTATTATAGCTCTTGTTGCATTCAGTTATAGTATACATTTCATTTTCAAGAAACACAGTTATGAAGAAACTTGGAGGCTGTTATCCCTGACCTTCATCTAAAAGAATAAAAGTAAAATCAAAACTTTTAAGGCTCAAGCATATGGCCACAAGGGGGTATACAGCGTGCAAGAACGTACAAACTTGCAAAAACTCCTCCATGGGACCCACATCTGCTGCGTTCAACCACCCATAGAAAGCAATTACACATTATCTGTGTTCAGAGTTGTACATCAGTGCAGGTTTACCAAAGTACCACTGTAGACCCTTGTACAGCTATATCCTATAATTGCTATACGGTATATTCAAAGATTTTTCCCAGGTGCTGTACATTGTTGCACCCTGTAAACCTTACTGCCCTATTCATTCCCAGTTATGACTGAAAAGAACTGATTTTCCAAAGCTGGCCATAAATGGGTCAGTTATTTTTGTTCAACCAGTGGGTTGAATGAAAAAAAAATTACTTGATTTTCCCATCCACCTTGAATGGGTGGGGGAATCCTTATTGTATTCTGACCAGTGGCGGCTGGTGCTAACAAATTTTGAGGGGGGGGGCGCAAACAAACCCCTCCAGGTCCGCACTCACCACGGTCATGGCTCCCCTGATACGGCCCCCCTCCGTATTAACCAGGGCTCCAAATCTTTAGCCTCCTGATTGGCCAGGAAAGGAAACTGGAAGCGACGTGATGGCGAATACTGATTCGCGAAAATCAAAGGTGGGAGGGTTCGGGGTGCGGGGTGCAGTGCTCTACGCCCTGAGGACAACCTTAGACAAGCCAGTTAGAGCCTGAGGCTCTAATCATATGCTTGTCAAAATTGACGGACCTAATAGACACCTATTAGTCCAACGCCCCGCAGAGTACACACACATAGAACAATGTATTTTTAAATAAATCATAATAAAACTATCATTTTTTAGTGCACTTGTGCGATACAGGAAGGCTGCGAATTCACAGCCTGTTCCCACATCGCATTCGCACAAGAGGCAGTTCACACTGCCATATGCGATACGCAGGGGGTGTCAATTAAATGTTAACGACACCCCCAGTTTGATCACATATCGCAGTGCGATCTGACAGTTCGCACAGGATCGGATCGCACAAGTGTGAACCACTGTGCGATCCGATCCTGATGCGGCTGAAAAAAAGGGTCCTGTGCGTCTTTTGTGCGGGTGCAGTGCGAATTTCAGCCATACAAAGTGTATGGCTGAATTTGCATCCGCACAGGAGATTGCATGTAATGAAGGAGCAGTGCGCTCCGAATTACATGCGATCAGCGCACCCGCAGTAGTGTGAACCGGCACTTAACTTTAAGATGTCAAAAAACATTAGACATATTATCATTTATTTAAAAATAAATAGTTTTATTAGATTAGCTTTCTTACCTGGTAAAACTTCTGGGGGCGGCGCCCCTGCGCTCCTTATAGACCGGCCACCACTGATTTCTGACACCTGAAAGACTTCCACACCATCAGAATATACAGATCAGAGCTGCAAGCTGTAGCCTGCAGTGCTGATCAAGAGGACATTTTCCAGCAGGGCAGTTATACAGAAGTCAAACGATTGATCAACTTCTGTACAACTGCAGTGCCCATACATTGCTTTGAAATTCAGTCAGTCCAGTTCAATCCATCTATGGGCAGCTTAAAGCAGTACAGACGGTTCACTTACTAAAGTAAAGGTTAATGTAGCTTAGTAAATACAGTAAAGCTGTATTCCTGTCCTGTGCAAGTTGTGACCGAATGCTATGCAAATTCAGCCATACAATCGGTATGACTGAATTCGCATCTCACAGACATCGCATGTGATTTGCAGAGCAGTGCGCCTGGAATCACATGCGATGTCTGTCATCGCAAATATGTGAAGCGGCGCTAAAACATTGTTCCAGTAACTCTCAGTAGTGTACATATTCAGGGACAAGTACAGATAAGTATTGAAAATCTAGATAGGAGTCAGAGAAGAAATGTTCTCTAATACACCCTTAAAGTGGTTGTACCCCCTTACATATAAATGATTAAGGGGGTTGGGACTTTGAATGAGGCAAGTGACAAACAACTGGGTAAAAAATGTATTAATATGTTTATATACATGAGCAAATAACATAGTACATTGCAATAGGTACATTGGTAGTGATAATTTCCTAGATACATACACAAGCCATAGACAAGTTGCAGTTTATGCATATACTTGAGTAACATCATGCCATGTTGCAGTTGTCCATAATGTAAGGCAATATAATCCGTGTCATGGGGTCAGTTAAAGTAGCAAAATTTGCATGATATGGTTTAAGTGAAAATGTAACCGTATATTGGAGATATGGAAACATTCTATAAAGCTTGACGTGTTTTGTGGATTCGCTCCACTTCCTCAGGAGCAGATGCTAGCATATCTGTAAAAGACATATGGACACCATTGTAGTCTAGCATTTAACCCAAACATCGGGAAGGGAGGAAAAAAGGGTTATCCAACCAAAAAATACTTACAAATTTCGAACTATGCGGTACTGTCAGAAGAGGGCCGCTAAAATTGTCTATTCCGGGCGCTGAGGTAATCGAAACCCACAGGAGGATCGGGCGTACACATACATTTCCCCAGAAGAAAAAGGATCCCCATATTGTACTCAGTGATGGTGCAAAATAATAGCTCTAAAAGTATCTATAGGATAAATAAATAGTGTATGACCATAACGAATAAGATAGTGCTACTGCAATAGATGAGTATAGCCAATACCCATTTAAGATTATGAAACAGAAACAGAAAACCAGTGTAGGTTTAGAGATTGACAAATGAACCATCACCCAGTGTAGAAAAAGATTGATGCTGATATGCAAAGTGTTGCATGGAAACATCATGTAATTCCCAAGATGGAAACCCCTTACATATAGCTAGTGAAATCACTGGCCTCAAGTGATACACAGAGATAAAACAAATTCTCCTACATACGTTGTACCTGTTTATCTACAGCATTCTTTCCCCTACATCCATTCAAATTCCAGAATTTAAACAGGATCTCTCAGCTCTGAAAAGCAGGGGTTGGAGAACTGAAGTTATATCAGTGAGAAAAGCTCTGAGAGCTGATTGGAGGGAAGAGGGACACACCCCCTTCACACAGCACACAGGAACAGAGCTGAGGCTGTCAATCAGCTGGAGGTCACCTTTTTTCTCTCTTCAGAAGTGACTCATTCTTATAGGAAGGAGGCAATGCAAAGAAATGACACTGTGCTCTGGAGTGAGACAAGTACACACTATTGAGGGATATGCTTTGGTTACATTTCATGTCTGAGGTTTACAACCACTTTACGCTGGGCATAGATGGATCAAAATTCCACCAATTCAGCAGTGACCAACCGAATCTTGATGGATCCTCCCCGTTAAGCTGGGTATATACTAGTAGAATTTCAAGTGAAAAATTTGTATGAAAATTCTTATTAAAATTTGCTTTTGACATTCGATGTTGCAATAAGTGGACTTTACAGAACCAAAACCACATACACTGTAGGGAATTTATACATTTAAGAAAAGGTTTCCATCCTGTGCCTTCAATTTTCTAATCACTGCAGTAAAAAATGAACGTCAATTTGACCCCACTAATGATTACAAAAACAAACAAGCGTTCTTTTCTTACAACAAAAATTGCTGAACTAAATTATACTTGGGTATACCCAACTTTAGACCAAAGTCAGTTGTTAGAATGGACACGCAGGAAAACATTTGTCGATCAGTGGCTGCAGATGCTGATCTGTATATTCTGACAGCAGTGGAAGCTGTTGTCAGAATACGGGTACAGATGGGATTTCTCCATCCACTTGACTTGTGTGGAGGAAGAATCTTTTTTTTTTTTTAGTTCAGCCCACTGGCTGGTTGAAAAACACTAACCATGTATGCCTAGCATAGGTTCTCTCTGTATCCATAATGAAAACTGTTTGTATTTCCTCTTATCTGATTGAACCTTTCTTCAATGAACCGTAATTTTCTGGGACGACTTTGATTCTGACAGATTACTAAGGGCCATCAGATAAAGGAATTGTTGGAGACTTCGAAAAATGATGCTTATCTTTTACACGCCTCTGTAGATTTGTTGCTTGGAAAAGTTATCTTCCATTACCAAAGACTGTTGAATCACAGGAATAGTAAGCATGGGGATCTCTAAGGCTGAATTTTAGCATCTGTCTACCACTGTGCAACTGTTATGCAGAAAAAATTACAACTGTATTTAAAGGGAAACTATAATAGGTAGGGTCAATATAGATGCTATTTTCTTTTAGACTGTCTCTTTCTGATTGAACATGTGTACAAAGCCCTCTAGAGCAGGCAGGTAAAGGGAGGATGAAGGACTGAGGATGAATTGTATAGTTTTGTGTACAATTACTGAACAAAATTATATGCAGCACCCTCCTAGGTAGGTGCTAGGATAAACTATAAAGGGGGCCCTGCCTGCTTTGTTCAGCTAGGCTGCCATGTATTTCCAGGTGTGCCTTTTGAGCTTGGGGAGTCTCCCCACTGTGTCCAACAAGGGCTCTTATTGAACAGTGGAGGAAACCTGACCAATAGCACACCAGGACTTGTATCTATCCCAGAGGGCAGAATATGCCACAATGCATCCTGGGATGGGGTATAAGTATGAGGGGAGCACATGACAGGGTGTCTTTGGCAGGAATCAGAGTCCCAGGAAGAGGGTGACGGCTGTCTCTCCTCCTGTCAGCGTGAGGAAAGTGCCCTGGGCCTAAATAAATATAAAAACCCAAGATGCTGGACCAGGCCCGGACTGGGACAAAAAATAGGCCCGGGCATTTTGGACTGAGCAGCCCGCGAGGGGGGGGGTGCGTGACTGGGGCGTGGCGGGGCGCAGCGTTCGTCGGGATGGTTGATGACAGGATTTAATGTTCCAGGATGTGTGGATTCGATTACGGTACCTTTTTTAGTTTAATCTGACAGACTGGGGCCAATTTAGATCAGAGCTGCCATATGATGCTGTTTTTTTTTTTTTTTTCTTACTTTAAATCCTGTTTTGAAGGTTGAGTCCTAAAAATAGTGCCGAAAAATGTTTTCAAAGAAATTGGGAGTGCCAGATACATAAAAAACAACTGTCAACTTCATATAAAGGAACTGCTGTAAACCGCTTGAATAATAGTAAGAAATCAAGTGAGCTTTGCACCTTCACAAATCAGATCACCCCAATTCCTGCACCTTCCAACATCAGATGACCCCAATTCCTGCACCTTCACACCTCAGATCACCCCAATTCCTGCACCTTCACACCTCAGATCACCTCAATTCCTGCACCTTCACACCTCAGATCACCCCAATTCCTGCACTATCACACCTCAGATCAGCCCCTGGTAGGCTGGCACTGGCAGCAACAATTTTATTCAAATCAGGATTTCTTCTGCAAATAGGCTGACCTGGCACTGGCAGGCATAGTACTAGACTAGTACTATGCCTGGCTGACAGTGCCAGGCCAGCCTATTTGCAAAAGGAATCCTGATTTGAATTAAATTGTTGCTGCCAGAGCCAGCCCAGCCTATCTGCAAAAGAAATCCCTAAGTAGAAGTCACTCTTCTCTCCAGCTCTCCTCTTACCTTGGGTGTGCTGTGCGGTTTGGCTGCAGAGTGTTCCCGCTGGACATAGTACAGGAGATGGTCAGAGACTGCAAACATGATACAGGAGATGGTCAGAGACTGAGGACATGATACAGGAGATGGTCAGAGACTGAGGACATGATACAGGAGATGGTCAGAGACTGAGGACGTGATACAGGAGATGGTCAGAGACTGAGGACGTGATACAGGAGATGGTCAGAGACTGAGGACGTTATACAGGAGATGGTCAGAGACTGAGGACGTGATACAGGAGATGGTCAGAGACTGAGGACGTGATACAGGAGATGGTCAGAGACTAGGGACGTGATACAGGAGATGGTCAGAGACTGAGTACGTGATACAGGAGCTGGTTAGAGACTGAGGACGTGATACAGGAGCTGGTCAGAGACTGAGGATGTGATACAGGAGCTGGTCAGAGACTGAGGATGTGATACAGGAGCTGGTCAGAGACTGAGGACGTGATACAGGAGCTGGTCAGAGACTGAGGACGTGATACAGGAGATGGTCAGAGACTGAGGACGTGATACAGGAGATGGTCAGAGACTGAGGACGTGATACAGGAGATGGTCAGAGACCGAGGACGTGATACAGGAGATGGTCAGAGACTGAGGACGTGATACAGGAGATGGTCAGAGACTGAGGACGTGATACAGGAGATGGTCAGAGACTGCAGACATGATATAAGAGATGGACAGAGACTGCAGACATGATATAAGAGATGGACAGAGAATGCAGACATGATACAAGAGATGGTCAGAGACTGCATACATAGTACAGGAGATTGGCAGAGACTGCAGACATGATACAGGAGATGGTCAGAGACTGCAGACATAGTACAGGAGATGGTCAAGAGACTGCAGATGTGATACAAGAGAAGGTCAGAGACTGCAGACATAATAGAAGATAGGACACTAGGGGGGCCTGAGAGCACAGGGAAAGCAGATAGCACTGGAGGAGCTGAAGGGCAAGGGGGGGGGGGGGCTGGAGAGAATTAAGGGGGGGGGTTGGAAAGCATTGCTTCAGGGAAAACCAGTGGATGGAGAGCATGAAGGGGGGGGACTGGAAATTACTTAGGGGGGAGTCAGGGAGCACAGGGGGGTGGAGAGCACTGGGGGAGCCAGAGAGCATAGGGGGAGATGAAAAGCACTGTGGGGACTAGAAGAGCATGCAGCCTCAGAATGCCTGCAGAAGGGAGGAGGAGAATCAGGTATCCATCCAGCGGCAGCAGGAGCCGGGATAGGGAAACATCAGGAGAGAGATAGAGAGACAGAGACAGAGATAGAGAGACAGAGAACAAGTGGATGGATGATATTGTAAGAAAGCACAATCTGCAGCGCACTAAGCATGCACAGATTTCAAAGCACCTATACTGAGAACAAGATGTAAGTTGTCTTGCTGAGCTTCTGAAAAATGCTTGTTGACTGGCAGTCTCTGACGTCAATATTTTCTGCGTGCCTGACCCCAAACAAGCATGCAGCAGGTGAAAAACAGAAATCCTGGTCTGCCTACTTTCAGGGCAGTGACCTGGAAAGCATAGAAGTCAGTAGATCAGCATTAGATCAAGCAACTAGCATTTTTTTGAGCTATAGTCGCACTTACCTTCTCTCCCCGCCGCCGCCGCCGCGAGCAGCCCGGAGTTGGACTGAAGGAGCTGCCATCTGCAGCTGCTTGGGTGCCGATGCTGCGGGCTGGGCTGCTGGCCGCGCCGGGCAGGACACCGGCGCGGCTGGAAGAAACACACTGACTGACTGTTCACTATTTCTCTTGACTTCCGGCTCCACGGCCAATCAGCCTTCTGCTCAGGGGGGGTGTGACTCACACCCCCCCTGAGCCGAAGGCTGATTGGCCGCGGAGCCGGTGTAGCTGGCAAGTACACCGGCCGCAGTGAGGGAAATGAATGTCTTCTACTGAGTCTGTGAGGAGTCGGACTGAGTCAGAGCCGGCGCCGCGGCCCACCGGGAATATGCCCGGTCCTCCCGATGGTCAGTCCGGCCCTGTGCTGGACTGTTCATTGTCTCAGTGCTCACATTTGGAGAACATGCTTAACCCTCCTCTTATGTTAGAATTCCGTTACTATCCATGATGTTTAGGGTCGGTTTTGACCCGTGTTTTAAATCAGCCATAAAATACCCTCTGAATAATTATTTATCATCAAATTTGTTTCTTACCTCTTGGTTACCTTGTTAGGCTTCTTTATCCTTGAAAAGATTGGTTTTAATATTTTTGGTGTGACCCCTTAGACCTTTCTTTTGATAGCATACCTCTCATTTTCAAATTTAAAAAATGGTAAAATAAAGTCAGCAACTCTGAAATGTATTTGTCCTATGTTTCTTCACTTTATTTAGAGAAGCAGACAAGCAGGAAAAGAGATAGGCCCCTCCCTAACTACAGCTCACAGGGTTGAGAGGGGATTGGCTGTCAGTGTTACTAAGCAGAGAGAGTGTTTATGATTTCAGTTTTGGCACTTATTAGTGTCCTAAAATCCTATATTATAACTGGGTCAGAATTGACCCTAACACCATGAACGTCTTAATTTTCACCACAGTATTTTATAATTTAGTGAAAAGGATTATTTTTCTATTACATTGTTTAAATAGAGGTTCCTGACAAAGTAAAAAAATCTTGATGCAATAAACAAATTTATGTGATACTTATAGACATTCAAAACCTGAAAACGGGTCGGTTCTGACCCTAACATAAGAGGAGGGTTAAATGTGCTGTTGTCGCTAGTGGAAACCATGGCGGACCCACATCCATCAAAATGGCTGGGAATCCTGCTATATTTGGGGGCTCGTCCGGGATTTCGCCATGGGTTACTGAGTCGGTTGCCCCTGGCAACGGCCAAAGAAAATGTCATATTCTCATATTCAAAACTCAAGTCAAGTGTGAGGTCAGCTCTGCTGGAAGCAGGGAGAGTGGGATGAAGATTGAAGTGCATATGGAGGGTTGCCCATGGCAACGCAAGTGTTCCAGTCAGTTTTGTAAAATAATGGGAACCTTCCATTTTGATTATGACATGTACTCTGCTAGCAGGCATTGGAAAGCAGGAAAGAAGTTTGTGTCAGTGAACAAGAGCTGCAGCTTCTTAACAAGAAAAGGTCCAGGGAGGGATGAAGAAAATGGTGGCCAGAGGCATGAGGAGCAAGGTGCCAGGGGCCAGGTCTGTGTGCAAGCTATATGGACTTATGTTGACCGTGCTTATGACAGCAGGACATTCATTCTGTACAGTGATTGCATGGATACTGTGAAGATTGTAGTCGGCCATGCCGTGGGGAGCAGTGGGACTATCTTCGGAGACAGTATGGAGGGCCTTACTTGCACATGTGTCATGCAGAGGACTATTGACCGTGCTTATGACAGCGGGATAATTATTTTGCCTGGCAAAGAGGGACAGCTGGCTCCGGGAGAGGGAGGCGCAGCTGTGGCCCTGTTGCAAGTAAGAAGAGTGGATGCACGTCTGGCGAGGGATGTGGTCCGCTTTACAGTAACTTCTATGTGGGCTAGAGAGTGAGAGCATGGCATGGGAAGAGTTACTGTACCATGCGGGAGAGCGCAATCCATTGAGCACTGCCTAGCAGGAGGAGCCACCGCCAAACAAGGAAAACAGTTGGAGATATCGGTCGCACCCAGCCAATCAGGAGTGACAAGGGGAGTCCATTGAACCCCCCTTCGGGTGTGGCTGAGAGGGAGACAACAACATGGAGTTTGCTGGAAAGCAGAAGGGTGTGACCGCAGTCGCTTCACCTACTGGCGGGGAACTTGCTAGGCCGACATTGGAGCAGACCAGACAGCCCAGCCAAACCTTCTTGTGGGACACCAGCATCCGGATGGTGTCAGAAGGAGGGCTCGCGCTGTGCACAGGAGGAGGCCTGGAGTACCTAGGAACGGTATGTCCACAGTGTACTAGTATTACGATGAAAGTGCAAGCGTGGAACCAATGTTGTGCTGCTGCGGACAGAGAAAAGTGAAGGCCGGCCCAAGCAGATGTGTGTGTCTTGGGAGTCTGGTTCCACTCAAGAGATAACCGGTGCAGAGTCCAGGTTCCAGGTGGGAGGGGCATGATTCATGTGATGACAAAGCTGGAGGCCATGCAAACAGACAGTGGGCCAGCATTATCAGTAAGAGGGACTCGGTCATTGGGAGCTCTGGGAAGAGGATGCATGCCTGTTTAATCGGCCGGGAAGTGGCCAGAGGATGTACCAACCACAGCAGCAATGAGGTCTGCCCCTATCCCCATTTTACAGCAAACATGGCCTGCGGCCACTAAGGCCTCACCCACAAGTACTAGTGGGGAAGAGGAAGCTGGGATCGTCAATATAGGATCCCCCTCATTTCAGTACAAGTATGGATCTATCAAAGAGGGGATTGATGATTGGGGATCTATCAAAGGAAACAAAATGGGACTGGGGTTCAGAGGCTGGGGGCCACTCCCCAGGCCCTGAAGTTGTCACTGTTCTTGACAAAGAAGCCAAAGAGGCCATAGAAAGAGGAGAGTTAGCACAAAAACTGGGGTTCTTTGAGGTCTACACCAAGCGAATTCCAGATCTGACTCCCCCTGCAAACTACTCCCGGGGATCGGGACCAAAATGAAGCATATGACACTTTAATCAAATGGGTAGAGACCCCTTTCTCTTTGCCAGAGAGAGGTAACAGAAAAACCCTCAGCCGATTATATAGAATACCAAGGTGAAAGCAACGCAAGGTGGCGCTGGAGTACGTCTATGATTATCCATATGCTCCCAGGGAGGTCATGCTACTCATCGAGAATCAAAGGGACTTCTGGTGTGATGAAGCCATTTGGGATTTTCTCTTTATTCCCAAACCTTTTAGAGACTCACCTGAGGCTGACCTGAAGGAGAAGTTCAATGTGGTCAAGACACAATGGTACTACGGACGGTCTATTTATATTGATAGGGTGGAGGTCCGGGTCGGGCCAGCGGAATGAGGGACAGTCAAGGCACCCTTGTCAGGGTCCCTCACCCAGAATATTACATTTAAAATTTTAAAATGTAACTACACTATTTCAAGACTGTATCAACGGCTGGCTAGCCATCACAACTGACCAAGAAAAAAAATTGGATTATAATGCTGAGTCATAAAAGTTCTGTTAAAGTTGGATGTTTTACTTGTTTGTAGACCCCTTGGGCCATCAGGCCAGGGTCTCAGGAAGATACCTTGTGACCTCATAAGATCCCTTGGGCCATCAGGCCAGGATCCCTGTGGATTAGAAGAGACTCTGCACACTCCAAGCAAGAGGAAAGCAGGTGACCGTCACAGCCTTTGGCAGTGCATCCAGAGAGCTTAGTGAGGGGTGCTCTTGAAGACCCCTTTCCTTTTTATATTTCCCTGACTCAGCAGAACTACATGCCACTCAGGCTCCAGTGGTTTGCCCTGTTTCCTAAAGAAGTGTTCTGAGTGACAGCATGAAGATGCTGTGTCTAACTTCTTTAAGCACTCTGCATAGGTATAGTCAGTGGTAGGGCACAGATTCCCCAGGAGGGGGGAAAAGTGGATTTGGTGTGTCAAGCACTGACTAGCAGAGGAGTCAGGGAATGGAATAAGAAGGTCGCCCCTGTGGGGAGGGTCTTCTCACTCAACTGTTCAGATAGTCAGGCCTGTTATTGTTGTATGTGTGCAGGTGACTAACCTTTTATTTCTCTCTACAGGTGGGCTCACAGTAGAGACAGTCAGCTAGGAAGCTTGTTATTTAAAATCCCCACCAGGCGAGTTTGTTTGGTGGGGGGTGCATCCATTCATGCACCTAAAACTGTTTGTATATTTGTACAGTATACAGATGCATATATATTTTTTTCACGTAACTTATTTGTACATTTATTTTTCCCTTTTTCCACGTTTGTGGAATACTCCTGATTTTTTGCAGATTTTTCTATGAGGCAGCTGCCTCAGAGTCAATGGGGACATGACTCATTTTTTGTGGGGGGTAGATGTAGCACCCTCCTAGGTATGTGCTAGGATAAACTATAAAAGGGGCCCTGCCTGCTTATTAGGGGGTCTAATTGTTCAGCTAGGCTGTCATGTGTTTCCAGGTGTGCCTGTTGAGCTTGGGGAGTCTCCTCACTGTGTCCAACAAGGGCTCTTATTGGACAGTGGAGGAAACCTGACCAATAGCACACCAGGGCTTGTATCTATCCCAGAGGGCAGAATATGCTGCAATGCATCCTGGGATGGGGTATAAGTCTGAGGGGAACACATGACAGTGTGTCTTTGACGGGAAGCAGAGTCCCAGGAGGAGGTTGACGGCTGTCTCTCCTCCTGTCAGCACGAGGAAAGTGTCCTAGGCAGTCGGCCTGAGGATGGAAGGTTGAGCTGGGTTGCAGAGAGGGATCCAGTGTGCTGAGGACCAAGCGGAGCTGCTGGGGCAGGAGTTTCCAGGAAAGCAGTGTAGTGAGTACTGTAAACTGCCCAGGGGTCTGCCTAGGATAGGGGATCACTCCGGAAGGTCAGAGGGATCCAGGAGCCAGCTAACCTGTAGAAAAAGCTTAGAAAGGGGTGCCAGAGTCTAAGCCCTGAAGAGAAGTCAGTGTAAAGAGGGTGCCGGTGTGGGCCCTGAAGCGTTGAGAGTTGCAGCAGTGTTCACAAGTAGCTACCTTGGCCAGGAGGGCTAAAGGAAGCAGTATAGACGACTTTGTGTCACCTAGTAGTGTCAAAGTCAGTTCAGAGTTAACAGACAGCAAGTCGGTGTTAACCAGCGCCAACCGGCGTTGACCGGCATCCAGCCAGCATCAAGTCAGCGCCAGGAGGCATTTTCGCAGTCTCCCATTCTTTTGTGCATAGTTGAGCCAGAGGAGTATCCCACTCATCCCTTCTCCCATCCAAGTTCCTAAATAAATATAAAAACCCAAGATGCTGGACTGTTCACTGTCTAAGTGCTCACATTTGGAGAACATGCTTAAATGTGCTGTTGTCGCTAACGATAACCATGCCGGACCCACATCCAGGAAAACGGCTGGGAATCCTGCTACATATATATGCAACACTTGCTTTTTCCCCCCATTTTTCATGAGCTGAATTCAAAGATCTAAGAAAACCAGGATTCACCTGTGAAGGGAATACCTCTCCAAAGTGCCAGACGCCATCAAATGTGAGCATTTACCCACTCAAGTCGGTTATGACGACAAACTGCAGTCAGGTCGAGACTCCGATGAGGATAACAAGCATGCAGATGAGCTTCCCTGAGACGGTTTCTGACAGTTTGTGCAAAAATTCTTTGGCTATGCAAATCAATGGTTTCAGCAGCTATCTGGGTGGCTGGTCTCAGACGATCTTGGAGGTGAAGATGCTGGATGTGGAGGTCCTGGGCTGGTGTGGTTACACGTGGTCTGCAGTTGTGAGGCCGGTTGGATGTACTGCCAAATTCTCTGAAACTTCTTTGGAGATGGCTTATGGTAGAGAAATGAACATTCAATTCATGGGCAACAGCTCTGCTGGACATTCCTGCATTCCATGCCAATTGCACGCTCCCTCAAAACTTGTGACATCTGTGGCATTGTGCTGTGTGATAAATCTGCACATTTTAGAGTGGCCTTTTATTGTGGCCAGTCTAATGCCTCGTACACACAATCAGATAATCGTACGGAAAAAAAAATCGCTTTTGAATTGATCGCCTGATAATCTGATCGTTAGTACACAGCTTTCGATAGCTGGTCAGGACATTTCGTCCAACAAAAGGGACAAACACGAAAACTTTTGTCGTACGATAGCCTAGCGAACAACAGTAGTTTAATCAGTACAGTATGTGTTTGCTAAAAATCGATAGACAAAGACCACGTATGATCAAAATCACGAAAATAACCCAGAAAAAGCCTGGCTGCCATTGTTTTTGTTTTGCATTATCTGATACGTAGCTACGCAATCAGGAAGCTTTTCCAGAACTGTACGAAAAAAATCATACGTTTAGTACGCATTGTTAAATTTCGATACTAGTATAATGCAACAAAATACGAACAATAAGGCGTCCGATTATCTGATAATGTGTATGAGGCATAAGTCACATCTGTGCAATAAAAATGTGGGCTAATCAGCATCTTGATATGCCACACCTGTGAGGTGGATGGATTATCTCGGCAAAGGAGAAGGGCTCACTAACACAGATTTAGACAGATTTGTGAACAATATTTGAGAGAAATAGGCCTTTAGTGTACATAGAAAAGATCTTGGATCAGAGGTCTTCAAACTATGGCCCTTCAGTTGTTCAGGGACTACAATTCCCATCATGCCTAGTCATGTCTGTGAATGTCAGCATTTTACAATGCCTCATGGGATGTGTAGTTCTGCAACAGCTGGGGGGCCGTAGTTTGAGGATCCCTGTCTTAGATCTTTGAGTTCAGCTCATGAAAAATGGGGGCAAAACAAAAGTGTTGCGTTTATAATTTTGTTCAATGTACATCTAAGATTGAGCTACTGAGTGCTGTAAACAACAGGCTTTTTCAGCAAAGCAGTTAATGATAATAGTCAGGTAGTCATCTAAATGTACTTTAACCTAAGATTTACATATTATAATGCAGTCAGATTGAGTTTGTTATTTGGTACAGTTAAAAAGTAACTGAGACTATAAATCGGAAAACAAGCTTTACCAAAGTGTAGTGTGTTTTGATGCCATTTATTTTACCTAGCCATGCAATGCACTTGGTTAGTGCACCTCAATGCACATGCGTTTTAGTGCAGAACAACATACAGATGTGAATCATGCATGTGCTATGTTGCATTAAGGCAGGGATCCTCAAACTACGGCCCTCTGGCTGTTGCGGAACTACACATCCCATGAGGCATTGTAAAACTCTGACATTCTCAGACATGACTAAGCATGATGGGAATTGTAGTTCCTGAACAACTGGAGGGCCAAAGTTTGAAGACCCCTGCATTAAGGAAATTATGCATCTCATTTAAGCCTGTGCTCTTTGATGAAAGTTAATCTAAAATGAATGCAAAACAGTCGGAATCCACCATAAATACGGTCCTGCCTTTCCACTAATTCAGGCCTGGAAAATTTTTCAGAGGAAGAAAAAAAAAAGCACAAACATTATGGCAGAGATTTACCTTGTACTACTATACTACTTCACTTCTACAAATGTACTCAAAGGTGGATTTACATTGCAAGTGCTGACAGACCTATTTTAGGTAATGCTGTGCTTGCAGACCCTCTACCCTGTCCCCGTCCATTACACACCAGAACTTGGGGTCACTTATGTTTAATATTTTCATATTTAAAAGATTCCTACTGAGAGAAAAAAGATAGAATTTCTTATAAAAATATTTTCTCGTTTTGAGCCCAAATTAAGACATCTGCATGGCTGCCATCTGGACAATTCACAGGGGGTGATCCCCCATTCACTGTTTTCCTTCATAAACCTTAAGGAAAAAGAAATTGGCTTTTGACCCATTAAGCTGAGTAATAATTTGTTTTTTTGCCCAGTTGCTTAGTGACTAAAAATGTCATTTTGAATGGTTGGATAAGCAATACCGTCTGTTGCAACTTCTCTCTTAGCTTTAAAATATTAGCTTCAATCAACTGTAGGATATAGATACGTTTTTGAGATTTTTTTGATTGCTAACTTGAAAATATCTCATCAATGAAAGATTTCTTATTTGAAAAATATGGAAAAAAGTGGATTACAAAAGAGGAATTAGTCAGTTAGAGGTTATTATCATGCCAAAGATTTTCCGCATAGCTGAGCTGCAGAAAATAACAATATGTAGGTGATCCAGTAGGAGGCGCTGCAGTGCTGTTTTTATCTCTTTCAACCACTTTTACTGCCAGAGGTTCTTTTTTTTTTTTTTTGCACACATACATTTCAGGTCTGTAGATTACTTACATTTCTCCAGCGAGGAAACAGACTGCAACAAAACTCTTCTTTTTTTTTCAGTAAAGTGAGAAAGGGTTGGAACCTCTGTCACGCTATTACTACTACCTGTACCTTTCTGTCCCTGTGACAACCACTCCCCTTATTTCTTGCCATGCTGTCACTGACTGTCACAGGGGACAACAAGTCAGGGGTCATGGCCAGAAAAAAAAAGATTTTCTTTACAAAAGTAGAGGAAGGCTGGGGTACATGTCAGAATTTCTAACTGTCTGTGTTGCTGTTTCAGAATTTCCATCAATTCCTGTCGGGTAAAACTACTGTCAGCAGGACAGGAAGTTTTGTAAGTGCAATTTTAATAAAATGTACTGTTTTTACTTATCATCTACACTTAGATCGGCACTGCTTTTTCCTATCTGCTTGTTTTACAGAAGTCGATTTATTGATTGACTTCTGGGCAACCACCCTGTTGGAAAACTCCCATTCGATCAGTGTCGGGGAAGTCTCCCCGCTGTCAGAATACAAAAGCTCAGCAGAGAGGATTCCTTCATTTACGTCGAATGTGTGAATGAAGGAAATCAAGTCAGTTTTTTTCATCCAATCTGCTGATGACCATTAAAGTGAACCACTGCCACCACAATTAACACCAAGGCTTACCAGAAGAATGAACCTCAAAGCCCAGAGTATAGGAACAATCCTCATACAGGTTATACCAATGGATCACACCACCTCATTCGCTTCCAAAATCACATTTGATTATCCAGGTCAACCAAAAAAAAAAAAATAAATAAAAGAAAAATTCAATTGCGTAAATTACGCAGGAGTTTCTTTATTAAAAACATTGCATATAAACCCATATATACAAAGCCTTTAAATATATATAAAAAGTACAAAGTAGTATGAAAGATAACATCAACAGGGTCATAAAGCTCCTCCCTGTGCGTTTCATCCAAATAGGGTGTCTTCAAAGGCTCTGGATGTTGATCCCCTATAAGCTCCAGTGGGCGGACACAGTGTCAAAGTTCACTTTGTGCTGTGTTAAAAATGACATCAACTACGTTGCATTTTTAATAGGCCAAAAGTGTTCTTGTTGCTCAAAGCAACCAGTCATTTGTCAATAAAAGGAAGACTCTGATGTCTATAGTTAACTGAACAGTTTTCCATATCAGACACAGGTATGAGGAGTTACACTGCATATAGTAAAGAAACAGAGTTGTAACTCTGGAAGCTATATTGTGGAGTCTGAAAGCATCTAACCCCAGAGCCATGTGGTCATAAAGAGCTAGGTCCTAAGCCAAGTCTGGTGCCATAGCAAATGCAGCCTGTGGATACTCAATTTGATGCTGTTGTTTAAAGGTTTAGTTTACCTTTACCAAAAACTGCTTATTCGGCCAAGGGGCATCTGTAAATAAAAAAAAAAAAAGACAGCTTTGAACAAAGTTGAATAATGCCCTTTTTATAGATGTAGGCCATTTATGTGCCTCATGAAGCCTGACTGGAAAACTTCTATTAGATATAAATACTGTTTAGGAATTTGTTCAGAAATGCTTGCAGTTAGCCATGACTCCATCTCCTACAAAACATTTAAAAAGGTATGGAATATTTTAAAAAATGTTTTAGGTATGCTGTGTGAATGGGAACACATAACAAACACAGTGCAGATTTCCAAAATTTAACTGCAAAAACCGAAATACACTATAGGAATTAACAGTCTTTTTTTTTTTTTTTAAAGAAAGAATGAACATTCTTTATTAAAGATGGCATGGTATCTTTTTACATAGTTAGATGCTGGACCAATGAAATGATGTAGATGTAGCACCCTACAAGGTAGGTGCTAGGCAAATTATAGTGGGCCTTGGCTACCTAACAGCAGGGCCATGATTTTCAGCTGGGCTGTCATGTCTCCCACGTGTTGCTATTGAGACTGGGGAGTCTCCCCACTGGCTCCATGAGAAGGATTCTCATTGGGCAGTGGAGGAAATCCAATCAGTGGCACATTCAGGCCTGTATCTACCCCAGAAAGGCAGATTTTGCCGCACAGGATTCTGGGAGTAGGTATAAGTTTGAGGGGAGCACATGACGCAGCATCTTTGGCGGGAAGCAGAGTCCCAGGAGGGAGAGTACGGCTGTCTCTCCTCCTGTCAGCAGGATCGGGTGTCGCGGGCGGCTTGCCTGAGGGGACGGAGTGAGCTGAGCTGCAGAGAGGATCCGGTGTGCCGAGGACCAGAGGGTGTCCAGTTTCAGGAAAGCATTCCCAGTTTGTGAGTACTGTAAACTGCCCCTGGGGTTCTGCCTAGCAGAGGGGACCACTCCGGTGAAGGTCCAAGGGATCCAGGAGCCAGCTAGCTTTAAAGGTGGTGCCAGTGTTGACCCTAAAGTTAAGAGGGGGTGCCTAGTGAGAGGACCCTGAAGTGTAGAGGGGGTGCCTAGTGAGAGGACCCTGAAGTGTAGGGGGGGGGTGCCTAGTGAGAGGACCCTGAAGTGTAAAGGGGGCGCCAGCGGTTGGGCCCTGAAGAGTTAAAGTGTGCAGTGTGCAGTGTACAGTGTTGAGAGTTGCAGCAGCACAAGCAGTTACAAAGAGCTACCTCAGTCAGTGAAGGGCTGGAGGGAGCTGTTTACAGGACTTTTGCGCTAACCAGAGTGTCAAGAGTCAAGTCTCAGTCTAGTCCAGGACTTTTGAGCTAACCAGAGTGTTAAAGGTCAAGTTCAAGCACAAGTTAAGCAAGTCAATATTTTTCAAGCGCCAGCAATCGTTGGTCGGCATTCAGCTGGCGTCAAGACAGCACTAAAAGGCATTTTTCTGCAAAGTGTCCCAGTTGTACCTAGTTGAGCCAGAGGAGTATCCCACTCATTCCCTTCTCCCATCCCCATTATCAAATAAACAAAAGAAACCAAAGATGCCGGAATGGTCATTGTCTCCAATCTCATACTTGGGTATTCAGGTTAAATGAGCTGAAGGTGGCACCAGAAACAAGGGCAGACCCACATCAGGCCCAATGCCTGAAAAACCTACTACATATATATCATACCTGGCCGATGCACATTGAAGCTGGAAAGTAATGATGAAGACACCACTACTCCAGTGATCTCCATTTGCTTCTGGGTCCGTCTGTGCTGCGTGGCCGACCTGATGCATTTTGAATGCAGCAGGTCGGTCACTTGGCACAGGCACCATTCAGAAAATGTTTTTACTTTTCTGAATGAATGCAAAGCATTCTTTGATTGGATGAGGTGGAGAGTGTGACGTCACCCTACCTCTCTACCTCGTCCAATCAGAGAACGCTTTGCATTCATTCAGAAAATATAAAGAGTTTTCTGAATGGTACCTGTGCTGGGTGTCTGACCTCCTATGTTCACAATGCATCAAGTCGCCCACTCAGCATGGGACCCAGAAACAAGTGAATATCTCTAAAGTGGTGTCTACTTTAATGATTTTCAGCTTCCAGGGGCATCAATCAGGTATGGTAAATACATAGTTGCATTGGTCCAGGCTTAACCAATGTAAGTATGTAAAAAATATACAATGCCTGGAATTCCTCTTTTATTTAGGTGGAATTGTTACAAGTGTGGCTAAACTGCAGATATTGCAGAGTGTACAGTATCTATCTACCTTTTTTTTTCTATCTCCCCAGAATATATATATATATATTCTATCTGAAAAATAGAATTGTTGCTCTACCTAAAGATGGCCTAGGCTATAAGAAGATTGCCAAAACCCTGAAACTGAGCTGCAGCATTGTGGCCAAGACCATACAGCGGTTTAACAGGACAGGTTCCACTCAAAACAGGCCTCGCCATGGTCGACCAAAAAAGTTGAGTGCACATGCTCAGCATCATATTCAGAGGTTGTCTTTGGGAAATAGATGTATGAGTGCTGCCAGCATTGCTGCAGAGGTTGAAGGGTTGGGGGGTCAGCCTGTCAGTTCTCAGACCATACGCTACACACTGGATCAAATTGGTCTGCATGGCTGTCATCCCAGAAGGAAGCCTCTTCAAAATATGATGCAAAAGAATGCCTGCAAACAGTTTGCTGAAGACAAACAGACCAAGGGCATGGATTACTGAAACCATGTCCTGTGATCTGATGAGACCATGATAAACTTATTTGGTTCAGATGGTGTCAAGCGTGTGTGGTGGCAACCAGGTAAGGAGTACAAAGACAAGTGTGTCTTGCTTACAGTCAAGCATGGTGGTGGGAGTGTCATGGTCTGGGGCTGCATGAGTGCTGCCGGCATTGGGGAGCTACAGTTCATTGAGGAAACCATGAATGCCAACATGTACTGTGACATACTGAAGCAGAGCATGATCCCCTCCCTTTGGAGACTGGGCTGCAGGGCAGTATTCCAACATGATAATGACCCTAAACACACTACCAAGACAATCACTGCCTTGCTAAAGAAGCTGAGGGTAAAGGTGATGGACTGGCCAAGCATGTCTCCAGACCTAAACCCTATTGAGCATCTGTGGGGCATCCTCAAACGCAAGGTCTCTAACATCCACCAGCTTCGTGATGTCGTCATGGAGGTGTGGAAGAGGCCTCCAATGGCAACCTGTGAAGCTCTGGTGAACTCCATGCCCAAGAGGGTTAAAGCAGTGCTGGAAAATAATGGTAGCCACACAAAATATTGACACTTTGGGCCCAATTTGGACATTTGCACTTAGGGGTGTACTCACCTTTTTTGCCAGCGGTTTAGACATTGATGGCTGTGTGTTGAGTTATTTTGAGTGGACAGCAAATTTACACTGTTATACAAGCTGTACACTCACTACTTTACATTGTAGCAAAGTTTAATTTCTTCAATATAAAATATTTACAATATTTACAAAAATGTTAGGGGTGTACTCACTTTTGTGAGCTACTATATATATATATATATATATATATATATAGTTTTCTATTTCTTAGTAGTGGTGCATACAGTTTTCTCCCCAACAGAAGCCATGTATATATCTCCACCCCCATCAGCCAAATATTTTGTCCTCATTCTTCTACCCACACTATTTATTATAATGTCCTTTTTTCTTATCGTTTGTGTAGCTCCTAAACACCAAATACAGATGTTCCACATAAATGGTCACCATACTTACTTCTGGACCCAAACAGCTCTGGATACCTGAATCATGACTCTAGGAGAGCCCTATATACCAGTGTTACTTGGTTACACAACCACTTGGCCAGGGTGTTGTGGGGAAAAGGCCCTTGTCTTCATCAACATAGGGACAAGGTGCTTTGGGGATTGGCCCCCACAAGTACTCCCCCCATGTTGAACACATGTGACCTGATATGGTTCAGGGATGGGATGTGCGCTCTTCCCCCTCCCCCCCCCCTTTACTGGCCTGCCTGGCTGCATGCTTGGAGAAGGGTCTGGTATGGATTTTGGGGGGGACGCCACACCATTTTTTAAAACATTTTTGGATTTTCAGCTTTGTTTACATTCTGCAGTATTTTCGGCTGACAGCAAGAATGAGCCATTGGTTGTTAGTAAGCTGGCGGGTGCCGACTCCTAACAACCAACGCAAAAATGTCCCAGTTGTCTATTTACATTTTTTTAAGTCCTCTTACTGAATGGACATGGATGTAAAAGGATAATCACTAGTTTACATTAATTTGCTCACTTTTCATCCACCAATGAATGGATGAAGAACAGACAGACATAACTCCCATGCAAAAAAAAACGAAAGCTAAACACTGAGATTGGTTAAAAAAAACAAAAAAAAAACAACTATCCTTGCAATTATGTATTGAGTAAAACCACAATGAAACATATTTTAAATGTAAGGAGTGAAAGTACCTGAATTGTTCTTAATTGGCTCACTGTAAATAAGAAAGGGAGCCCCAGCACAAGCAGTCAATCAGTCTCTGCTGAATGAATATGTGCAGACAGGGAACATACTAACAGGATGGACAGAGTAGAAGAAGCTGGAAGATGACCTCATAAGTGTGCTGGTGCTCCTTCAGATGGGAACATGTTTTAATGAGTTAAAAATTACAAAAAATGGTGCCACCTAATGGCGAATTAATAAATTATACTTTTGTAACAGCAGCCATCAATTTTGGTGAATGCCAAAATAATGTAAAAGGCCTCCAGGACCCAGTTCACTTTTATTGAAACCTTCCATTCTTGGAATAACCTTGTAAGCCTCTAGTGCTGATACAAGGCCAGTGGTATTGCTCCCCTGGGCTATAGTGAAGTATTAGGCTCGTTTTTTGTTAATGCAGCAGGAACTGGAGGACCCCCTAGAGGATATCAACCATACCATTATAGACCCCCTCCTCCATAATACAACCAAGGCTCATACAGGGGCCATCCACCCACCCCACAAAATCATCATAGGGGTAGGGATACTAATGGGGAAACCATACACCAGTGCTGTATCCTGGCCTAGGCCAACAAGGCCCGGGCCTAGGGCGGCACTTTGCAGGGGGGGCAGCAAAAAAAATATTTCATTATTTGTAAAATGACTATGGACTTCCTATTTACTATACAAGTAAGTGAAATAATCCCATAATTACAATCAGTGGCAGCAAACACAAGTCCAAATATTTTAAAAGAGTAATCTTACTAATCCCGTGACATAAGGCTGTACTAATGGGTACTGATAAGGCTGCACTGTTGGCCAATGATGGGGCGACTGCACTGGTGACCACTGATGAGGCCACACTGATATGCTGCACTGATGGGCAGCAAAGAGGCGGCACTGATAAGGCTGCACTGATGAGGCTGAACTTATGGGAACTGATGAAGCTATGCTGAAGGGCACTGATAGACTGTGGTTATGGTCTGTGGTTTACAGATGACAGGGTGGGTCATAAACAGGAAGGGGTGTGGCCTTCACAGGAAGGGGTGGGTCATATTTAAATTAGGGGGTGCACACATTTAGTCAGGCCTAGGGCAGCACAAAACCTAAATACACCATTGCCATACACCCAGAACATACCACCAACAATACCCACAGGAGGGGTGGAGTCACTGTCCCCAGATACAGGGGGAATGGAGGGAATGGAAGGAGCCCTACAGACCATATCATCCAATAGAAAACAAATACCAAAGGGAAAAAAAAGAGGATGCAGAGGAGGCAGGACGAAAAAGAAAAAGGGAAGGTTAGACAATGGCATCTTTAAGAGGGAAGACAGCGCAGCGCCTTCTAAGTGCAGCAAGACATTTATTGAAGTATGTGCAGCAGTATTACACTCACATTTAGTCGGTGAATAAGATGCAGTTAGTCAAGTAATGTTGATCATCAGGAGCATCACTGGAGCGGGTCCTGGTGGTGGAGGCAGTGGATCCCAGTGAGAGCGGCAGGGGGTTCCTCCGTGTGTACAGGGATGGCCTCGGTGGTGTCCGTGGGCTCCTCGTCAACTGGTGGAACGCTGGCACTCGTGGGTCCTGGGATCCTGAAGTCACTCCTGGCGGTGATGCGGGATGCTACGGCAACGCGTTATCGGAGCATGCGCTCCTTCCTCAGGCCGTGGATGCACCATGTTTGGACAGGGCATTTATGCAGTGATAAGGACGGTGGATCAGGGGAGGCAAAAAGCATGGCGTGAAAGTCTGCAATAGGTGGAATATCGGTGTTTGGCCACTAGGTGGGGTGTGTGGGTACACAAACTGATGTGGTTAAATGCATGGGGAGGGGAATAACAGATGGGTGGGGTGCATGGAGAAGCATTACAGTAAGGTGTTGGTTTCTATTTCCTCGTTAAGGCCTCCAGGCACGAGGGTGTCAAGTGTGTAGATCCAGAACGTTTCTCTGCGACAAAGCCGCTTGTAACGTTCCGTTTGTGGGAATGAGTTGGGGATGGACTCGATGACCCAGACACGCAGACCTGTGGACGATTTCTCATGGTGTTCGGCAAAATGTCTGGGCACACTATGTTTGTCTTTTCCAGCCTCGACTAGGCGGCGGTGTTCGCCAAAACGCTTTCTTAGGGTCCGGATGGTTCTCCCTACATAGAACTGGCCACAAGGGCAGGTGAGGCAGTAGATCACGTATTCGGATGAGCAGTTGTAGAAGTGTTTGATGGTGTATGTTTTGCCTTTTACGTTGAATTCTTTTTGTCCATGTTGTATGTGCTTGCAGGTGAGTCAAATGTGGGCATCCCTTGATGTCAACTCTCTATATACCTCCATCCCCCATGACATAGGCCTCAGAGCCGTTACCCACTTCCTCATGGATGATCCCACCATCAACCCTCAACAAGCCAACTTCATCAGCAAAGCCACAGAATTCTGCCTCCAAAAAAACTACTTTGAATTCAATGGTGAGTTTTTCCTCCAGGTCAATGGCACAGCTATGGGGGCTAATTTTGCCCCCAGCTATGCCAACCTCACCATGGGTTATTGGGAAACCAACCACATTTGGCACAATAATCCGTTCGCCGCCAACATCATCTACTACGGTCGATACATAGATGACATCATTGTCATCTGGGACGGCCCCGAGCCTCTCTTCCAACTGTTCGTCAACCACTGCAATAACAACACTTACAACCTCTCATTCACCTCAGTATGCGACCCCACAGAACTCGCCTTTTTAGACCTCCTATTATACCACCAAGACAAACACATATTGGCCAAGAATTACACCAAGCCCACTGCGGGCAATTCTTTCCTACACTTCCAAAGCTGCCACCACCCAAGATGGATCTCAAATATCCCCAAAAGCCAATTCTGCCGACTCAGAAGAAATTGCACCAAAGAACATGACTACACCAAACAGAGCGGCCTGCTAACCCAAAAATTTGTTGAAAAAAGTTACCCCCAACCCCTCATCAAGGAAGCTTACTCCCAGTACACAAACATCCCTGCCCCCACCCCCAAAGACGCACCCACAACACAGCCCATACGCTTCACCACCCAATTCCATGTCAAATTTTGCAGAATGGAACAGATCCTTGCCAAACACTGGCCCATCCTATTGGAAGATCCCCACCTAAAATCCACCATCCCCCCAAAGCCTAAGGTATCCTACCGAAAGGCCAGAAGCATCAAAACTCTTGTAGCACCGAGCAAACTAAAACAAGAACAAAAAACTCCCACAGCCACCCTATGCCTCATCCCGCTTGTTGGGATGTATCAATGCCGCAAAGCCCTTTGCCTCACCTGCAAGCACATACAACATGGACAAAAAGAATTCAACGTAAAAGGCAAAACATACACCATCAAACACTTCTACAACTGCTCATCCGAATACTGCCTCACCTGCCCTTGTGGCCAGTTCTATGTAGGGAGAACCATCCGGACCCTAAGAAAGCGGTTTGGCGAACACCGCCGCCTAGTCGAGGCCGGAAAAGACAAACATAGTGTGCCCAGACATTTTGCCGAACACCATGAGAAATCGTCCACAGGTCTGCGTGTCTGGGTCATCGAGTCCATCCCCAACTCATTCCCACAAAGGGAATGTTACAGGCGGCTTTGTCGCAGAGAAACGTTCTGGATCTACACACTTGACACCCTCGTGCCTGGAGGCCTTAACGAGGAAATAGAAACCAACACCTTACTGTAATGCTTCTCCATGCACCCCACCCACCTTCTTTCCACGCCCCCCACTAAACCCCCCCCCCGGATTAAACCGCCCGTGAAAACAAAAAACCCCCACAACCCTTCCCTCCCCCCCAAACAACCACAACCAAAACCATCCCCAGACACCCCCCCATCGCCTGTTGCAAAAGTTCAGATTTGATATTTATTGATTTGTGCGTTTTTTTTTTTTTTTTTGTTAAGACAACACGCCACCCTTCCAATCCCCCCCCTGGATCAAACTGCCCGTGAAAACAAAAACCCCCACAACCCCCCCCCCCCCCCAAAACAGCTACAACCAAAACCATCCCCAGTTATTGTACATGCGTTTTTTTTTTTTTACATCATCCTCCACCCCCCAACACCCAACATGTCCTTCCCCCCCCCCCCCCCCCAATATGTCCCCGTGCCCAAACCATGTACCCTATTCTTATCCCATAGCACCATACATACAGCAACACATATCCGTGACACTTATACACATAATCCCCCCAAACCCCCCCCCCCTTGTCATCTCCATCCCTCCCAGTGAAAAAAACCCCCAAAACAAACCCCCCCCTTTTCAGTTTTCAACTACGGTCCTATTACACTATAGTTTCCCACATAGTCTGTTATTCCCCTCCCCATGCATTTAACCACATCAGTTTGTGTACCCACACACCCCACCTAGTGGCCAAACACCGATATTCCACCTATTGCAGACTTTCACGCCATGCTTTTTGCCTCCCCTGATCCACCGTCCTTATCACTGCATAAATGCCCTGTCCAAACATGGTGCATCCACGGCCTGAGGAAGGAGCGCATGCTCCGATAACGCGTTGCCGTAGCATCCCGCATCACCGCCAGGAGTGACTTCAGGATCCCAGGACCCACGAGTGCCAGCGTTCCACCAGTTGACGAGGAGCCCACGGACACCACCGAGGCCATCCCTGTACACACGGAGGAACCCCCTGCCACTCTCACCGGGATCCACTGCCTCCACCACCAGGACCCGCTCCAGTGATGCTCCTGATGATCAACATTACTTGACTAACTG
The DNA here is from genome assembly GCF_965119305.1 of Pelophylax lessonae. Classification (NCBI taxonomy): domain Eukaryota; kingdom Metazoa; phylum Chordata; class Amphibia; order Anura; family Ranidae; genus Pelophylax; species Pelophylax lessonae. The sequence continues at coordinate 115,833,100 of NC_138779.1, forward strand.
CATCTTATTCACCGACTAAATGTGAGTGTAATACTGCTGCACATACTTCAATAAATGTCTTGCTGCACCTAGAAGGCGCTGCGCTGTCTTCCCTCTTGTCTCCCCCCAGAGATCTCTTCTGTCTCTTCCGCCGGCAGCCGCTACAGTGGACAGCTACCCCCTGAACTGTTTGGGGGTCCCCCCACCCCTGGTGTTTCCCTTCTCCCTTCCCCCCCTCCCCCGGGTCCCCAGGACCAGACTTTTTTTTTGAGACCACTTCTTGCGCCAATTCACCACCAAACCAATGGCATCTTTAACCTAGCTGATGCACAATTTTCGAATAGCGAGTTAGAACTATTAAAAGGAGGACTCAAATTTGCACCAGCTAAGTTTCTCAATAAATTTGAAACGTTTGTGGATATCGAAAGAAATTAAGAAAACTCAATTAATTTTTTTTTTTTTTGCAGAAAAACCAAATATAAATCCACCACCTCTTCTTATTGCCTGATTGACTTTGATTGACAGCAATGGCTCCACGCTGCTGCTTCAATGCGCCAATGAGGAGGGGAGTTCCCAGGCAGCCGAGACACTCCTGCAACATCGCTGGACCTAGATGGACCTCAGGTAAGTATTAGGGGCTGAGGGGGGCTGCTGCACACATTAAGATAAAAAGCCTTCTGCCTTTACAACCACGTTACAACCACTTTAAGTGCATTTTTTTGTGTGTGTTTTCACATGCACCACTGTACAAAAAAAAAAGTAAAAAAAAAAAATGCGTGTTGCAGAAGTTTAACAGATTTTTCTTTCTGGTCCATTGAGGGATACAGGAGTTTTTAGACTCATGGGTTATATTGCCTACAGGAGACATCAACATGGGCAACAAAACACTGTTAGCCAGCACAGGATAACTCCGCCCACAGTCATCATGCCTCAGTTTTTTGCTAGTGTTATCATGAGAGCAGACGTGTCTTCTTCAACTCTGTTTTTTTCTACTTTCAAAAGCTACTAGAAGATTTACACCAGACATGTTAAATCCTGGAATTAGAAATGAGTACTGGTAGATTCATACCAGATATGTTAAATCCTATAAGCCTCTCCAGTCAGCCACAGAGCACAGGTTTTCTCTGATGTTTAGACTGGTGTTTTCTCTGACAGCTCTGAACTTTCTCCAGTCATCTACAGCTACTTGTAGCTTCAGACCGGATGTGGAATTTCTATAAAGTTCTCCAGCTAGGTAAACAGCGCAGATTTCCAATTCAATATCTAAACTGGTGATCTCTGCAATGGTCCTGCATTGAGCGGTGACTAAAGGCTTGTACACAGAGGCCATATAGGCCAGTTCAACAGAAATCAGCCTACATTCGGCCTATGTGTGTACAGCAGCCTCTCTGTCAAAAACCAGTCTAACTACCAGCTTTAAGCAAACGGACATGCTGGCAAACTAGCATCCCATTAACGCTTGCAGTTATCATGGATGTGCAGTCATCAGTTGATGTTGATCAGCACTTGCAGCCATAATGGATATGCAGTTAGTACAGCTATCTTTTTTCGTTCAACCCAGTGGGCAGAAAAAAGACTGACAGATCTTTGTACCAACACAAGCATTGTTAGTACAGCTATCTCCCCTGAGCCACTGTGTTCTGAAAGGGGGACTGCTCAACGCCAGAACACAGTGATCAGCACCATCGGCTGCAAGCGCTGATCACTGTGTTCTGGCGAGGCGTAGCCCCCCTTTGAAGTCTTTTTTCAGCCCAATGGGTTGAACAAAAAAAGCCTCCCTGTGTGTACTTGGCATAACCAGTGCTATTCAGGTCAGGCCAGTATGCCTGGGGGTTAGCTACTGTATATAGTTATCCATCCATCACTGAGGCAGTATTTGTAACCCAATGCTAAATGGTGCCATTACACTTTAAATGCTAAATCAAAAGAAAACTTCAAAATGTCACTATTTCCCTATACTCGCAGCCCACTCCATGCATTCCCCATATTCCCCCTATACTTGCATCACTGGCAGTGTGTCAGAGGGGGGGGGAGCAGTGTGTCAGGGTGGGGGAGCAGTGTGTCAGAGAGGGGGGAGAAGTGTGTCAGATATGGGGGTGACCAGTGCTCCATTAATGTAGAGTGACCAGTGCCCCCATCCAATGCAGAGTGACAAATGTGCCCCTATTAATGCAGAGTGACCAGTGCCCCATCAATGCAGAGTGACCAGTGACAAGTGCCCCCATCAATGCAGAGTGACCAGTGACCAGTACCCCCATCAATGCAGAGTGACTAGTGACCAGTGCCCTCATCAATGCAGAGTGACCAGTGACCAGTGTGCCCCCATCAATGCAGAGTGACCAGTGACCAGTGTGCTCCCATCAATGCAGAGTGACAAGTGACCAGTGTGCCCCCATCAATGCAGAGTGACCAGTGTATGGGGATTAGAGCGCCACATGATTAAACAGAGCAGGGTTCTTCTGCTTACCCGGAGCGGCTGCTGTAAAGTGAAGTCCCGCTTCCTGGACCAGCTCCTATGATAGACATCACCAGTGTGCTATCTAACATAGGTTGGCGGCGGTCCAGGAGGCGGGACTTCACATTACAGTAGCCACTTTACATTACAGCAGAAGAACAACCCTGCTCTGTTTAATCATGCGGCGCTCGTCATCGCCCCCTCCCCCCCCCTTCCCTTCCGAAGGCAGCCCAAGGAACCCATGGCAGGGCCCCCCCTGCCCCAGCTCACGGTGCACCCACCCAGGATCGGCCCTGCAAAGCGGGGACAAAACCGGGGACTGGTCATCATACCCTAGGCAACAGTGCACCCCTAGGCAACAGTGCGCCCCTAGGCGGCTGCCTAGTTTGCCTAGCGGGAGCACTGACCCTGATTGCTTAATCCATTGTGATGTCACACGCTAGAGGCAAAGTTATTGGGTGTGTCTGCTGCTTCCTCATTACCTACTGTGACCGCGTGACCTTTAGTATATTAATACTAGATATAAATTCGCTGCCCTCTCTAAATGAAAAGTTTTTTTTAATGATGTTAGTCTATTTTGCCCTAAAGGAGAATTTGTTTTCTTCTTGGCTGTCCACTATAACCTTCAATTAGTGGAACTGAAGACTCCTGCGGTGCGTTCGTTTGCTGGCCTTGGTTGTTCTTCACCTCACATTTCACAGTTTTTTTTCTTTATTCATTAACTTCATTACAATAGTTGGAAACACAACATTCTTCTTGTGATTGCATCTTGGCAAATCACAGCTAACTGTTCAAATTCTTTGAAAAGATTTTTCAAATAATCTGGATGCCTCAGTTACTTCTTTTACAATTCTCCATGCTGTATCCAATTTAGAATCGTTAAACAAATTACCAGTGTCTTTAGAAACTTAATTTTGAAACAAGAACCTCCTAGGATAAAATAAGAATTTCTACAGCACCTTAAAGGTTTGGGAGGCCTAGCAGTTTCCAAACTTCTGGTTATACTTTATCACCTTCCAGCTGCAAAATATTGTAGATTGGGATAAAGGGGGTATATGTCCACAATCTTATAATACCTTGATGCACCTATTTAAAGGCCCCAGCACACTGAGTCAAATGGATATCATGATGTACGACCCAATGGCCACTATATTAGGTACACCTAGTTAGTGCCGGGTTGGACCCACTTTTGCCTTCAGAACTGCCTTAATTCTTTGTGGCATAGATTCAACAAGATGTTGGAAAAATTCCTCAGAGGTTTTGGCATGATAGCATCATGCAGTTGCTGCAGATTTGTCTTCAGCACATCCATGATGCAAATCTCCTGTTCCACTACATCCTAAAGGTGCTCTATTGAGATCTGGTGAGATCTGATGACTATGGAGGCCATTGGAGTACAGTGAACTCATTGTCATGTTCAAGAAACTAGTTTGAGATGATTTGAGCTTTGTGACATGGTGCATAATCCTGCACAATGCACAAGTAGCCATCAGAAGATGGGTACACTGTAGTCATAAAAGCATGGACATGGTCAGCAACAATACTCAGGTAGCCTGTGGCATTTAAACGATGCTCGATTGGTATTAAGGGTATTAAGGGGCCCAAATGGTGCCAAGAAATATCCCCCATATCATTACACCAGCAGCCTGAACCGTTGATACAAGGCAGGATGGATCAATGCTTTCATGTTGTTTAAGCTAAATTCTAACCCTACCATCTCAATGTCTCAGCTGAAATCGAGACTCATCAGACTGGGCAATGTTTTTCTAATCTTCTATTGTCCAATTTTGGTGAGCCTGTGCAAATTGTAGTCCCATTTTCCTGTTCTTGGCTGTGACACTCGGTATAGTCTTCTGCTACTTCAAGGTTCAATGTGTTGTGCATTCAGAGATGGTATTCTACAAACCTTGGTTGTAACGGGTGATTAATTGAGTTACTGTTGCCTTTCTATCATCTCAAACCCATCTGGTAATTCTCCTCTGATCTCTGACATCAAGGCATTTTCCTCCACACAACTGCCGTTTACTGGATATTTTCTCTTTTTTTGGACCATTCCCTGTAAACCCTAGAGATGGTTTGTGTGTTAGAATCCCAGTAGATCAGCAGTTTTTGAAATACTCAAACCAGCCTGTCTGTCACCAACAACCATGCCACGTTCAAAGTTACTTAAATCCCCTTTCTTCCCTTGCTCAGTTTGAACTTCAGCAAGTCGTCTTCACAATGTCTAGATGCCTAAATGCATTGAGTTGCTGCCGTGTGAATGGCTGATTAGAAATTTGTGTTACCAAGCAAAAAAACAGGTGTACCTAACAAAGTGGCCGATGAGTGAGTACAGTATAATAAAACCTTTTCCAACTCTCCCACTGTACACCTCATTAGTCAAATATGGGAGTGCACTAAACAAATTTAAGGAATTGGTAGCTACACCACATACTCACCCTATGGATAATGACTTACTGTCTGAGAGATGTGTACACTTTTTCTTTTTTTTTCCAAAATATTTTTATCAAATATAGTTAGGTATAACAATCAAAGTGTTATCAAACATCAATTAACAATATGATAATAACAAAAGAAGATAGTCTTCTAATACAGAACTCAACTATGAAGAAGTAAGGTACTGGATAGAGAACAGCATATCGTTAACACAACTTTGATGAAACTTGTAAATATAACGAAAGCTTGTAATCTAGACACCACCTTCATTATATTTCAAGTAAAGCATATGTTGGGATCTAATATATATTCTGTTGTTCTCTTAGGCTTCCTGTAGACCCATGTGTGTTGTTAGTGTTTGAGGATTGGGAGAAGCCTTGAAATTCCGTTGGGTTCCCGTTGTAAGATTGCAAATCTCAAGAGTTATATTGTAATTAAATGCGGGAAGCTTTTTCAAACTGTAAAGCAGCTGGTATTCTTGTTTCCAAACTATCCAACTATTCTTTGAACAACTCCAAGACATTTTTCTTCTGTCTCTTTGTCTGGCTCCAGTTCACCAAAAGGAAATTCCCTCCATTGTCTGGATGTGTTTCTCTAGGTGACTCAGGCAGACCATCCAAACATATGGTCTCAAGGATTGGGAGCTACCCCTATCTGTCAAAATTCACTTACTAGGTGTGTGAGTGCTTCTTGGCACCAAGCATCTTTTCCTAGGCTACAAGGCTGTCACCTGGCATTCTGTTTTCTTTTTCCTAAGTACAACACGTAAAATATTCTGGTATCATCTGATTCCAGCTGCAGGCATTGGGATCATCTGGCAACTCTTTGAGTTGCAGGCAGTCTTCAGTTTTCTTTTTTTTTTTTTTCTTAAGTCAGTTAGTCTTTGTTGCTATATTTTCCACCCCTCAGTTGGACTGCTTTTAGACATCCCGAAAGTCTAAAAATTCCTGTAGCCCTCAATGGATGAGAAAATAGGATTTTTGTACTTACAGTAAAATCTTTTTCTTTAAGTCCATTGAGGAACACAGGTCCCTCCACTCTTGTTTTTTTTCTTTTTTTTTCCATGTTCTTTGTACTACTTTGCTACAAAACTGAGTCATAAAGGTTGTGAATGGGGCTATCCTGTGCTTGCTAACGTTTTTTTGCCAGTATCCATTTCTCCCGTAGGCCTGACAGAGTATAATCCAACAGTCTAAGATTTCCTCAATAAACTACACCATTTACCTGTTCATACTTACTGGTGCCTATCTAATATAAAACTAAATGGTTAACTAAATGAACACCATAATAAAAGAGGATGTTCACCATGCATGGTTTAGCATACCTCAATTATCACAATAATACATTTAAATGTATTAATTATAAAAAAAAAAATAAAAAAAAATAAAGATTTTTTAAAACATGAATTCTTTTTTGGCTAAATCTTCCAAGTGCTATTATGAATTCATATGCAGAAGCACATTAAACATGTCAGACCTATTGAACCTGTGAGAATCAGTTTATAGGGTAAACATAACTGGTGAGATATTATTAGAAAACACAAGATGGCGCCAATGCTTACCAAAAAATTATACATTGCTGGCACACTACTGCTAGCTTTAGACAAGAGTCAAAATAAATTTTACTGTAATAACACTGTTTCCCTGCTTCACCGAGTACATATACTTTGCTCTCTTCACAAGTAAAACCAAACACGTGGTTATTTCAAATGGTTACTAGTAAATTTGCCAAATACAATTTTTCTACCTAAAAATCTAGTAAATGTGTGTGGTAAAACAAAAAAAAAACAAAAAGGTAAGGAATACCTGTCATGCCAAAGATATGTCGGGCACCACGGATGATCTTCTGTAAACAATAACTGCTTGGCTGTTGGTGGTTTTAATCCTTTTTTAAATCATTCACCAGAAATCAGGAACATTGCTAGGATTTTAAAGGAGCCACAGTATCCCAAAGCATACTTCTAGGTGTAAATGTTAGTTTGCAAAGAACACCACAGCAGATTCCAAGTTACAAAATGCATAGGTGGTTTTAAATTGCATAATGCTGCTGTAAGCTGAATGTTTCCTTTATTACTACACTGCATGCTTTGGTTTAGGGCTTAGTTTAGGGGTGAGGTTAGATTAGGTATGTTGATAGGGTCAAGGGGAGCTTCCCCACATCTCATTTTCCTGACTTTGTGGATGTAAGGGTCTGTGGGGGTATATCAGAATCTTAGAAGCCCTCTAAAAAAAAAAAAAAAAAGGGGGGAGCCCCAGATGTCCAACCCCTCACCCATCCCCACCAACGTTAATGGGTAACTCATCCACAAAAAAAACAACGTAAATAAATACACCACACGATCCAAGAAGTTCTTTACTGAAAAAAAGGTCCTGCAGGGTAAATTATTTTTCAATCACTTCGTCAAGAGATGTAGATCCATGTCAATCACAACCTGCAACGATCCCGAGAACACGCTGCAAAAAAAGATACCAAGACAATCCACACCTAAGGGACTTCCACCATGAATGACCTTGCTGGCCTTGCAGCTGAATCTAAAAAAAAGGTGTAGGGAATTGTAGGTGACACTATTGACTATTTAAAGTAGTTGTATATTTTTAATGTTGCCCTTTAAAACTTTTTAAGAGCACCGCCCCCCACTGAACACTATTTTATAATTAATTTTTTTTATTGGTATATCCCCCCCCCCCCCCAGGGCAATGTCCAGCTCCCTATGCCCTTTGTTAGATTTTTGGGAGACCCCATGACATTTTAAAAAGAATTAAATCACAAGCCACAGGGAAATGTCACAGCATATGGTATATATATATATTTTTTTTTTTTAAATGTCACTTATGCTGAAGTACATCCTGCAGATCCTGAACTTTACAGACAGGTTTGGGACATCCCCCAAACATGGTATTTAAGGGAATTGCACCCTTAATATTTCATTTTAAATCTTATTAAAAGAACTGCTTTCCAGCAAACTGTAGTTTTCACATTTTTGCTTTGCAAGACTCACCTCCCATTGACTTTAATGGAGTTTGCATTAAAGTTCGCAATTTTTTACAGATTTTTGGGTGTGTTTACAAAACCTGCCCTTGGATTGAACCCAAGCAGATTTGCCTATCACTACTTATCAACAGTACATGACCACTGACTACAACCGTACAGAAAAACGAATTATCTAACTTAATGTATCTCTTTCATGAATGCACCAGAAAACTTTTCACATAATGTTATATTGTATGTTCCACACCACTGTACTTTCCTGTAGGTTCTATGCTCAACATCTGGCCTATATATGGTGATTTAAATTCTACATCATTAAGCTGTCTAAACGGCTATTTACTGTGTACATTGCTGTATATTCTCTAATGCGTATGGTGTTATACATTTTATGCTCTACATCGCTCCAATCTACAGATACAGATAGTTCTGCACACTTTTCTGCTCGGCACACAGTATTGTACAATGTATACTGCCCACTACGCTGCTCTGCACTTAAAGTGGGAGTAAACTCCCACGCATGATTTTTACCTATAATAAGGCTTACCTATAGGTACTGTAATTATCTCCTAAATGCACACCGTTTAGGAGATATTTAATTTAGATGCAGCTGGTGACGTCACCGGCGCATGTGCTCTGAGTCCTGTGTTGTAAACCATGACTCCTGCTTGCATGCACGGGAGTGATGTCATCCTGGCTCCGGTCTTTCACACAGCTGGAGTCCGGGAACCCGGAAGGAAGACCGGGTGAAGATGGAAGCGCCTTCACCAGCAACAGCGTGCCGCTGGAGGGCTTCATTCTAGGCTAAGTTTCACATTATGTGCTAGTATGCAATGCATACACAATGAGCAAGGGTCATCATCTGCATTACCTTTCAGTGGACAGGTCTTTCTACACAGGCAGTTGATGCTTAAACAACTGTAACAACTGTGTTAAACCTAGATGAGTATTTAGTTGAAACTGAAGGTCTAGTTGGGCTTTTTTTTTTTTTTTTTTTTTTCAATCTGAATTTATTCGACTGGAAAAGCAGAATTACAGATATAGATTCAAGTTTGATATCACGAGAAGTAGCAAGGTTACATGAATACAATGCAATAGTTAGGTACACGTTTTAATAAAGGAATTAACCTAATTGGTCAAGATAAAGTAGTCTAATGGCGGATGCATTACAATGTCCAAGGCATTTAATACAGATACACATAAGTTTAAGGTTTCATGAATTATGGTCTTGTTAGAAAAATCTAAAAAATCGTATGCTGGGGAACATGCACATTGTATTAAACATCAATGATGATCAGTATATGCATGGATTATGGTCATAAGTAGAATTAAAGAGGAGATAGGAGGGGTAGAGGACAGGGGGGTGAAATGAGAAGAATAAGATAAAGATAAGGATGCACTCTGTCATGAGTGCAGTGAACTAGGGTCAATGTCGGTTTCCGCCCATGGTTGGAAATCAGAGGCGTAGTGAAACATGGACCATGCGGTCCAGGTAAGAAAAAAAAACGGTCTTCCTTTCCTGCCTCCTGTGCCAACAGTCATTCAAGGTCTCTAATGAAGTTCAGTTAATTGGCCCATTTCCCCAGGGAAGGTACACTGGTTGACTTCCAGTGATGGGGAATTACCATCCTGGCTGCAGTCAGAAAGTGCCGCAGAATATCTCTTTTGACAGATTTGAAGGGTCATGGACAGTAAGACTATTTTGGGAGATGGTTGAATAGATTTTGCCATCAATTTTCAGTACACCTCAAAAACCAATTGCCAAAACCTCAGAAAAGAGGTGCAATCTCAATAGTTGTGAATCATATTACCCTTGGAAGCAAGGCAACGCCAGCAGGTTTCAGGTATTGATAGTGTAGCACCCTCCTTATGGTATAGGTGATCTATTAACAGGATGCCCGCTTTAATCCAACATTGGAGGGGTATACAGGGGATTAAGTGTTCTAATATTCGTAGTGATAGAGGGACATGCTGTGTAGGGGAGGATGCAGGATTTTGTGAGATTAATTTTCTCCAAGCAAGTACTGAGGCCCGGGTAGGAGGAGGGAAGGGTGTAGTGTTCAGGGATTTCCAGGTATCTGCTAGTAGGACGTGGCAGATTTCCTCTGATTTCGTAAGTGTCGATTCTATGTTGGTCCATGGGGTGTTGAGAGAGTCACAGAACCAGTGGGGTAGGGATGTTGGTTGTGAAGAGCAGTTATAGTCTGTTAGGTCCGGGTAGCCAAAACCTCCTATTCTTCGGTGCTTAATAAGGTGTTGGTGCGCACATCTGGCTCGTTTATCTTCCGATAGAAAGGATTTTAAAATGGTTTGTAGAGCATCAAGGTATCGTGTCGATATTGGGATTGGGAGTGTGCAAAATATGTATAGTATTTTGGGGAGGCATTTTATTTTAAATGCTGCTAGTCTACCGGCCCAAGATAGCTCCGTTTTAGAGAGGCAATGTGTGTCCTCTTTGATAGAACTAATTCATTTTTTTTTTCATTATATACAATGCAATTATTTTCATTAAAATTGCCCAGATTTTTGGCAAGCCAACTGTAAGGAAAAATAAGAGGATGTTCAAAATAAGGTTTACAAGACGAATATAAAAATGTATTTAGTATGTCCCCACTTTAAATTCAACTCAAGGATGAGGAAAGTTTAGGAACTTATTCGGGTTTCTTTTGTTCTCCATTTCATGTGGAGGAGATCCAGCTTATCATCTTTTCCAATGAACCGGGAAGAGAAAAACAGGTAATCTAAACATTTTAGCATGTTACTGGAACCAGTATATAGGAAATATTTTCCAATAAGCATACTTTCCCTGCAAGCAACTGTCAAAGTTACATAGTTACATAGTAGGTGAGGTTGAATAAAGACAATAGTCCATCCAGTTCAACCTGTGTAGGTGTGTGTGGCTGTAATCATCTCACATAGCCCTGAATGTTCTGATCCTTGAGATGTACGTCTAACAGTCTTTTGAAAGCCACCATACTTCCCGCAGAAACCACCTCTTGTGGTAGAGAATTCCACAATCTTGTAGCCCTAACAGTAAAGAACCCCCCACGTTGCCTGAGGTTAAAACGCTTCTCCTCTAATCGCATCATATGCCCTCAAGTCCTCATGCAATCCCTTCGACTGAACAGCTTTTTTTCTAAGCTGAGATCCCCATTGAGATATTTAAAATTTGCTATCATGTCCCCCCTCAGGCGTCTCTTCTCCAGGGAGAATAAATCAAGCGATTGCAGATGCTCTTCATAATTAAGGTCCTCCAATCCCCTAATTAGTTTAGAGATTAGTTCCTTCTCTGGACTCTCTCCAGCTCCAACACATCCCTCCTGAGGGATGTTGAACCATCCTCTAATTTTAGGCATATTGTCACTTACTTCCTGCTGTGGTAGCTAGTTTATGTTTCAGTCTATATCTAGAAAAGTAGGTCAGCAAAATGTTTGTTATATTTAATTTTTACTCTAAACTATTATATTAAAATTTTATCATAATGTATGATATATGCAAAACACTAACTAAGGTGTGTTGCAATTTTTGAAGAATGATCAAAGTTAGTTTTCTTTAATAATGGGGCACAAGCTCAATCTTTTAATGAGACTTCAGTAAATGTAGAACTTAAGGTAAAACTGCAGTACATATATTTATTTTATGTCTAATTATTTTCTATACCCCCTTTGTCACCAGATCAAGCCTCTTGTTGGGCTTAATTTTATTTGCATGCATTACGGTACCTAATAAACGCTGCCCAAATGCCATTTTTGTTTTTTTTAGTTTTTTTTCACTAAGGGAAGTAAGCGCTGTCAATGCTTTCAAAACTCATTCTGAAGGCACCAAAAACTCTATAGATGCATTTTTGGTGCACAAATTTAATGGAGGCAGCAGGCTGCAGCAAAGCCCAGACAATGCAACATGGCCTACATTTTTTTGACAAAATGTAAACTGAAGCAATGCTAACAGGCTGGTGTATACTCTTCCTTCCATGTGCCATTGTTTTCATTACCTAGCATGTTGGCAGGCAGTGCAGGAGTATTGAAAACACTTGTTTTTGACGCATCTCAATGCTCATGTGAAAAAGGCCTTAAACAAAGATTTAAATCTCTTTATAGACAGAGGGTTGTAGCGGCATAGGCAAAAAGGAAATGTGTTTTTCACATAAAAAAACTGTACTTTTTGGAAAATTCAATGTGGTTTATTATAGTCAATTTAAAAGCAAACAGTGCTTAGAGGCATACAATGCCGTAAAAGGTTGGTGAATGTATATGCACTGTAATTGGTCAGAGGGAGTAATGAATGCTTTATTGTTCTTAAATATGATGCTCAGGTCACATGTTCACTTGACTATCCTTGATGAATCTATCGTTGACCACAATATATTTTTACTATGCTGTTTTCAATTAAATGTATAACATAATTTAGGCAAACATTTAGAACATTGTTCCCCAGGGGGTCTATAATAAACTGTATAATCTTGTTTGCACTCCCCAGGGGGCCCATTGTAAATACTGTAATCATATAGGCATACACAACATTGTCCCCCTATATAAATTGTGTATATTAATGCATCACCTAAGACACACAAGTTCATCAGCGTATATATTTAGGATATATGAAGAATAGTATGAACACAAAACATTTGTTTATGCCATGGTATTCATTAACTGAGGGTGTAACGGGAAACTGCAAAAGCTTGTAGTAGTACTGAATACTATGAGCAGTGACACGTTCGCTTACATGTAGGAAGAAGTACAGCTGCAACAACCTATACATGCTAAATACTGTATTGTAGTAAGGCGCCCTTGATGTATAAGCTGTAACTGTTACTATGGATATCTTGTAGTACAGCCGATACTTTCCCAGATAGCAAGCAATTGAGCTGCAAGTTTGAAAATGACTAGCAAGCTTTTGCTAGACTTGCCAGGCTTCACAAGTTTGTTGCACAATTGCAGCAAGTCCAGAGCTACTTTCTTTGCAAAAATTCTGCAAACCTAGTGTAAGTTCTGGTTCAGGTATGTTGTGCAATATCATGCACAACATGCCACCACAGGGGTCTCCGTGGCTGAATATCCAAGCTGTAGACTTGCTTAGCTTTTGTAGACTGTAGACTCACCACTGCAACTTTGCTCTTGCTAGAGACTTACCACGCAAATTTGCTACAAATTGGAAAAGTGTCAACTAAAACTTGTGCTTCAAGTGCTCTGCAAGTGTAAAACTTGCCAGTGAAAATATGTAGCAAGTTAACAGACTTACAATTCAAAACTGCCAAACATTGGTGGCAAATTATCCTTGCTATCTGGGTTATTATGTTAATAGAAAATAAATTATTAATTGGATATTCTTCAATGGCCTGGGAGTATGATTGAATGAAAAGTTCATTGATGGATAGCAGAAAGAGCCTTCTTTCAGTGACATTTTGGTAAGTCCTTTCCAGCTTATCTGGAATCTTATCTTATATGACCATAATAAACATGGGCAGATGTAGCTATAGAATATTAACTAACTACCATTATACACCATTTATGCTATATTGAAAAAGAAATGCATAAGACTCTGGTACACTTAAGGACCATTATCATTATACACAGTATGGTGCATACATACAGGACTGTATTTACCATAATAATAACACTTGTGGTGCAGTACCTAGAACAGAGGATGGGGGGGGCAGCCACAAGCTTTAACATTTAGACCCCGTTCACACTGGGGCAACTTGTCAGGTGACCTGGTCGCCTGACAAGTCGCGGTGGGTCGCCTGCCATAGATTAGCACAGGACCTGTTCTAATAGGAGCGACACAGCGCGCACCGCGACTTCACAGGTCGCCCCGGCAAGTCGGGTCGCCCCTATGTGAACCGGCACTTACAGGTCATTATTTTTTATTTTTTTACGTATTTGGTTTCCCTCTTTTGGTTGTGGCTAAATTTAACAATAGATAAAAAAGGATTAAAGAGTCCTAATTATTTTATTGGTTTACGCTAAAAAAACAGCCATGGTTTTCGTGGGCCAGAACCTTCCCCCTTCAGAGCTCTAGTTAAAATAAGAACCACCTGGAATGGGTTCAAAATAGCTATCCTAATTGCTTACACAGATGGTGCTGTTAAGTATCTCTCCTAGTCCAGCAGCTGCCCTATATAGATTCATACAGGAAAGCTTTATTTTAAGTCTATTCAAGGTTCTTGTTTGAACTGAAGTTCTGGTAAAGTTTCTGGCCCCCAAAATGTTTTGGCTGTTTTTTTAGTGTAGTTTTTTTTTTCAGTTTGGTCTGGCGCTCCTTCCATTGACACATGTTTTTTTCTGATAACCTGCTGGCTGGGTACCCACTGGAGGTTAGTCTCCTGTCTGTTGTGAGCAGCCTAACCTGAGCCAATGTCCTCTCACTACTTTTGTCATGCCTTCAGCCTAGGGAGAATTAATATTATTGTAACTTGCAATACTGATATTGTCCACAGGATGCCACTGTGACAAAGACTATTGATGGACAGTACTCAATGGTATTTCTTGCTCTCTATCACTGGGTATTAACTCCACCTCTTACTGAGAAAACTTCCTTTTGCAATCTTCATCTTAGAGGAGTGAGACTGTCCCTCATCTTCTTGTGGAAGATCCTTGAATCCTTCTAGGAAGTATCACTGGTATGCCTCAGAACTGTTGACTGTATACTCAGTGCATATCTTGTTTATGTTTATATACTGATTGTATGCTTTTATTTGTTTATTTCCAGTTTCACCATATTCTCAATTCTATCTGAAATCAATCCTATCTTATACAATCCTATCTATTCGCAATCCTATTCGCATATGTATCCTGTTTCATGTGACCACCATTCTTTCACCGGAATAAAGCCTAAAGTTACAAAAAGACTGGTTATTATAGGATTGAAGGTTTAGCTGTATGTTGAGCTGCATACACGCCTGGGGCATACATGTAGTGAGAACAGAACAGTGAAACAGCGGCTATCCAGCAAGTGGGATTTAGGACAGCGACTATACAGAGGCCTGCTACCCTGCCAGCGCAGTCATCTGCATATGCAATACAGCAGTCTCTACACAGTCAAGCATTCCTGCAAGCAACATGTCACATAGCCAGACATCCTCACTCCACTCAAGACAAGGCCCCAAGTTTTTAGGCTCCTCTAGATCTTGCTCCGCAAACAATGCACTCGCCATAGCACGTGCGAAAGCTGAAGCCGCCAAGGCCTGAGCAGCCTTTGCTGAGCAAGAAATGCAGATTAAACAAGAGAAAGTGAAGCCCTCGTAGAAGTAGCCCTAGAGAAACTCACTGTAGAGATGGAAGTAGCAGCAGCCATAGCTGAAGCAGAGGCCTTAGAATTAGCTGTATACCCGAGAAGTGAACGCAGCAGATGCAGCAATATTCTTGACCCAGAAGCTGAAACTCAAAATTCTCTACAACGAACTTCAGATTACATCAATCAACATTTTAAAACAAGCAGTGAAAAAGATTACGTCAAAGAGACAAACCAAAGACATTCCACGGTACCGCCGCAAGTCAGTGACAAGCCTCAAGCCTGAAAACGGGAGAAATCCATGCAAAGTGACGTCTCCTACGACAGACTCCCCATAAGTGAGAATATAGAATCGCCTTCTAATCGCCCTCCAGGACCAACGTCCAAGCCAGAACGGTACATCAGAGTTTGGGTCGATGCCCTCAAAAGGTATGACTGCACACAGCCACCTCACCATGGCAACACACAGCAGGCTAATCAAGCCACCATAGTCTTTGCAAGGTTCTTTGCACGACGTGAGTTAGTCACCAAAGGACTTGAAAAGTTTAATGACCGCCCTGAAAACTACAGAGCCTGGCGGTCATCCTTTCAAAACACCATCAGAGACTTAGGGCTATCTTGCATTGAAGAGATAGACCTCCTGATCAAATGGCTTGGAAATGAGTCTTCCGAGCATGCCAGGCGAATCAGGACAATAAATATAAACTACCCAGACACTGGCCTTAAAACAATCTGGGATAGACTTGATGAGTGTTATGGTTCAGCAGAAGCAGTAGAAAGTGCATTATTCAAAAGACTTGACAACTTTCCCAAAATACCTAGCAAAGCCTACCATAAACTTAGAGAGTTAAGTGACTTGTTAATGGAACTTCAAGTAGCTAAATCCGAGGGAGACTTACAAGGACTTGCATTCCTTGAGGTGTCAACCCCATTGTGCAAAGTTACCCTATAACTTGCAAGAGCAGTGGATTACACATGGATCCTGATTTAAAAGACAGCATGATGTTCCATTCCCTCCTTTTTCTGTTTTCGTGGACTTTGTGTGCCAGCAAGCTAAAACAAGAAATGATCCAAGTTTTGATTTTACACTGTTGTGTGCTGCTCCTGTGGGACTTAACCCTCGCAAACCCCCAGTAGCAGTACACAAAACTAACGTGTCTCCTCCAGGTTCCTTTCACAGGTCTGTCAACTTCTCTAACTCAGAGACCAAGATCCTGGTAAGCAGTGTCCCTTGCATCGGAAGCCACATCCTCTCCTAAAATGCAGAGCCTTCAGAGAGAAAACCCTGCAGGACCGCAAAGCCTTCCTCAAGGAGAACCACATCTGCTACAGGTGCTGCTCTTCAACATCTCATCTCGCCAAGGACTGTAAGGTCAGTTTAAAATGCACAGAATGTGACAGCTCAGATCACAACACAGGGTTGCATCCTGGGCCAGCTCCATGGACTTTACAACACACCCTCAGCACTAGTGAGCACGGCGGGGAGGAGGAGCACACCACCACAACTACACCAGAAGTCACTTCACAATGTACAGAGGTCTGCAAAGGAGCCATAGGTGGTAGGTCCTGCTCCAAAATCTGCCTAGTCAGAGTCTACCTAGCAGGCCAAAAAGACAAAGCTATTAAGCTTTACGTGCTCCTGGATTACCAAAGTAACAGGTCATTAGCCAGCTCAACTTTCTTTGACATGTTCGGCATTAAAGGCCCCAGCATTCCCTACTCCTTAAAAACTTGTGCAGGAATAGTGGAGACGACCAGTAGGAGAGCATCCGGCTACTAAATCGAGTCCATCGACGGGCGATCTAGCTTGTCTTTGCCAACTCTTATCGAATGCAATCAGATCCCTGATCATAGATCTGAAATTCCTACACCAGATATAGCTGCTCATCACCCACACTTGAAACGCATAGCGCATCTGATACCGGAACTTGATCCTCAGGCTCAGATTATACTACTCCTCAGGAGAGATATCTTACAACCCCACAAATCAAGAGCTCAATTCAATGGTCCCAATAACGCCCCTTATGCTCAGAAGTTAGACCTCGGATGGGTCATCATAGGAGATGTCTGTCTAGGAAGCGTGCACAAACCTAACTCCATAAGCAGCATGCTTACAAATAACCTAGAGAATGGGCGTCCCTCTCTTTCCAGCCGTGCCACAACTATTTCCTTGTTAAGGAATCAGCCTACACCACCCACTCATCTTGTCCTTTCACAAGCTCCACTAGTGACAACTTTGCCTGTGACAGTGACCAAGACCATCTAGGGTGCACAGTCTTTCAGAGAACTAAAGATGACAATCGCGTGGCAATGTCTATCGAGGACAAACTCTTCTTAGAAATAATGAAGCAAGGTCTAGTCAAAGATAGCACAAACAGCTGGGTCGCACCTCTTCCCTTCAGACTACAGAGACAACGCTTACCCAATAACAAAGAACAAGCTTTAGAGAGTTTTGCTTCCCTTAGACGTAATTTACAAAGAAAGCCAGAGATAAGGGAACATTTCTTTTCTTTCATGGGGAAGATCTTTGAGAACGGTCATGCCGAGGTGGCTCCCACCCCTAAAGACTCTGAAGAGTGTTGGTACCTCCCTATATTCAGAGTGTACCATCCCAAAAAGCCAGGTCAAATTAGAGTAGTGTTTGACTCTAGTGCCAAATTCAAGGGTATCTCCTTGAACGGTGTCCTCTTGACAGGCCCAGACCTCAACAACAAACTCCTGGGAGTGCTCTTACGCTTCCGCAAAGATTCCATTGCCTTCATAGCTGACATCCAGCAGATGTTCTATTGTTTCTTGGTCAGAGAGGAAGGCAGGCACTTCCTAAGGTTCCTTTGGTTCCAAGACAATGATCCTTCCAAAGATATCTTAGAGTTTCGTATTAGGGTACACATCTTCGGCAATAGCACTTCACCTGCAGTCGCTATCTACGGACTCAGACATTCCGCCCAAGAAGGTGAACTTGAGTTTGGCTCAGATGCAAGACAATTCATAGAGAAAGACTTTTATGTGGATGACTGTTTAAAATCCTTACCTTCCAGCAAGTCTGCAATCTGTCTTCTTAAAAGAGCACAGGAAATGCTCGCTTGTTCCAATCTCAGGCTTCACAAGATTTCTTCCAAACAGCAAAGAGGTAATGGAAGCTTTCCCCGCTCAAGACCATTCCAGTGATCTAAAGGACTTAGATCTGGGTACAGACTCTTTACCTGTACTGCGCAGTCTAGGTCTACTTTGGGACTTGAAATCCAATTCCTTTACCTTCCAAGTAAATGGAGAAGAAAGACCCTTCACTCGCAGAGGTGTCTTGTCTACAATCAATAGCCTGTACGATCCATTAGGATTTGCGGAACCTGTTGCAATTCAAGGTAAAGCTTTACTTAGAGACTTGATTCGTGAAACATTCGGCTGGGATGCCCCACTACACCTTGATAAGAGAAACTCTTTGATAGAGTGGAGGGACTCTCTATCAGTCTTATCTGATCTCCATGTTTCACGCCCATATGCTCCCGTACCTTCTACAAAGACACAGAGCCAAACCCTTTACATAGTCTGTGATGCTTCTGTCAATGCAATAGCTGCCATGGCCTACTTAAGAATTGTCGACACTACAGCACGATGCCACGTAGGATTCGTCATGGGCAAGGCAAAGCTGGCTCCACACCCTGAGCACACTGTACCTAGGCTAGAACTTTGTGCTGAAGTACTAGCAGTTGAACTAGCAGAACTAATAACCTCAGAGATGGACATTGACCTCAAGGATGTTCAGCTCTACACAGACAGCAAGGTAGTGCTAGGCTACATCTACAATGAGACCAGACGTTTCTATGTTTATGTCAACAACAGAGTGTTGAGGATTAGGAGATCCACTAGTCCAACACAATGGCACTATGTACCTACTGACTATAATCCTGCAGACCATGCTACAAGAGCTGTTGCTGCATGTAACCTGAAAGACACAACATGGTTTACTGGACCTGCATTCTTGTACAATGCAGAACAGACTTTTCCTAAGAGTGACACTATTGAACTAGTAGATCCAAACTCAGATACTGACATCCGTCCTGAGATCTCAACATTTCATACTGCAACTTCAGGCTGCCAGCTTAAATCTAACAGATTTACCAGATTCTCAAAATGGAATACTCTTGTTCGAGCTATTTCTTGTCTTATCCATATTGTTCGCTCCTTTAAAGGTGACTCAAACAGCTGTGACTGCAAGGGATGGCACCATTGTCAAAGGATCAGTTCAGCATTAGAGCTACAGCAGTCTCAGGATCTTATCATCCGCACTGTACAGCATGAAGCCTATGCTAAGGAGATTGACTGTATCTTGAACATAAAACCTATCCCTAGAGACAGTGTCCTGAGAAAACTTGACCCATTTCTTGATCAAAATGGACTACTTAGGGTAGGTGGTCGTCTAAGACAAGCCAACCAAGAGTCAGAAGAGAGAAACCCTCTAATAGTTCCTGGTCACCACCACATTGTATCACATCATCACTCCCATGTAAAGTGGAAGTCAAGATCCACAGAAACAAGGAGACAAAGTTGTTCCTCGGACCAGTTTCTGAACTGATTTTGTTGTTGTCATCTGAGGAATAAATAGTGGTATCTGATGATACCAGGCAGGGAGTGTCATGCCTTCAGCCTAGGGAGAATTAATATTATTGTAACTTGCAATACCGATATTGTCCACAGGATGCCACTGTGACAAAGGCTATTGATGGACAGTACTCAATGGTATTTCTTGCTTTCTATCACTGGGTATTAACTCCACCTCTTACTGAGAAAACTTCCTTTTGCAATCTCCATCTTAGAGGAGTGAGACTGTCCCTCATGTTCTTGTGGAAGATTCTTGAATCCTTCTAGAAAGCATCGCTGGTATGCCTCAGAACTGTTAACTGTATACTCAGTGCATATCTTGTTTATGTTTATATACTGATTGTATGCTTTTTTCTGTTTATTTCCAGTTTCACCATATTCTCAATCCTATCTGAAATCAATCCTGACTAATACAATCCTATCTATTCGCAATCCTATTCGCATATGTATCCTGTTTCATGTGACCACCATTCTTTCACCGGAATAAAGCCTAAAGTTACAAAAAGACTGGTTATTATAGGATTGAAGGTTTAGCTGTATGTTTAGCTGCATACACGCCTGGGGCATACATGCAGTGAGAACAGAACAACTTTGTATAAACTCACATCAAAGTTCTAAGGCCTCTAGGATATATTTTTCTTTATTACATTTAATAGTAGAAGTGGAAGGGTTGCAAGGGATGCTGAGAGATGTCACAAGGCTCATGAATCATAAAGCCATCTGTCTTTTGTCTTCTTTGGTGGTCTCTTCAGTTTAAAAAGGCAATTCTCTAGGGAAAGAGGGGAGAGAGGTGGCGCAAACAGACAGTACGGGTGACTGCAAAGTGTACTATGGGCAGATGGTGGAGTGTAATCCGATAGCTGGACACTTGGATGGCTGCAGGCTTGTAGAGGGTGAAGCGACCCTGTATGATTCAGGAGAGAGAGAAAAGCAGATCACATTATGCCACCAATCAGAAGTTTGGAACCACCAAGACTCTTCCTAGAATGGGCCATCCAGCCAAACTGAGTGATTGTGGGAGAAGGGTCTTAGTCAGGGAGATGACCAAGAACCTGATGGTCACTCTGACAGAAGCATTTCTCTGTGGAGAGATGAGAACCTTCCAGAAGAAAAACCATCTCTGCAGCACTCCACCAATCAGGCCTGTGTTCCCCTCGATTCACGGTATCACGGTCGGGTCTAAGTCACATAAATACGTGGCTTATGCGGACGATGTTCTTTTTTATGTACAACAACCCATGATATCCCTGCCTAACCTTCTTTCTGAATTTGATAGATATAGTGCTTTGTCTAACTTTAAAATCAACGAAGTCAGAAATTTTAAACGTTACAATTGCCCCGGCAATGGCACATAACATCAGTCCAGCATTTCCCTTTATATGGCAATCTTATTCCCTTAAATACCTAGGGGTACATATTACAGCCCAGGTTGAGGATCTAGCACGGGTAAATTATATTCCTTTACTTAACACAATTAGAGCTAACTTTGCGAATTGGCATCATTTAGCAACCTCCTGGATAGGGAGGGTGAATGTAATCAAGATGAATGTGCTGCCCAGGGTGCTCTTCGTGTTTCAAATGCTTCCGTTTAATATACCTGTCAACTTGGTGAGGACCTTAAATTCCTTGGTTAGAGCATATGTTTGGCGCCGCTCACAGCCTCGGCTTGCGCTCTCGCTACTTTCGCTGGGCAAAAGCCGGGGGGGGGTTGGCGGTACCGGATTTTGGGAGATATCTGAATGCCGTCTCCCTGGTTCGGATAGCCGATTGGAAATTTTATACAGAGGAAAAGCTCTGGGTTCAGCTGGAGCAGAAGCTGGCAAATACATCATTATATACTCAACTTTGGATACCGCCGGAGACTAGAAATCTGGCTGACACTATTTCGCCTCTAACCAGTTCGGTTTTCCGTGTCTGGGATCGGCTTCATAGGCTCTATAAAATTCCATACAACTCACCACTTATGCCGATTTTAGGCCATAGCCTTTTTCCGCCTGGTTATAAAGATCACTCTTTTTCCCAGTGGTTACCACAGGCCAATGCTACGCTGTTGCATCATATAACGGGGATGGAAGGAATACTCCCATTCTCTAAAATATGTCAGGCCTCACCAAAGACATTTATGGATTGTTGGAAATACCACCAACTTCAGCAATTTGTGAAAAAACTACCCTACCCCTTACGTAATATACACTCCTTGAACCCGATTGAACAAATTCTAGCACGCCCTGAATCAGGAAAAGGTTTATTATCAAAGTTTTAAGCCCCAACTCCACCCCACATTTTTTGAAACAGTGGCAACTAGATCTTAAATGTACTTTTTCGCCGACACAGGAGAAGGTTATTCTTCAAATGTCTCATAGTTCAGGAACATCGGTGCGGACAGCAGAAGCTAATTATAAGTTTCTCACTAGATGGCACTACTCCCCCGTCAAGCTACAGAGGATGACACCATCTTTTTCGGCTGACTGTTGGAGAGGATGTGGGCTTAGAGCTACGCACGCACATATATGGTGGTTCTGTCCAGCAATCCGACCCTATTGGACTAATGTACTATCTTTAATTGAAGAAATTCAGGGTTTACCTATTGCCAGAGATCCGTTGTCTGCTTTATTCCATGACACTAAACTCCCTCTGGCCCAGTATCGAAAATCTATTACCCCTCATCTCTTAAATGCAGCCAAAGCATTAATCCCAAAATACTGGAAACAGTCTACAGTCCCCTCGATATCTCAATGGTTGCAGGCAGTTGACCGTATTTATTACCTGGAAGACATGACATTGGATTCTCTCTCTTCTCCTTATATTGGAGAGCCCCCGCTTAAACAAAATTAGACAAAAATGCTTAATAATCCCAGAAATACTGATTCCTGTAGATATATTAAAGCGTATGTTTGTGCATTTGTTTTAGTTATGATGTGTAGGGATCGCCAAAATGTATACAGCCTGGGGAGACTCTCCTTTTCTTTTCTTTTCTTTTGTCTTGTTTATGCCTGTATAAACTGTATATATAAATCAATAAAAACATATTAAATAAAAAAAAAAATCAGGCCTGTATTGTAGAGTGGCCTGACGGAAACCACTCCTCAGTAAAAGGCACATGACAGCCTGCCTGGAGTTTGCCAAAAGGCACCTGAAAGACACTCAGACCATGAGAAACAAAATTCTCTGGTCTGATGAACCAAGATTGAACTCTTTGGCCTGAATGGCAAGCAATATGTCTGCAGGAAACCGGGCACTGCTCATCACCTGGCCAATACCATCCCTACATTGAAGCATGGTGGTGGCAGCATCATGCTGTGGGGATGTTTTTCAGCGGCAGGAACTGGGAGACTAGTCAGGATCGAGGGAAAGAGGGATGCAGCAATGTAAAGACATCCTTCATAAAAACCTGCCCCAGAGAGCTCTGGACATCAGACTGGGGCAAAGATTCATCTTCCAACAGGACAACGTCCCTAAGCACATGGCCAATATAACAAAGGAGTGGCCACAGGGCAACTCTGTGAATGTCCTTGAGTGGCCTAGCCAGAGCCCAGACTTGAACCCGATTGAACATCTCTGGAGAGATCTGATTGGCTGTGCACTGACGCTCTCATCCAACCTGATGGAGCTTGAGAGGTCCTGCAAAGAAGAATGGGAGAAACTGCCCAAAAAAAGGTGTGCCAAGCTTGTAGTATCATACTCAAAAACACTTGAAGCTGTAATTGGTGCCAAAGGTGATTCAATAAAGTATTGAGCAAAGGCTGTGAAATCAGATTTATTTCATTTTTTCTATTTTTAATACATTTTCAAAGATTTCAATCTTGTTTCACGTTGTCATTTTGGGGTATTGTTTGTAGAATTTTGAGGTAAATAATGAATTTAATCCATTTAGGAAAAGGCTGTAAGATAACAAAATGTAAAAAAAGTGAAACAATGTGGTAATGCGCCTAAAATGAATGTAAAGCCAACTGCACCCAAAACACACTGCAAAGTTGTGAACTGGCTCGTTACTGTTTTTTGCTGTAACCATTGGATGAGGTACAAATAAGAGATTGGGTAAAGTTTGTTATCCTGTTTGTTTTACATTGTAATCATGTAATGTTTTAGTTACAATAGTTTTATTTTGTTGTGGTAATTAGGCTTCAGATTACTATTTGATATATTATTTCAATAGCCTGTAGAAAGGCATTACGGTTTCTCTGCTCCTCACTTTGTAGGTGGGTGCCTACTAAAGTACTACCTCAGTTGTGTAATGTTCAGTTTGTTTTATATAGGCCTTATATTGTGCATTGTAATTAGGTTTTCTGGCTGGTGCAATCTGGTCATTAGGGGTTTTCGTACTCTTAGCAGCCTGCCCCCTGGTGTTCATTGGTCTGCCCACTTTGGGCGGACATAAATACAGGGGAGGTGGGCTTTGTGGTCGTTCATTGGTCCATTTATGGGAAGTGTCAAGAGGACTTGCTAAAGGATGTAGAAGCATTTGTGCCTATTTTATTAAGTCGCTTGGTGGGAACCCAAGCGTGGCTCCAGGGTATGGACAATAGCTTTCATAATGGACATTTACCTCTCAGATATGGATATCGGCCCACAGGGCAGGGTACCAGGTCAACAGGGGTAACACCGACAGCCTATGTCAATATTGAATATGTGTTTGTTTTGTGATGTATGAGGAAGTTCTTCAGTAAAGAAATAATTGTAGAAAAATAATTGCCTAGTCTGACTTTTTTACATATCACATAGTGGTGTATGCCGGGTGTATAAAATAACATTTACTGGGGAAAGAATACGTTAACCCTCTGTGTTAAGGGAAGGAGGACTCTCTACATAGATGCAAGGCTAAGTTAACCCTAGCTGGTGGTGTCCTAGCTAAAGGATTTTCAGGGATATAAGTACAGAAAAGATATAAGCCAGCCTAGTGTAAGAAGCAGGTGACTTGGTAAGTGTGACGGGGAGGTCCAGTAGCAGTAAAGCTGGATACACACTATCCAACTTTTGTGGTTAGATTTCCTTCAGATTTACCTTTTCTATGTAGTGCAAGGGCCTGCCAGATTGCATACAAATTGAAAGTGTTTAGGTTTGACCTCATATTATATGGTTTTGGTAAGTCTAAAGGAAAAAGTCTTCAGAAAATCTTATAGTGTGTATGGCCCATAAGGGGACCTTAGCATCGCAGACCTCCTCTTGGGGCTAGCTGCAGTATGGGATCATTCTTGGGAGAAGAATCATGATGTAGCCTCCTAATAAGCCACTGTGACAGTATTCTGTTAAGTATGAAGCAAAGTGTGTCAACTGTGTCATCATATTAAGCCAATTACAATGGGACGGTGGAGTCCAGGACATGTTCTGCATTACCAGCTCATAATGCTACATGTTTAAGTGTCATGCAGAGCTGGAGATGCCTGCCTGCAGTTTCATTAGGAGAGAAGCATATGTGATGGAGAGTGCTGCCTTAATTCCACCTCAAGTGGAATTAATCAGGGGCAGAAGATTAAAACAGCAGATTACAACAGTAACCCTCCCCCCCCCCTCTTCTTCACCTGGTAACACATTTAAATAGATGGTGGTAATGGCTGCAGGCATACTCAATGAATCTTTGAATAAACAGATACTGCAAAATGGACGTTAGGCTGGGAAATTCCATTTAGTAAGTTGACATTCAGTGTGACTTTGGATGAATATGGCTTTTTGGGTGTTGCACGTGATGATCCTTCTTACAATGCTTCTCTTAATATTTTTTTGGCTTTATTTAATTTACAAACGGGCCTCTAGCTAATTGCTTTGCACACAAATAAGAGCATGAGAATGAGGTTGTTTGGTATAGAATTGTGTTTAAAGCCTACAGTCCTATCTACAGGACTTGTGAGATTCTGTATTTGTGAATATTTAAAACTAGAAATAACATACAAGTTTTGGTTATCCTAAGGTTAAAGGCTGGATTCACCCATGTGCTGGATGAAAAAGAGCATCTAGAACCCATGTGGTTAAAGCAGGGGTTCGCCAACATACCACATTCCAACCACTATTTCAGGAAAAATAATATTGAATATGCTGCTATGGCTGAATAATGTAGATATTTTTTTTGTTGGTGCACCATGCTGCACAGACCTAAACTGCTCAAGTGAATACTAAGACATTTGTGTCTACATATGCCCATCCTACAGTAGGCACTTGGTTTGGATCAAAAACACCACCTTTTACAGCCCTGGTAAAGGCATCTTAGAAAAAAAAATATATGTGCTGCATAACTCCCCTAACAAAAGTATGTTGATTCTGACAGTGAAAGCCACCTAATGCAGCTTACTGTGATGGCGTGGAAACAATGCTGCACTGCTCCTGAATTCGGAGCAGAGTTGCCACTCTTATGTAGTCTCTGCTTGATTGCACTACAGTGGGAGGAAAAATGTTGCAGGGAGTTTGGCTATCGGCATTGTCACTGCTGATTGAAAAGATTGTAGCTTGTCAATCAGCACCTGACCACACATAGTCCTGCCCTTTGCTTTTTTTTATTGACAGAACTCCCTTTGCTGCTGAAACACCCCCCAGCACACACTCTGTGTTTGGGAGAGGGAGTGTATGAGGGATGAACGAAGAGGGATTTGAGGTCAATCAGAGAAGGTAAAAAATAAAGGAAGTTTTTGCCTAAATATTTTGTTTTGGGCATTGTACAGGAACCCTTAATTGTACTTGAGTGAAAAAACAAAATCAGTAATAAAGCTGGCCCACTGGTCTCTTTAGTCACTTCCAAGGGATGATTCAGTAGTAACGGTACATCTACTTCAGTATTAAGTTATGTAACCTAACAATGAGTATCAGAAGCCATGAATTCCAGAGAAGAGATTCCACCACTGAGGCCAAATGCATTAGCAAGTTTATATGCATTGTAACATATCATTGTCCACCCAGTACGTTTTTTTAAAATTGTAAAAATACAGAAACTATATTACTAAAAGCCCTTAGCATATACTTTTTATTGATCTTTACTGTTACAGCATATACCATAATCAGGTTAAACACGTGGCTCTACTATTCTGCCATGAAAACTGCTACAAACAGAATTACAATGGATTAACCGTTTTGTTGTAATGTCAGCGGAAGCCACCTTTGGCACTGTATAAGCACATCTTTCTCACTTTATTATTCTGATATTTATTTATATTTATGCTCATGCAATTTTAGTAAACCAAAGTATGTGCTCACTACTATACATAGATTAAAGGGGAATGGCATAATTTAGGAAAGGGTGCACAACCTGTAGGTTAGAACCCAGAATTCTGTTTCAAAAAAAAATTTTAGAGTCCCTAGATTATCATAAAATAAATATATGCTATTGATTTGAGTAAAAACCATACGTAATTAGGCCCAATAGAAGATTGACTTAAAAATCTCATACTAACACATGGCACCTTTTAAAGAATGAGCACCATTGATTTTAGGATTTTTACGTAACAACTAACAAAGAATCATAATCTTGATGTTAACCTCCTGTATGTCCCTGGATATCATCACACTGGGAAGAGAAAGTGCAAAACTGTAAGCCAAACAGGCTAAACTGCGTTCCACAGGGCTGTCCGTCCAATACATGAAGCTGCCATACAGGAGAAAAAAGCACAGAGATGACTAGAACATTATGCTGCTACATCTTTTATTCAATCATTGTTGTAAACAGCATGCTCTGTCAGGGGTACCTAGACTACGAGACTGGCTGAACAGAGGTACAAATGCCATGATAGGAAAGACGGTTTTATATATATATATATATATACACACTATATTGTCAAACGTTTTGGGATGCCTGCCTTTACATGCACATAAACTTTAATGGCATCCCAGTCTTAGTCCGTAAAGTTCAATATTGAGTTGGCCCGCTCTTTGCCGCTATAAAAGCTTTAGCTCTTTTGGGAAGGCTGTCCCACAAGTTTTAGGAGTTTGTCTATGGGAATGTTTGACCATTTTTCCAGAAGTGCATTTGTGAAGTCAGACACTGATGTTGGATGAAAAAGACTGGCTCGCAGTCTCCACTCTAATTCATCCCAAAGGTATTCTTTCAGGTTGAGGTCATCCACACCAAACTCACTCATCCATGTCTTTATGGACCTTGCTGTGTGCACTGGTGCACAGTCATGTTGGAACAGAAGGGACCATCCCCAAAAACTTTTCCCACAAAGTTGGGAGCATGAAATTGATGCCTTAAGAATTCCCTTCACTGTAACTAAGGGGCCAAGCCCAACCCCTGAAAAACAACCCCCCCCCCCCCACCATAATCCCCCCTCCACTAAATGATTTGAACGAGTGCAAAGAGCAAGGTTCAAAAAGAATGAGCAAGTTTCAGGTGAGGAAACATGACTGGCCTGCACAGAATCCTAACCTCAACCCAACAGAACACCTTTGGGATGAATTAGAGCGGAGACTGCGACATCCCCATAGACACACTCCTAAACCTTATGGACAGCCTTCCCAGAAGAGTTGAAGCTGTTATAGCTGCTGAATACCTGTTTTTTTTTTAATCCAAGGGGCATTTTGCATTAGTTGGCATGTGTTTTTGTCATGGTCCCATTTTTTTCTATGGGCATGGATGGCAAGAGAAACCGCCTTGCAAATGTGGAATTGATGACTTATATTAGCTGTACCGCAAAGCATCTCGCCACAGCAATGTGGACAGACCTGAATAGTCATTATGTTATTTTGTAGGCGGGTAGTCGGGATAATAAAAACACTGATCAACCACATGTTTTTGCCGCCCCTTTGACCCTATGTGAAAAGACATACAGAAGTCGTCATGTTTAATGACCCTAAATGTTAGAGAAAATGATTAGTAACCAGCTACCTATTCATAGAAAATGAAGAACCTCTTTTTTGTTATTTTTTTCTTAATCTAAAACCCTGTTACAAAAATTATTAATGGAAGGAAATTTTTTTTAAGCAAATTTCTGCTTTTATATACTGCAACTTTGCAGATAAAATACCTGTATAAGGAAATCGGAGTGAAAGCCACCATACTTTCAATTCTCAGCTGTCTTGCAGTACAGCTGACAACATTTAGCTTTACTGTCCCGGAATTGGTTGCAACATTGACATTTGAAAACTCTCCTTCTGATGTTCTTCACACAGATATTCTGCTTTCTGACACACACACATATATATATATATATATATATATATATATAGCCACCCAAAAAAAAGGTCACACACTCTAATATTTCGTTGGACCGCCTTTAGCATTCGCTGTGGCATTGTTTCGATAAGCTTGTGCAATGTCACCAGTTTTTTTTCCGTCCAGTGTTGCATTTACTTTTCACCAAATGATGGGAGAGTCAGACCACTGCACAAAGCCCCTTCTCCAGCACATCCCAAAGATTCTCAATGGGGTTAGGTTCTGGACTCTGTGGTGGCCAATCCATGTGTGAAAATGATGTCTCATGCTCCCTGAACCACTCTTTCACAATTAGAGCCTGATGAATCCTGGCATTGTCATCTTGGAAGATGTCGGTGCCATTAGGGAAGAAAAAATTCATTGATGGAATAACCTGGTCACTCAGTATATTCAGGTAGTCAGCTGACCTCATTCATTGGGCACATGCAGTAACTATCCAATAGGATAGTTACTGCATGCTTAGTTTAGTTAGTCGCTTAGTTAATTCCAGGTGGCAACTTTTTTTTTGGCCCGGGCAGTGTGTGTATATATATATATATATATATATATATATATATATTTATATCCAAAGATAAGGCAGGGCTTGATAGGTAAACACTCATTGATAAGGTTTATCTCAGATAGGCATAAGGTAGACTTCCTCAGGAGCTTGTGCCTCATCAAAATAAACCTCATTACTGAGTGTTCAACTTTCAAGTAAACAAGTTATGTGGAGAGAGGATAGAAGTATCCATTCTCAATGTTAAATGAGACACAAGCTCAACTTCCTCAGAAGCTTGTGCCTCGCCAAAATAAAACCTTATCATTGAGTGTTCACCTTTCAAACCCATTGAGTGCTGCCCTTACTCCTGAGGAGTAAACACTGCAAAATCATGCCGAGAGAGAATAGCAGTATCCATTCTCAATGTTAAATGAGACACAAGATCAACTTCCTCAGAAGCTTGTGCTTCGTCAAAATAAACTTTATCACTGTGTGTTCATCTATCAAACCCCTTGAGTGCTGCCTTACTCCTGAGGAGTAAACACTGCAATGTCATGTGGAGAAAGGATAGCAGTTTCTACTCTTAATGACAAATAGCCCCTTTACTGTAAATATAGTATATTTAAAACTTAAAATGTCACCTTATGATAAAGATATAGCAACAATATAAATAAGTGATCTTTTTCTTACAGTTTAATCAGCTTAGCAGAAATACAGACATATTTGAGAAGCCGTTCTATAATAAGTGTGAATTTGCAGTTATACAATGAGTCTCAGCATGGTTGAATAGAATTGCACTCTGCTAAACAATTTTGTGTTTTAGGTTTGGAGGTCCATTAATAATGTATATGTGTGTATTTTGTACATAAATAACTTTACTTTATTAACTAAAGAAACCCGTATTTGCTACAACTTGAATTACGTAATTACAATTACACTTTTTTCTGCAGTGGTACCTGATGGATTGGCCAATATTGGAATAGGATCTAATGATTCAAATATAGTGAAGCTATTGGGCACCAATGGTTTTCCATTATTAGATCCCAATTTGCACAGCAATATAAGCAACAGTGTTGTTGCTTAAATAGGTGTTGTGGGAAGTAGACCCTTCCGTCGTTCTACATCAGAATCAATGTGTGACTTTTCTTCTTATTAGGATATCTTGTGTCATTGGCTGATGGATACAGTGGGTATTAGCTTTGAAAGGTTAACAATGTAAATGCATAAGGTCACTGTTGAGCAGTAGTGTTAAATAAGCTAGAAGATGAGAGTATGTGATAATCGTGATCAACCAAATACACCAAATTGCCCTTATTTATACACTAAATAAGACTGTGATACAGTGGTTTGAGGATAACACCTCAACATTATTTAAACCTGGCAATAGCAAAGGTCATGGAAAAAATTGTATGTTCATTTACTTATATGCTGTTTTTTATAGCCCATCTTGTTCCCACAGTGACCTATCTGAAGCAGAAAGCCCTTGCCATATAAAGTCTTTGTGAACCTCAAAGTGTAGGCTGTACGCAGTGAGTCATATTCAATAGATGACAGTTGTCACATGACTTATATTTTGTTAATTTTGTACCACTGATTTGTAGTACTGCATACAGCATTGAAGTTTCTGTGAAATTGCATGTCATAGTTTACTAAAATACAAGGCTTACCTCGAGGACTGAGGACATGATGCCTCAGGTATTAAAGTAAAATAGGAGTTTTCTTTGTCTTCTTCCTGTGGAGGTTGAGGTTAACCTACTACAAAGAGGCTAGACACTCCTTTAGATCCTTGAAAAACATTTCAAAAATCGAAGTCTGCTGCATGCAGTTCAAATACAAAAGTTACATCTTTTCTATGTAATACACCAGAATACTACTCACCACAGTGGTGCACGATCAACAATGACACTGCTACTTTGCAGAGGCCTTGTATACCTGTCAACTATCTTACATCCTTTATACAAACCAAAAATTGTGCTATCCAGTACACACTACTGGAACACTCCTGATGCTTCTGTCGCCTTTGGCAACAAAAGCTTTACCTGTAATTTTCAGTCTCCTTTAAGGAGCCATCTAATCAAAACGATGCTGGGTGTCACGTTATAAAATTGCCTAAAGATTCAGACTGTGTGACCACCGACAACAACCAACCACAGCCCCCTATGCTTCAGGTGGATCCTAACCCTTAAAGGGAAGTTCCACTTTATGCCTGGTTTTGACAGGTACACGCTACCACTTTTGAACAGATTGCTGCGGCGATCCACCGGAGGTTCTCCACCCGCCTTGCCCGCAACCTTCTGGGACACATCACAGGTCCCAGAAAGCTGTGGGACCATTTACAAAGTGCAGAGAAGCTCATGCATGCAAAGTAAGCAGTCAGCTCTGAAGCCGCAAGAAATCAGAGCCAGCTGTCCGCAGTAAACATGCGAAGACTAGCGAAGAACCGGTTCTGGTGAGTCTAGAGTTGGACCCCTGGACAGGTGGGTGTCCTTTTATTTAAAGTCAGAAGCTACAATATTTGTAGCTACTGACTTTATTTTATTTATTTTTTTTCAAACAGAGTAAAGAACCGCTTTATCTACTTTTCCTTCCTAAAAGCTGGATGTTATAGGTTACAGAATAACAGAACCTTAATGTTTCTAAAAATTTTTGGGAACTGGGTCCTAATTTTATGATCTCTGTGATAATCTCAGAATACATACAGCAGGTATATATTTCACCTGTATATTAACATTATTACAATAAGCAATAAAATGAAAAAACAAACAAACACAGTACAGATGATAAACTTTTGTACTGGTATAAATAATACACATAATTTAAAATGTCATCTAAAATCATCCATATCCATTTCTTTTCTTTGACTAAGGCTGTCTATGCATGTTCAATTTTCTTGTACAATTTTCCTTTAGATTTACCTTAAACTATGTAGTGCAAGGGCCTGCCTAATTGGATATAGTTGAAAGTTGTTTAGTTTTGACCTCATATTGTATGGTTTTTGGTAAATCTAAAGGAAAAATTGTACAAGAGGATTGAACAGGTATAGCCAACCTAACTGACTACAAATGATTGTTTTGCTCAACAAAGATTACAGTCATTGAACAATGGTCTTTACTCCATAATATAATGCAACAGTTTTTTTTTCCTGTTAAATGACACCTAAGGACATCTTTATAAAGCAGTGAATCTGGCATTCACCAAACACTGAAGGTAAATAGTCCAGGTACATGTGTTTTAAATGACAGTGAATGATTCAGCACTAGGGAATGTCTGGTGAAAGTTACATTATCTGCTTTATAAATAGACCCCCCTATTATCTGTGTGCCGCTTTATGTGTGCCCTGATATACAATTCACAAACTGTCATGGAAATGCTGATAATGTAAAATGTTTTACAATTTGCTTTTAATTTGATCAAAAGTAGATCATATTTCACAGTTTTTAAGGTAAGACGATGTTGGTTTTTAAATATCAATTATCACTATATTTAATATAATTAGATGTTATATTGGTGGCATTGAACACTGTATTTCCTCTACAGGTGGAAATGTATACAATGAACCTTTTTTGGTTTTGGATCCTTGATCAAAAGCAAAAGTGATCCCTACTAAACAGTAATCACCTCTACTCTGTATTAGTGCAGCCAAGACAAGACAGTGTCTACAGGAAGCAAATGGGATCTTTTGCATTTTCACCTATTTTTTGTCCTGAGTTATGACCACATATTCCACCCCATTTATTCCAACTAGCAAAAACTATTGCAAAAGAAAGATTATCTTTCTTTATTGGTTACTTAGGAGTGATTTTTCGTTGGTATATTTTGTCCATTTCCAATTCTTCGATTACCACTGTTCCACCATTAAATCAATCATTCTGTTAATACTTAAGTCTGGAGAGTCAAAAATGTCAGTGGAAAATATACTTGAATTCATAGGACTACTAGGTCCAAAGTTGGAAGTGGATCCTGATGTCAGTGCTTCAAGCCAGTCTGCTGGATCAAATGGAGCACAAGATGATGAGGAAGAAGAGGATGATGGGGACATGTTTTCTGGATGATCTGGTGAAGATGGCATTTCAATATGATCAGGAGAAAACATGACTGAGAAGCTATCCTGGCCAGACAGGAAATCATAATTCCCACACACTGGAAACTCCAGAATTGTAGAACTGGGTACAGTTGGCGGGGGTTGGGCATCCATACAGCAATGAACTTGCTTTGTAAAATTCCTGTTTTGAGTCGCATATGTATTTTGAAGATCGCTTTCTGGCTTTAGGGTATCCACCATGTCATTGTCGACATGCATTAATTCATCTGAAATGCAAAATGAAGACCAGGTTTTAGAATAGACGTTCTCGTTGAAATTGGCAGAGATGTTAAGTACAGCCTAAATAAAAAAATGGGCATTGATTGGAGGTCAACTCTAAAAATACTCTGGAGTTTCATCATCATTACATGATAAAGCAATAGCCTAAACAAAATTGTTTCTCATTTTTATGGGGCAGTGACACTAGGTTTAGGCACCATGTTTTTTTTTTTTTTTTTTTTTTTTAATGGAACCACCATTACTAAGTTGTTCTTGTTGTTTGGCATTTTGGAGCTTTTACCTTATTCCTATTTCTCTACTTGGTGAGTCAATGACCCCCCAGGAGTACACCCCTCACATTTTTGCTACAATGTAAAGTAGTGAGTGTCCAGCTTGTATAACAGTGTAAATTTGCTGTCCCCTAAAAATAACTCAACACACAGCCATTAATGTCTAAGCCGCTGGCAACAAAAGTGAGTACACCCCTAAGTGGAAATGTCTAGGTTGGGCCCAAAGTGACAATATTTTGTGTGGCCACCATTATTTTCCAGCACTCCCTTAACACTTTTGGGCATGGAGTTCACCAGAGCTTTACAGGTTGCCATTGGAGTCCTCTTCCACTCCTCCATTTGAGGATGCCCCACAGATGCTCAATAGGGTTTAGGTCTGGAGACATGCTTGACCAGTCCATCACCTTTACCCTCAGCTTCTTTAGCAAGGCAGTGGTCATCTTGGAGGTGTTTGGGGTCCTTATCATGTTGGAATACTGTCCTGGGGCTCAGTCTCCGAAGGGAGGGGATCATGCTCTGTTTCAGTATGTCACAGTACATGCAGCCCCAAACCATGACACTCCCACCACCATGCTTGACTGTGGGCAAGGCACACTTGTCTTTGTACTCCTCACCTGGTTGCCACCACACACGCTTGACACCATCTGAACCAAATACGTTTATTTTTGGCTCATCAGACCACAGGACATGGTTCCAGTAATCCATGTCCTTAGTCTGCTTGTCTTAAGCAAACTGTTTGTGGGCTTTCTTGTGCATCATCTTTAGAAGAGGCTTCCTTCTGGGACGACAGCCATGCAGACCAATTTGGATGCAGTGTGCAGCGTATGGTCTGAGCACTGACAGGCTGACCCCCCACCCTTTCAACCTCTGCAACAATGCTGGCAGCACTCATACGTCTATTTCCCAAAGACAACCTCTGCATATGTCCCTGAGAGCATGCACTCAACGTCTTTGGTCGACCATGGCGGGGCCTGTTCTGAGTGGAACCTGTCCTGTTAATCTGCTGTATGGTCTTGGGCACCATGCTGCAGCTCAGTTTCAGGGTCTTGGCAATCTTCTTATAGCATAGGCCATCTTTATGTAAAGCAACAATTCTTTTTTTCAGATACTCAGAGAGTTCTTTGCCATGAGGTACCATGTTGAACTTCCAGTGACCAGTATGAGAGAGTGAGAGCAATAACACCAAATTTAACACACATGCTCCCCATTCACACCTTGGACCTTGTAACACTAACAAGTCACATGACACCGGGGAGGGAAAATGGCTAATTGGGCCCAATTGGGCATTTTCACATAGGGGCGTACTCACTTTTGTTGCCAGTGGTTTAGACATTAATGGCTGTGTGTTGAGGTACTTTGAGGGGACATCAAATTTACACTGTTATACAAGTTATACAAGCTGTACACATTACTTTACATTGTAGCAAAGTGTCATTCCTTCAGTGTTGTCACATGAAAAGATATAATAAAATATTTCCAAAAATTTGAGGGGTGTACTCACGTTTGTGAGATATATATATATATGTCTATAGAATATATATATATATATATATATATATATATATATATATATATATATATATATATATATACACACACACACACACACACACACATATACTGTATATATAGATTAGAGATATATATTATATATCCCTAAGTAGGAGTTCCAACAGAGGGGGGATGACTGCATTAAAGCGGAGTTCCGGCCTGGGGAGAAAAATTTAAAGTCAGCAGCTACAAATACTGTAGCTGCTGACTTTGAATAGAAGGACACTTACCTGTCCAGGGAGCCTGCAATGTCGGCACCCGAAGCCAACCCATCCATTGGCTCCAGGTGCAGGTACCAGCATCCTTACTAAGGGAAACAGGAAGGAAGTGAAGCATTGTGGCTTCACAGCCCGTCTCCTACTGCGCATGCGCAAGTCACGCTGCACTTTACGAATGGTTCCGCTGTCTTCTAGGACCTCTGTGTCTCTCCCAGAAGGCAGAGGGGGAAGGAGGAGGGGCCGCAAATGACGTAGTTTGCCCCAACGCCCTTAGACGGGTTTTTGACAGGTATCCACTCCCCCCTTTCCCCAGAAAGGTGCCAAATGTGGCACCGGAGGGGGGGGGGGGGGAGGAAGCAGTAAAGCTGAGCTTCCATATTTGGGTAAGCATATTATGGGGTAACATAGAAGAGTCAGAGAAGAGATAGGAAATTTTAAAGCTGGTGCTTATCATAAGCAAAACTAAGCTGAAATAAGAAATACATTTTCAACTTCTCCTTACATTCTGAGAGTGTATAGTATTTCCAGAGGATCTTCTGTCTGAGAGTTGCTTTAAACTTAATTTTATAATGATTAAAAACTAACCTGTGTGGAGTAAAGGTTCTTCTAATATATCTTCAATTGAATGTGTAATAGCCATCTATGAAAGAAATAGACAGTTTACTTAGAGTTTGTCATATGCCATGAAGCAGATGTGAAATTTTCAATGACCCACATACTTGTGCCTTTTGTATAGCTTCCTGCAATTCTTCCTCAAAGGAGCGAGGCTTTTGTATTGGATTTTCAGGACTTGCCGTGATCTGCATTGGAAGCTCAAAATCTTGTCCGATTACTTCGCACGTAGGAGGTGGAAAAACCTGAGAGATTGACAATCAACTTATGTTAGGTCATTCTGTCTCTAAATAGATAGAACTTAGTGACTTTCAATGCCACAAGATCCCAACAGGAAAAGTGAGAACAACGGTTTTGATATTCTTAGTAGTTTCAGAGGGCAAAAGTTCATTGCTTTTGAAAGGATAAAGGTTCCTTCAATTACTGCACAAAAAAAGCAGCTTTGAAATGTCCGTTGACTCAAAATTTAAAACAGCCCTTTAGACTGATTAAATAACTTTTTCGATATAGTAAATAGATTCTGACCAAAAGAACTTATTTTAATATGTCATTGACTTGTGTGAACATCAAAAATACTTTAATATGTACCTTACAATACAATAGAGATAAACTCTAGACACATCGCCTACAATAGAGAAAAGCTCTAAGAGGTCTTATAGCAATACAAATAAACATGACTCCTATGACCCATCCTTAAGGTGGGTATACATGGTCTGAATATCGGCCAATTTAGCAGGAACCCGCTGACATTTGGCCCACATGTACAGCTGTTCTTCAGGCAAAAGCCAGTCTAAGGACTGGCTTTTGTCGAAGGGACATGCTGGAAAACCCGCACCTGATCAGCGCTCACAGCCAATGGCTGCGAGCACTGATTAGTGTGTTCTGGCAGTGGGGGAGTCCCCCTGTCAGAACACAAAGGCACAGCGGGAGATATCGCTGCACCAACATCGCTCAAGGCTGGTGCACATGGGCCTGAATATTGCCCGTTTTTGCTGAACCGGCCTGTACTAGCCAATATTCAGCCTGTGTGTACAGCAGCCTGTCTGACAGAAGCCGATCTAACAACTGGCTTTTATTGAATGGGCATGCTGGAAAACCAGCATCCGATCAGTGTGTGTAGCCAATGGCTGTGAGCGCTAATCAGTGTGTTCGGGTGGGAGGCAGCACAATAGCTCAGCAGGGATATCACTGTACTAACATCGGTTGTGTAAGTACAGCGATCTGTCAGTTTTTTTTTTTTTTTTTTTATGCAGCTCACTGGGTTGAATGTAAAAACAAAAAAACACCCCATGTGTACCAAACCTTAGGTAGTACAGCGATCTTTTTTTTTTTTCGTTCAGCCCCCTGGATTGAATAAAAATACACTGAAAGTATGTACCAGGCATTAAGGTAGAACACCAAAGAATGAGATGACAGAGAAAAGATTTTAATCCAACATGTGGGCAAAAAAGACTATAAAATCTATTTAACCTTCCTAGCGGTATTCCCGAGCGTGGCTCGGGGGTTAAATTTCAGTGTCAAAAGCGGTAACCCCGAGCCACACTCGGGGTACCACTAGGAAGATCACTGGATCCTGGTAGAGGGGTTACTTACCTTGTCACCGGGATCCAGCGATGTTTCTCGGCGGTGAGCGGCGGCGGAGCTTCCTCCCGATCCTCTGTGAGCCCCAGCTTCCGTCTCCTGCGACATGACGTTCGCAGGGGGGTGGAACCGGCGGCAAATTCAAATGTAAAACACACCAAACACACTGATACAATGCAAAATAAAATATAGTCACATTAGTTTGCCCCCCAGTGCCCTTTCCTGCAGTTTTACTGTACACACACACACATATATATATATATATATATATATATACACACATACACACACATGGGCTGCTCATTCTTAAGAATTACATGCAAAATAATGGTACCGCTTTCAGCACCTAAAATCCGAAAGAATCATACCGCCAGGGAGGTTAAATGATAAGTACATTTGATTAATTCAGTGGGTAGTTTTTCATTGAAACCTTTACTTAAAGCAATATATGTAGCAATACACATGTAAGTGAGTAACGTGTTTACTCACCATGTAGTTTTCATTAACATCTGGGCTCATCAGTTGCTCCTGGACTGGTAGTGGTACTTCTGTTCTATCATTACTCAGAGTATACAAAAACTGTGTCTCTTCAGTTTGTGCTTTTGCACATGAGGTTATCACACATTCATCAATCTCTTTTTTGATGGCTATTCTGGGGTTTAGCTTCTCACTCTTCCGCCGATTTTTTAAGCGTTTGTGCATCTCTAGTTCCACTCGAAGGTCTTCTGCCTGCTTCTGTTCTTGTAGTAACTTCCATGTCAAGTTTTCAATCACTTTTTGCTTTTCTAGAAGGACTTGGTCATCGTCGATTCCTTGCATTGCCATGTCTTTGTCCTGACTTCCTGGCTGTGTCTCAGAACTTTCTGTGACATTGTTCGGTGTTTCGGGTGGTTCAGGAAGACCCTCAGCAGGAGCTGGAGGAGGGGAAGTCCGAAAGGTGCAAAGAGTAGCAGCAGTGGTGTCACATGAAGAAGGATTTTGAAAGGAGGGAATTTCAATAACTGGGGTTATCAACCCTGCACTTTGGATGGGAGCTGGAATGGTCTTGGCACGAGGAATCTGGTATGGCCTAAGGCGTTCCAGTAATGCTGGTTTTGTGCCTGATACAGGAAGTCCTCTTTTCCTAAGATGTTGGCGGAGCTCTGACACCTTACAAAAAATAGATAAGGAGATATCATTGTATATTTATGTGATTTTAGCACATGTTATGGTTGTTCAAAAGCTAAAGGCATTACATAAGAAATATGACAAGTTAGAATGATGTTAATATACCAAAGTCGGAACTGCTCTTATTAGCATATCATTGAGGTTGTGGGCTTATGGGCCAATAGGTTGGTGTAAGGCCAAGCATTTACAATATCAAAAAGGACTAATCTTTTCTCATTGCTGCAGCCAAGGGTTCTAGGCTCCCAACCTGCAGAGACATTTTCAGATCCCATGGTGCTGATTGTTGGGGCAAGGTCAGATGAGTCTGGGCATTTAAAACCTTTTAGATTGACATCACCTGGTCTTCCCAGACGATGATTGAGAACAATCCATGACACTGGCAGGTCTCAGCCTTGCAAAGGGGGCAGTGCATGCTATAAATTCTGCAGGGTGCCCAAACTCTTGCAGACGCCATTTTTTGTTTTCTGTAATTTTGAAAGTGTAAATGATGGAAATAAAATCTAACTTTTGTTGACATATTATAAGAATATCTTATCTGTAATTTGATGCCTTTTGGAGATTTTTCCATCTTTCCTTGGCTTCTTTATGCACATTAATACAAATTTTTACCTGGGGTGCCCAAACTTTCGATCCCCACTGTATGTGCAGATATCACTTGGAGTGCTAGAGCCTATTTAGTAATCATATGTATGACAGGTGTATTTTACAGGAATATGGGACCTTTCTTTTACTAACTTGTTTTATTATTATTATTATTATTATTATTTTACAGGATTTATATAGTGCCAACAGTTTACACAGTATTTTTTAAGCTTTTGAACATTTACTAGAATTAATTTGAATCTTTTTTTCTTGACTGTTCTTCCACATATAGGTACTCAGAAAGCAAAAATAACAGTATTGTTTTTCTCTAGGGTCTATCTACTTCAAATTAATTTCTAATATTAGCTGTAATACTAAGTTAACATGAATGTACAAGCTTAACAAGTTTAAATATGTTAAGGGACAAGACTCTGCTTCACTGTCCTTTCCTGGCCAGTGAAAACACACAGCTTTCTCCAAAACGGCTCCAAAGCTTAAACTTAGATGACTAGATATACACTTACGTTTTATACATTTTGGTTATAAGTCATTGTAAATTCAACACTGATAACCAGAGCACAGTTCCAGCTAAAAACTATGTTTTAGTTTTGGAAAAAGTAGTCATAAAGTGAAGGTCAATCTTCCCAGTGGGAACATGGGCAGAAATAAAGATCTGAAATCGGTTACAAATCTTTCCACTCGATTAAAAAGGTTTTTGTTGTAGTGTGTCTCCATGCTGCAGAAATGTATTCTACTTCCTGTACTTGGTGACACCACCTGTGCATGGGGACATCGACAGCAAGATGAGGCCTCATTCAGACAGACTGGGGTTGATTTAGTAATGCTGGAGAGTGCAAAATCTGATGCAACTCTGCAAAGAGACTAATCAGCTTTCAAGTTTGTTTTTTTGCCAAAGCTTAGGCCCCTTTCACACGGGGGCACCACCTGACAGAGTCCGTTCTGCTCAGCGGGGGATCGATCCGCCGATCCCCGCTGTTGCCCCATTGTTGGAACATTGGATGGGTGCGACCTGGATGTGACTTCTTGTCCCTCTTGCAAAGTAAGACCCACTATGGTATGTAAAACATTTAGGAACAACTTTCGTGCAACTTTTGAGGGTATGTTATGACCCACTGGTAATACAGGGGTCATAACGTGAGGTGAGCGGCTAGTGTGCACAGGTAGAGGAGAACGGGCACTTTGTGATTTTTTTTGCCTATAGAGTGGTGAAATAGTATCACCAATGAACTGCTTTTTTTTTTTTAAATGGTTTTATTATAACATTTAATATGGACACTTTGCACTTTAATGTATGATTAATTGCAGATTAAAGTGGATGTAAACCCCATTCATGAAATTTGACCTGGGCACAAATATCTGAAGTGTTTACTTATCTCTCTCCAAAGCCCACAGTTCTGTGTCTTTCTGCTGCTCTGTTCCTATGTTATCAACATGATAACTTCTGAAAAGTTCTCCAACAAAGGAGATAAAAGCAGCTGGAAATTTGTGTCGGGTGGGTGCATAGAGATAGATTAGCAGAGAGCTGGTCTGTTCACAGCACAGCTCTGCATGTTTCTTCCTTCCTCTGCTTATGTGAAGAGGAGGGGGGGTGTGCCTTTCCTCCAATCAGCTGTCACATGGTGTATACCAAGACTCCACACCTAGTGCTGGAACAGAAAGAAAAAATTCTAACACGATGTTCACTTTCTAAACAGTGTATAAAGCTGAAGAGAGCAGATAAACAAATAAAACATATGTAGGGAGATTTGTTTAATCTTGGTGGATCATCTGAGGCTGTTCACTTTATTGGGTATATGTGAGGGTTTACATCCACTTTAAGTATTTTTTATTGGTTTTAATTAACCACTTTACGTCTGCTCACAGTAATACTACTGCGGCAGAGTGGCTCGTTATCGTCTGACGACGTAGTATTAACGTCGTCAGACACTCCCCCTTCTGGGCGGCGCTTGCGCGCCGCCGGAGGCTCGCTCCCGCTGTTTTCATTCACAGCGGGAGTCGGGCCAGGGGAGGACCCGATCGTCGGGGATCGAGTCTGGAGATCCGCCCGCTGTGTGTAAACACAGCGGGCAGATCTCCATAGTGACAGGGAGTGACAGATCGGACTGTTCAGCATAGCTGGACATCCGATCTGTCCATGACTCACTCAGTCACCTCCCCCCCTACACGTCAGTAAGCACCAGGCATACATTAACCCCTCCCTCTCCAATAAAATTAACCCCTTCCCTGCCAGTGTCATTTTTACAGTAACAGTGCATATATATAGCACTGATTACTGCAGTAATGTCACTGGTACCCCCAAAAGTGTCAAAAATGTCAGTCAAGGGTCCGATCTGTCCGCCGCAATGTCGCAGTCCCGCAAAAAAAAAAAAAAAAAAAAAAAAAAAAAAAATCGCAGATCGCCGCCATTACGCGTTAAAAAAAAAAAAACACCAAAAATGACAGAAATCTTTCCCTTTGTTAGTAAACGCAATAACTTTTGCGCAAACCAATCAAAATACGCTGATTGCGATTTTTTTTACCAAACATATGTAGCAGAAAACAAATTGGCCAAAAATTTTTTAAAAAATTGGTTTTTACATCTTTTTTGGGGGGAATTTCATATAAAAAAAATGTTAAAAATATTGTTATTTTTTCAAAATAAACGCTCTTTTTTTTGTTTATAGCGCAAAAAGTAAAAATCGCACAGGTGATCAAATACCACCAAAAGAAAGCTCTGTTTGTGGGAAAAAAAAGGACGTAAATTTTGTTTGGGTACGGCGTCGCACGACCGCGCAATTGTCAGTTGAAGTCGCACAGTGCCGAATCGCAAAAAGTGGCCTGGACGTAAGACAGCAAAATCCTCCGGTGGTAAAGTGGTTAAAGGACAGTGATTGTAAATTGTGGCACATTATTTTTGCACTAATGCACATGATTTGTGTTGTACTGAATTTGTATGTATTTTTGAATATTAGTTAATGCTTTAAGGGAAGTTGAAATAATCACACTTACTGTTAGATCATCCAGGTTTGCTGGTAAAAACTCCGGTTTCA
Organism: Pelophylax lessonae; assembly: GCF_965119305.1. Taxonomy (NCBI): domain Eukaryota; kingdom Metazoa; phylum Chordata; class Amphibia; order Anura; family Ranidae; genus Pelophylax; species Pelophylax lessonae. The sequence goes on from NC_138779.1 coordinate 115,875,749, forward strand.
GAGGAGAGGTGCTAGTTGAATTCTGTGCAGCTGGCATGGCTGCCGTAGCAGATTGGGGAGAGATATTTATGGTGGATGTACCCGCAGGTGCTGCTCCTGTGAAGCTAATCACCTGATCTGCTGAAATACTGAGAAACAAAAAAAGGTAGATACTCTTAATTTGGGTCATTGTGTTGTGAGAAATGTTCTTTTAAACTTAAAATGATATTCCCACCGCAGATCGTTAATGAATACGTTACCTTGTAGCCAGAGGGTGAACTGTCTGCACACAGAAAGTTTGGTTCTGTTGCTGGTTGAGGATTTGTAGTTGAAGGAAGATCTGTTGCTGTTGCAGCAAACGAGAATAGGCAGCATCCATTGCAACCGGAGACCTGTCAGCCTTCTGATCCGGTGGAATGTATTGATGATACTTGAGCTTCTTAACCTTTGGTTTAGCATCTTTGGGCTTCTTTTGCCTTTGGCTTTTTCCCATATCAGAAGGCTTTGCTGGGGCCTGAAAAGTGAAGTGAAGTATATTTTTGTGTTTATTGCAAAAGCAAAAAATATAACAAAAGTCTTTCTTTTAGGAGATACGGACCTAAAACATGCCAGTCTCAATCCAACAACTTCACAACACACACCTAAGTGTGCAGATGCTGAGAAAAATTATATTTCCTGCTTTTTCATCCACTACTTACAAGCTTGTCCTAGGCTTGCCTGCTGGTTTTATACACTTTGGGCTTGATTTACTAAAACTGGAGCACTCAGAATTTGATGCAGCTGTGCATGGCAGCCAATCGACTTCTAACTTCAGCTTGTTCAAGTAAGCTTGGTAATAAGGGGCCCAAAATGTGCCAAGAAAATATCCCCCACACCATTACACCACCACTGCCAGCATGAACCATTGATACAAGGCAGGATGGATCCATGCTTTCATGTTGTTTATGCCAAATTTTGACCCTTCTATCTGAATGTCGCAGCTAAAATCAGGACTCATGAGACCAGGTCAATCGTCTATTGTCCAATTTTGGTGAGACTGTGCGAATCGTAGCTTCAGTTTCCTGTTCTTAGCTGACAGAAGTGGCACTCGGTGTGGTCTTCAGAAGTTGAAGCCCTTCTGCTTCAAGGCTCGATGTGTTGTGTAACGAGTGGTTATTTGAGTTAATATTGCATTTCTATCATCTCAAACCAGTCTGCCCATTCTCCACTGACCTCTGATATCAACAAGGCATTCTCATCTACACAACTGCCTCTCCCAGGATATTTTCTCTTTTTCGGACCATTCTCTGTAGTGATGGTTTTGTGTGAAAATCCCAGTAGATCAGCAGTTTTTGAAAAATGCAGATCAGCCCATCAGGCACCAACAATCATGCAATGTTTAAAGGCAATTAACCACTTAAATACAGTGTCCTTTCACACCCTTCCTGCCCAAGCCAATTTTCAGCTTTCAGCGCTGTCACACTTTGACAATTGCGTGGTCATGCTACACTGTTACACTGTACCCATATGACATTTTTATCATTTTTTTTTTTTTTTAATCACCTCTGGGCTTTTTATTTCTTACAAAAAAAAAAAAAAAAAAGACAGAAAATTTTGAAAAACAAAAGTTTCTTATTTTCTGTGGGTAAATTTTGAAAATAAATAATTTTTCTCCTTCACTGATGTGCGCTGATGAGGCAGCACTGATGGGCACTGTTAGGCTGACACTTATGGGCACTGATGAGGAGGTAACAATATGCCGTACTGATGGACACTGATAGGTGGCACTGATCAGCACTATGAGGTGGCACTGATGGGCAGCACAGATGAGCAGGCACTGATGGGCACTGACTGGCAGCACAATGGGCACCGATGAGCATTGTTTGGGGGGACTTATGGGCACGTTTTTTTTACTTTACAGTAATCAGGGCACTGATGATCAGTGCCCTGATTACCTGTCCTAGGCTCCGTTTTGAGGAGGAGCCGCTAATCGGCTCTCCTCACCACACACTCTGACAGTGTGAGGAGAGGAGAGTCGATAAACGGCACTTCCTCATTTACATGTGACTAGCTGTGATTGGACACAGCCGATTACATGGGTAAAGAGCCATTGGATACCAAGATCGGGGTCATGCTGTATTCTACCAACACAGCCGCGCGAGAGAGGCCGTCATATGACGGCATTCCAGAACAAGAGCCACGCCGCACTGCTCCGCCATCATTTGACGGTGGGCGGGCGGCAAGTGGTTAAATCCCCTTTCTTCCCCATTCTAAAGCTAGGTTTGAACTTCAGCAAGGCGTCTTTACCATGTCTAGATACCTAAATGCATTGAGTTGCTGTCATGTAATTGGCTGATTAGCAATTTGTGTTAGCAAGCAATTGAACAGGTGTACCTAATAAAGTGGCCAGGGAGTGTATATACAAACACTGTATGCCATACATATATATGTGTTGTGCAGAACAATACAATACCTTAGGAACTCCAGATGAAGCCTGTGCTGGAAGATGAGTGCTTGACCTATTGGTTGCCAATGAGTCAGCCTCTGTGATTGTTCCTGAACTTGGCTGGTTCACCTCAATTATACAGGGAAGATCCAGCTGGAAGAAAATAACACATCTCAGAAGTCTGAAATTGAAGATATGAATGTATGCTCCTTGTGGCACAAAGCCTATCATTATCTTGAAGTGTCTTATGAGAGTCAAGCACAGAACTGTATGAGTGTAGAATTTAAAAAATGAAATGTTAACAGTAGTAGCTATGAAGAAAGAGCCAGAGGTGTAAGATCAGAACTATATGGGTTCCATTTCTCCATTCAATCTCTGTGAAACTTCACAAAACACATAATAAACAGCAAAATAGATAACCAATTGACATTACATCAATCGCATAAAAGAAATTAGAAGCATTTTGTGAAACAGCCCATATATACAATATATATATGTGTGTGTGTGTGTGTGCAAATCAAGCCACATAAGAACTGAAGCACAACATTGAGTAATAAACAATTCTACTAACCCCCCCTTAAGCTGCAAAGGGAATCAGACCTAGTTGTGCACATGTTGTGGATTCAATGCTTTGCTTTATGGCGCAGCAAAAATTATAGCTCATGTTGCATTTGGTGGGCAGAACCATTCAAGTGAATGGGGCCCCACCGCAACCACGAACCAACCAAGGCTCACAAATGCAGTGCAGTGTTTAGACTCAAAAACTCAATTTCAACTGTCAAAAAAAAAAAAAAAAAGGCATTCAGGAGGCAGCAGTCTCATCTCCTAAATGCCTGTCAGCTGCACCTGTGCACAGGATCACTTTCAGACAGCAGCTTAGGTGAAAATGAACCCTTAGTGATCCAATATGCAGTAAACTGGGTGCAGCAGGTTCACACTACATGGTCCTTTCTCAAGCTAAACCTAACATAAACACACTGGGCTGGGCACACTGCCCTCTAGTGTATGTTTGTGTATTCATGTATATAATATATATATACATATATAACAATAAAAATATATAATAATATATTACATATACATATATCATAATAATAATTACATATATAATAATAATATATATATATATGAGTGTGTGTGTGTGTGTGTGTGTGTGTGTGTGTGTGTGTATATATATAACTATACTGTCAAAAGTATTGGGACGCCTGCCTTTACACCTACATGAAATTTAATGCCATCCCAGTCTTAGTCTGTAGGGTTCACTTTTGAGTTGGCTCACCCTTTGCAGCTATAACAGCTTCAACTCTTCTTGGAAGGCTGTCCACAAGGTTTAGGAGTGTTTCTATGGGAATGTTTGACCATTCTTCCAGAAGTGCATTTGTGAGGTCAGGCACTGATGTTGGACGAGAAGGACTGGCTCGCAGTCTCCACACTAATGCATCCCAAAGGTGTTCTATCGGGTTGAGGTCAGGACTCTGTGCAGGCCAGTCAAATTCCTCCACCCCAAACACGCTCATCCATGTCTTTATGGACCTTGCTTTGTGCACTGGTCCAAAACATTTGGTGGAGGAGGGGTTATGGTGTGGGGTTGTCTTTCAGGGGTTGGGCTTGGCCCCTTAGTTCCAGTGAAGGGAACTCTTAAGGTGTCAGCATACCAAGACATTTTGGACAATTTTATGCTCCCAACTTTGTGGGATCAGTTTGGGGATGGCCCTTTCCTGTTACCAGTGCACAAAGCAAGGTCCATAAAAACATGGATGAGTGAGTTTGGGGTGGAGGACTTTTGACTGGCATGCACAGAGTCCTGACCTCAACCCTATTGAACACCTTTGGGATGAATTAGTGCAGAGAATATGAGCCAGGTCTTCTCGTCCAACATCAGTGCCTGAGCTCACAAATGCGCTTCTGGAAGAATGGTCAAACATTCCCATAGACACACTCCTAAACCTTGTGGACAGTCTTCCCTGAAGAGTTGAAGCTGTTATAGCTGCAAAGGATGGACCAACTCAATTGAATCCCACGTGCTAAGACTGGGATGCCATCAAAGTTCATGTGGGTGTAAAGGCAGCTGTCCCAATACTTTTGAAAATATTATATATATATATATATATATATATGTACAGTATATTGCAAACAGTTTAAAGGTTAACCTGGATGTACATATTTAAAATATGGACTTTTTCAGCAAATGCTTTTACAGTCTATTAGGAAATGCAATAAAAATTCTGATATTTATTTGGAAACTGACATTCTTAGCCAGAGAATATAGTCCCTTATCAAATAAATGTGGCCATCTGCCAACTGGCAATTACTACTGAATGTTTATTGTATAGTTATTCATACTTTAGGTCACAGGTGTCAAACACAAGGCCCGCGGGCCGAATGCGGCCCCCCAGGCCATTTTATGTGGCCCTCGCACTTCTCCTGCAGCTGCGGCATCCCCCTTGTCTCTGCCCCCACCTTGAGAGGACAGAACTGCTTTGCCAGATCCTACACTCCTCTGTGCAGCTGCAGAAAGGCTCATCTTTGAACAACCCCCCCCCCCCACTACTTCGCAGTCCGCAGCAGAGAGTTCAGAACTCCTCCTGCAGATCCTGCACCTCTCTGTGTAGCCGCAATACCACCTTGCCTCTGCCCCCCCTGGTCTCAGCATTCAGCAAAATCTGGAAGCTGACTCTAGCCCTCTGGTTCTCCTCCAGACCCTGCACTTCTTCCCAGATCCACCCGCATCTTCTTCCTGGCAACAGCACAAGGTAAGGGGTGCATTGTGATGTAAGGAAGGGTGGGTGACTCTTGAATTCTGATGGTGGGGGGGGGGGTTCTTGACATCCCATGTAAGGGAGCATGGGGGGCTCTGGACATCTAATCCTACAGATATAAGCGACCCTTTGAGGGCAACCATAATGCTGATGCGGCCCGACATGAAATTGAGTTTGACACCCCTGCTTTAGGTCATGAAGACCAAATGATAAGCATTCTAGTGGATTATTAGGTCAAGTAAAAAAGAAATGGACACCAGGTAAAAGATATCATAGATGTGAGCTGTATCTCCATCTAGTGGTAATACATGGTACAACTGAAAAACAAAATAATCTCTCCAAATTAACAAATACTTCAGTATGTGGACAGCCACTGCAGCTACACTATTATGTCGTGAATGACTTATCTATCTTTCCTCATACCTGAAATGCAGTGTTGGTAGATGTTGGGGACAAGTTAACTGAAAGACCAGGAGAAGGTGCAAAGCGAGGAGAGGAGGAAGTAGAAGAAGAGGAAGAGCTAGTAATGTCATCATCAAAAGAAAATGCATCAGAAGGAGAAGAGATTGTGATCTGTTCTACTGAAAGAAAAGATAAAGGTAAATTAAAAATAAAATAAAATAACCAAATAATAAATAAAAAAAATACAGATACAGAAAAGACCGATTGAAAGATGAAAAAAATTGATTTTTAATTTTTTTTTTGTAATTGGGAATGTTATATAGTAGAAAATAAAAAATATTGTTTTGTTTTGTTTTTTTCAGAATTGTCGCTTTTTTCTGTTTATGGTGCAAAAAATAAAAATCGCACAGGTAATCAAATACAATCAAAAGACAGCTCTATTTTTTGGAAAAAAAGGACATCAATTTTATTAGGGTACAGTGTCGCACGACTGCGCAATTGTCAGTTAAAGTAACGGAGTGCCGTATCGCAAAAAAATGGCCTGGTCATTAAGGGGGTAAATCCTTCCAGTCCAGAAGTGGTTAAACACGGTATTGGTACTTTTGGCAGTGTGGACAGGTGCCGAGTCCTGCTGGAAAATGAAATCAGCATCTCCATAAGTCCCCTTTCACACAGGCGGACCGTTCAGATCCGCCTGTCCGTTTTTTTGGCGGATCTGAACGGTCCCCCCATGCATCTCTATGGGGGATCGGATGTCAGCGGAGACATGTCCGCTGACATCCGATCCGTCAAATCTGGACGGATGGAAACCCTATTTTCCATCCGTCCAGCGGATGGGATCGGATGAGAACGGACCGACGGTCCGTTCCCATCCGATTTCCCCCCATAGAGATGCATTGGGAACTGACAGCTCTGTCTCCGCACACTTGATAAAACACAGTGGACCTACACCAGTAGATTACATGGCTCCCCAAATTATCAATGACTGTGGAAACTTCACACTGGACCTCAGCTTGGATTCTGTGCCTCTCCACTCTTCCTCCAGACTCTGGGACCTTGATTTTATAGTGAAATGCACAATTTACTTTCATCCAAAAAGAGGACATTGGACTACTGAGCGACAGTCCATTACCTTTTCTTCTTAGCCCAGGTAAGACTCTTCTGATGTTGTCTCTGGTTCAGGAGTGGCTTGACACAAGGAATGTGACAGTTGTAGCCCATGTCCTGGACCCCACACCGTTTTTTTTTCCCAATTTTTTTTCCCCAGTGACAGCTGATGACTCATTGGTTGTTAAGGACATGGCAGCTGGCTTCCCAACCCGCTCCTTAGCAACCAGCTATATACAGTGTTTTTAAACACTGTATATAGCTGGTTGCTAAGGAGCGGGCAAAAAAAAAAAAAAAAAACGCATCGAAAAAACGGAACACTTGTGTTTCTAGTGTGACTCTATTGAAGTCTATCACACGCAAAACAAAATCTGCGGGAAAAAAAGCCCCCGACCCTTTCCAAAAATGCACCAGCTGAAAAAAGCATAAATGTGAACATGTACCATAGGAAACCATGTTAAATGGACTGTAGTGCGTCTCTGCAAAATGCAAAATACACCAAAAAGTGCAAAGGTGTGAACGTAGGGTAAAAGCACTTTGCACACAATGGTAAGCAAACTGCTTCTCAAATAGCCGCAGCAATGTCAGCCTGACAGTTGACCATTGGGTTGCCCACCTGATATATCTGGTAGGCCCAATGGTCACGTGAAGGAGTGCACAGAGCAGGCTGACAACACTGCTGCTAATTCCGAGTGGCTTAGTATTGTTATCCTGCATCAAGAAGTACTGTGCTGAAATCACAGTGCTTAGTACAATCTGTATATATAGAGCACTAGCTCACCCTTTATTCCATCTTTCATGCTGGCAGTTAGTGGAAGGATGTTCTTTTTCACCAGCTCCAGAGGTCCTGGCCGATGTAATATCTTTTCATTTAGATCTTCAGCCAGCCTAGCTTTCTTCTCCTTAAGTTCATCCGATTCAACTAGTCCATCTATACAGTAAGCACGAGACATATCATATTTGACTTGTTCTATAAATCAGCCGAAACTAAAGAGTTATGTTCTAGTAAAAAAAAAAACTATAGTGTAACACATTAAAGTAGAACTATAGGCAGAATGTTTTTTTTTTTTTTTTCATTTAGGATAGAGCAAGGGAGGGTCAGAACCCCTGTCCGATTTTATTTTTGGCATCTGTGTCCCATTGCGGAGATTTCCCTTCACTTTCTGTCGCATAGCCACATAGGAAGTGAGAGGAAATCCCTGCAAATTAAAGGAATCCCTTGGGGAACCCCTAGACCACCAGAACTAGTGTCCCCAGTGAACGATTTCCCCTCTATTACTTTTTTGGGGGACAACCCAAAATTTGGGATTTTCTTTTACTTTTAATGATAACGTTAAACAGGACAAAAAGAGAGGGCAAATTTCCCTTCCAGAAGCACAAAAAGCATTAAAAACTGACAGGTGCTCTAATCCCTCCCCACTCTATCCAAAACGAAAAAAAATTTTTTTGCCTTTAGTTATACTTTAAATCCTAAGTCCAGCCAAAACATCTCATTTCATTTTAGAGAAGAGTGGGAAGAGGTAAAACCTCTCTCAGGTCTTGGTTTACTGAGATTAATGGACTTACTGAGTGATATATCAGTATGGAGGTCACATCAGTTCCTTACACCTTCCTCAAACTCAATATGTCTAAAACTGAGTTCATATTTCCTTCTCCTCGATCCCCCCCCCCCCTCTCGACTTTAACATCAGGATCAGTAGCATAACCATTGGTCCCTCCGAGCATGCCAGGGTGCTAGGTGTAATCATAGACCCCTCCTCTTCACATCCAATCACTGGCTAAATCTTGCCGCCTTAAAGTGGAGCTCTGCTCATAAGGGGAAGCCCCACTTGTTTGCACCCTCTCCCCCTTCACTGCCACATTTGGCACTTTTTTTTGGGGGGGGGGTTAAAACCAGGTACTTGCTCCCACTTCTGGGTAAGATTGGTGATCTATGACATTTCTGACCAACCCAAAAGCCACCCCCAACCCCCCCCCCCCCCGCTGCCTTCTGGGACACACAGAGGTCCCAGAAGACGGCAGGATCATTCAGAAAGTGCAGCGTTTCTTACTACAGATGCCGACACCTGCACTCAGAGCCGATTGAAGAATCGGGTTGGGGTGCCGACATCGAGAGATCCCTGAACAGGTAAGTGTCCTTAAAGTAAAAGTCAGCAGCTACAGTATTTGTAGCTGCTGCTGACCCTTATCTGTTAGCAGACTGGTGGGTGAGTATATCAAGGTAGGGGCTGGCAGTTTTCCACACACCTCTTTTAGTCCCCTTTTTCTTCAGTTTTTTCATATACAGGGATGGAGACACAGAGCATTACTTGCCTGTGTCTCATTAAAAGTCCCAAAACTGCCCATGTTTTATATGTAATCAGGGATGAAGACGCTGTGCTTTACAGGCTGGTCCCTCATTTAAAGTCCCAATTTGTCTTTACTACCTATACTAAAGGGATGGAGGTGTGTGCTTCCCAGCTGGTCATTTTTTAGTTTGCACCCCATGGCTATTACACAGCCATTCGTTTTTTCAATACCAGTCATGAATGGGAGCAGGTTGGGGGAGGATCGTGCCACCTCCAAGCCCACCTGTTTACCATCCATCCATTAGCAGTCATGTGCTTCAATTGTGAAGACACTCATGTTGAGTAGTGTTAGGACTGCAAGATACACAGGGTGCCGTGAAGAGGTCTTGCAGCTTACACATGCGTTTGCAAATGTGTGTTAATCAAACCCCTGTTTTTAACCTACATTGTTGGAAAGGTTTATTTGGCTTGTTAGCAGACTGGTGGGTGAGTATATCAAGCTAGGGGCCGGCTGATTTCCACACACCTCTTTTAGTCCCCTTTTTCTTCAGTTTTTTCATATATAGGGATGGAGACGCAGAGCATTATCTGCCTGTGTCTCATTTAAAGTCCCAAAACTGCCCATATTTTATCATTTTAAAGGCCTGGCTAGTTGCTCAGGACTTGAAATTTAGGGCCCTGATATATACACTGTTCAAAAAAAAACTAAAAGAACACTTTGAAAATACATCAGATCTCAATAGGGAAAAATATCATGCTGGATATTCATACTGATATGATCTGGGTAATGTGTTAGGAACAAAAGGATGCCACATCGTTTGATGGAAATGAAAACTATCAACTTACAGAGAGCCAAATTCAAAGACACCCCGACAATCAAAGTGAAAAAATTATGTATCAGGCTAGTCCATTTTGCTGAAATTGTCATTGCAGCAACTCAAAATGGTACTCAGTAGTTAGTATGGCCCCCATATGCTTGTATGCATGCCTGGCAATGTCAGGGCAGGCTCCTAATGAGACGACGGACGGTGTCCTGGGGTATTTCCTCCCAGATCTGGACCAGGGCAAGACTGAGCTCCTGAATAGACTGAGGTGCAACCTGGTGGCGTCGGATGGACCGAAGAATAATGTTCCAGAGGTGTTCTATTGGATTTAGGTCAGCGAGTGTGGGGGCCATACAATGGCATCAATTCCTTCATCCTCCAGTAACTGGTTGCGTACCCTGGCAACATGAGACCGGGCATTGTTGTGCACCGGGAGGAACCCAGGACCCAATGCCTAGTGTAGGGTCTGACAATGGGTCCAAGGATATCATCCCGAAACCTAATGTTAGTCAGGGTTCTATTTTCTAGCCTGTAGAGGTCTGTGCAACCCTCCATGGATATGCCTCCCCAGACCAACATTGACCCACCACCAAACCAGTCATGCTGAACAATGTTACATGCAGCATAACGTTATCTACGGCTTCTCCAGACCCTTTAACATCTGTCACATGTGCTCAGGGTGAACCTGCTCTCATCTGTGAAAAGCACAGGGCGCCAGTGGTGGACCCGCCAATTCTGGTGTTTAATGGCAAATGCCAACTGAGCTCCACGATGCCGGGCAGTGAGCACAGGGTCCATTAGAGGACGTCAAGCCCTCAGGCCCCCCTCATTAAGTCTGTTTCTGATTGTTTAGTTAGAGACATTTGAACCAGTGTCCTGCTGGAGGTCATTTTGTAGGGCTCTGGCAGTGCTCATTCTGTACCTTCTTGCACAAAGGAGCAGATACCGATCCTGCCGATGGGTTAAGGACCTTCTACGGCCCTGTCCAGCTCTCCTGGAGTAACTGCCTGTCTCCTGGAATCTGCTCCATGCTCTTGAGACTGTGCTGGCAGACACAGCAAACCTTCTGGCAATGGCACGCATTGATGTGCCATCCTGGAGGAGTTGGACTGCCTGTGCAACCTCTATAGGGTCCAGTTATCGCCTCATGCCACCAGTGGTGACACTGACCCTAGCCAAATGCAAAAATAGTGAATTTCTGTCAGAAAAGATGAGTAGGGATAAAAATGGCAGTGGCCATTATCTGTCTCATTGTCTCATTTTTGCCCATCAAGTGCAACTGTTGTTAATTTCATTAACACCAAAGCAGCTGAAACTGATTAACAACCCCCTCAGCTATTTAACTGATCAGATCAATATCCCGGGAGTTAAATTGACTTGATGCTATACTCTGATTAAAAAGTGTTCCTTTAATTTTTTTGAGCAATATATATATATATATATATATATATATATATATATATATGTATATGTACATGTATGTGTATATATATATATATATATATATATATATATATATATATATATATATATATATGTGTGTGTGTATATATATATATATATAATTAGAATTATAATTATAAGATGTATTGGACTTTTTTATCTTGGTGAGTAAATGTTCCCAGAGAAGCACTCCACTCAAACAGATTTAGTAGAGAAAAGGTCTGGTGAGTGTGTTAGGATAATAGAGTACAACCCTGTGCTTAAAGTAGGCTATATGTAAACTATAGACAATTTTTTGTTTCATTTTGGATAGAGTAAGGAATGGTTATAGATTTTTATTTTGCCACGTGTCCTATTGCGGAGATTTCTCTTTACTTCCTGTCCCATAGCTAAACAGGAAGTGACAGGAAATCCCTGCAAAGTAGGAAAATGCCTTGGGGAGCCCCAGGTCAGCAGAACTAGTGTCCCCATTGGAAGATTTCACTTTATTACTTTTCTGGGGACAACCCAAAATGAGGGATTTTCTTTTAGTTTCACTTTCAATGATATTGGTAAACAGGACAAATAGAGAGGATACCTCTCCCTTAACCACTTCTGGACCGGAAGGTTTTACTTTAACTGACAATTTCCCAGTCATGTGATGCTGTACCCTAATACAATTGTCCTTTTTTCCCACAAATAAAACTTTCTTTTGGTGGTATTTGATCACCTCTGCTATTTTTATTTTTTGCGCTAGAAACAAAAAAAGAGCGACAATTCTGAAAAAAAAAAAAAAACAGTATTTTTAACTTTCTGCTATATAACATTTCTCATTAATAAAAATTGTAAAATCTATTTTTTTTTCATCATTTTAGGCCAATATGTATTTAGCTACATATTTTTGGTAAAAAAAAATCCCAACAAAATTATATTGATTGGTTTGCGCAAAAGTTATTGCGTCTACAAACTAGGGATAGATGAGCCCTGTGTTCATTGCTTACAGAACAGCAGTCTGCCCTGTTTACAACAGCAGACCGCCGTTCTGTCTTCACGGGGAGCGATTGTGGGTTCCCAGAGGCAATTTTGAATTTGTAGATCAACTTCCCCTGTGGCGAATGGGCTAGCGCGCCCCCACTTGCTGTCCCGCGAAGCAACGTACAGTTACGTTGTTTCACGGGACAGAGCCTGTCTGCCGCAGTTTATGTACTGCTGGCGGTCGGCAAGTGGTAACAGGGGCACAGATTGCAATAAAAACTGACAAGCATTCTAATCCCTTTCCCCTCTATCCAAAACTAAAAAAAAAGTTTTGCCTTTAGTTTTACTATAAATCCTAAGTCCAGCCAAAACTTCTCATTTCATTTTAGAGAAGAGTGGGGAAGAGTTAAAACCTCTCTCAGATTTTCATTAAAAGAGATTTATGTATTTGCCGAGTGACATATCAGTATGGAGGTCACACCACTTCCTCACCAAAAGCCACCAAAGCCTTTGGAGCTCAAAATATAAATGTCTTACAACTTCAAAGCAAAGAAGTTGCTTAAAAAAGAGGTTGTAAACCCTCATAAAGAAAAAAAAGCAAACAAAAAACAAAGGCATAATGAACTAGTATGCATCTCATACTAGCTCATTATGAAATACTAAAGGCCCGTACACACGCGTCGAAATTCAGCCGGGAATTTTCGTCGGACGACCGATCTTCCGATTTTCGGCTTGTTAGTATGATGCTTCCGACAACCGACTCCGACTTTTCGGCCGAAAAAAATCTGGTGTGCCGGCTATAAAATTTGTGTCCTCCGTCAAAACACGTGCAGTGATTTTCGTGCAGTCAGTACAGATTTCGACATGGAAAAATCTTATGAGCAAGTCTGGGCATGCTCAGAGAAGAAAGAACACAAAGAAAGCAAACCAACACATGACATCACTTCTGAAGTAGAATTTTGTCCTGCGGGAAAATTTGTGTGCAGTCTAGGCACATTCCAACCAACAAAACACTACTCTGAACAAAAGATGGATGACCGGTCGGCGGAAATTCGTTGCGTGTGTACTAGGCTTTACCTTAGAATGAAGCTGTCTCACTGGCACACCGCTGAGACGGCTGACATTTTCCCCAGTGTTACTTTCGGATCCGTGGGCTCAGGCGCTGTGAGTGGCAGGAGCCACTATAAAGCGCAGGGGGGCAGAAGCCGCTGTTTACGGCAAAGGCTCTGAAAGACCTTCAGAGCACATGCGCCGATGATGTCACCGGTTGCATGCATTCTAAATATTTATAGTACCTACAGGTAAGCCTTATTATAGGGTTACCTGTAGGTATAATTAAAAATGAAGACTTTACTTGCTCTTTAAGAAGAGAACATTGTTGGTTCAGGTAACCCCATAAACACCTTACCTTCCTACTTAAATAACCATTTGTTGGCGTTCTTAGAAAAGCATAACATTACAAACCCATACCCCAAAAGGGATAAAAACAATTCCAACCTTCAGAAAAAGGCATCTTTACTGCAGCCACTTTGTGGAGCTTGTTCTGAGCCTTGCACTTCATGAAATCTTCTGTCTGTGGAGGAGATAAGATAGAATTCTAAGGAAAGTCTTGCAGTAATTATTTCAGTTGGATATTGTTTTACCATGGAATCCTGTGCCAACACTGAAGAATCTAAAAATTTTTGAAAGTTACACTCAAATAATACTTTGACAGAATTGGATTTTAAGATTATACGAGAGGTGCACTTACTTTTGTTTGTCCCAGGTTGCCATTCTGTTCTGAGAAAGTTGTCTGTGGCTTATTTCCAGCTAGAAGTTAAATATAGATGTACATTAGATCTTGTGTCTACCAATTATTTCTAAATGTATGCTATTTAATGGGATAAAGTACAGTTTAAATAAATGTGAAAACTTACAGCTTACAAATTGGTAAATTACATTCACTGTTTTAATACAACTTGGTAACAGTATACCAATTCTGAAATGATTTTATTGATGAAAAGGAAAAAGTTACTTAACTTCTTCAGAGCAAAGTTAGTTAGCGTGGATTGGCTAACGAAACACGTCTGAGTGTCGTTATCACGCACGCATGTGACATTCTCCAAGGGACAGCAGCTGTGAGCATGCGAAAGGGGAGAGGTGGAAGCTGTACGCAGCATGGACTAGTGGATGGTCAAATGCTGGTGATGAGTGGATGTGAGAGAACGGAAGAGGTTTTTATGCACGAGGTGGTGAGAAATTCCTCCAGTTCTACCCTCCCTAGATTCTTGTCCAGCTTAACTGTGTTCAGGACTCTACCCACTCCGACTGCACCTAACAGCACTTTGACCACTGTGTTTCCACCACACCTACAGGAGCCCTTGTTCCATTCCCCTTGCGGAAGACTTTAAAGGAATTGCTTGCGAGCATACTTCTTAATCGGAAGCTCAGTGATTTCATGTCCAGTGATGGCAATTTAGGAACTTCCCATACTTACCTGCTGTTTCAACCAACACACAATCATACTGCAAACACAAGCAGAGTTCCACCCAAAAATGGAACTTCAGATTAAATGCTTCCTCCCCGCCTCCAGTGCCACATTTGGCACCTTTCAGGGGAGATGAAGGAACGGGTACCTGTTTTTGACAGGTACCCTTTCCCACCCCCAGGAGACAGCGCCGCGGCGCTGTCCTTTGGAAGTTCGGCCCCTTCCTTTTTCCTACAATTTCCAAGCGCAGCACGCTTCGCGCATGTGCAGTAGCAAACCAGCTGTAAAACTGAAAGGCTTCACTGCCGGGTTCCCTTAGCCTGAATGGCGGCAGCACCCGAGAGCCTATGCTAAAATCGGCTTTGGGTGCCAACATCGCAGGAACCCTGGACAAGTAAGTTCTAATATTTAAAAGTCAGCAGCTACAGTATATGTAGCTGCTGACTTTTAATTTTTTCATGGGGGTGAAACTCCTCCTTAACACACTCTGTAACTGCAAGAGCTTTGGACCAGTACATTACATGGCTTTTGACTCAGAGTTGAATTTTAGCATTGCTAGATATCTCAGATGAGGAATGGTGTCACTTCTATTTCAGGAATATTTCTGCTTGAGTCCTTAACTCTTTAGAGAGTAACTGTGTGTATGAATGGGTGCGTGCACAGCTGCATATCCCCTCAATAGACAATGATGTCCTTATTTTTAACCAAGGTGTGGTGAAGGCTAACTCACTGCTGCTTATTTTGTAATGTACAATTTTTCAATAAAGTTGTTTTTTCTTCAACCAAAGAGTTTCACAAATGTGACTTTCTTGGTGGACAGTAGTCCTTATTTCCTTCTGAGTACAATTAGTCTTATTCAAAAATATTTTATGAGTTGTTAAATCAGTAACACCACTGATGGGTACGAGGTGAGCTTTACCACAATTCACCCCTTTTACTGTAAACGGATTCCAGTACTGGATTCTGCAGTTGAATGGATGGTTTCTGGATCCAATAAGAAGAGTTTTATCTCTGTGATTTGTCCTAACAACAGTCAAGGATTTTTTTTTCAAAAGGGTTAAAGGATAACTAAACCCTAGAAAAAAAAGTAATATACTGCACATTGTAGTCCTTAGATGTGGTGGCTGTATGCATTTACTAATACAGTAATACAGAAAATTCCTGTTGATCTTGCCAGAAATGCAGTTTCATTGTAATTTCCCGTGGGTTGCACAGAAGCATATCTTCCCTCCTAGCCAACTTCTGCAAATAACCAATTACCCTGCTGCCCAGTGCCCATGTAATGGAGATGAATGGAAAAGGATATGTTTGTAGTGAATATCAGGAGAGCAGCTCAGAGTAGAAACCATTGTTCTCTCCATAGATAAAGTGGAGGAGTGACCACCCATCCATTTTTTTTGGGAGGGGGCAGTTAGCAATAACGTTTTTGTAAATGTTTCCTTTCTGTGACCCCCATGGAGGAGATGTTGCCTCACGTCTTTTTGTTTCCTCCCTGTGGAACCTAAGGGGTTAATCCTCTGCATTGTCTACATATGTTTGATCCTGTCTTTGCCTCTGATCCTTCTTTTACTATCTCCAGTCCATCTCCTGATAGTACAGAGCCTTAGGGGCACTCTGCACATGCTCAGTTTAGTGTGTATTAATAGAGTTTTTTTTTTTCTTTTCTTGGGAGAGTGCATGTGATCAACACAAGGCCAATCAGCACTGTCCAGACAGAGGGTCAGGGGTACTGCAGCCTCACAGGACAATGAGGAGAGTAGAATGAAAACTCCTCCTACAATCTTTAACCAGAAACTGATATAAGTCACAAGACTGCTATATACTGCTGCTGACAAAATTATTTTCGCAGTTTATATTTACTAAAATAATAGCATTTCCATGTTCTTTGTATTGTGGGAGACCAGATATAGTGAATGCATGGTCCTGGGTTTAGTAACACTTTAAGGCCCCTTTACACCTCTCCATTGCGTTGTATTGTGTGAAAGGGATGCCAGCTTACTACAACATGCAGCACTTTTTTTTTTTCAATGCACTGCACTACAACACTCACAGCACCCATCTGTGAGTAAGCAAAAGTGTGTTGGAGTGTTGGGGCGCATTGCTGAAATGCCTGGTATAACACACAATTTACATTACTGCAACACAAATTTGTAAAGCCAGCCTAAATCTCTTTTCTATCTATGAATGTCAAATAAAACTATTTTACATAAACCATCTCAGAGGTTTAGTAGCCTTTTAAAAGTCCAATTTTGCCATGCCCAATACGTAAATTTACAGGTGACTGATGTTTTACATTTTATATGTGATTCAATTAAATGTTTCCTGTTATGTATTCGGCCCCCATGTGCTAAAAGTGTATGTAAAACCCAACAATTATATTCTCTTATTAGCTTCCTTTTTGTCCAATAAATACAGTATGTGGTTGAATGTTTAAAGTGGTTGTATACCTCAGTCATAAAATCCAAGCAAAGTACATGTATCTGTAGTATTTTCTTGTCTATCTTCAAAGCTCTAAGTGTCGATTCTCTCTGGTGCTTCGTTCCTCTGTTACTAGCATGAGTCACTTCTGAGAAGTTTTCCTGACACATGAGATACAACTTGTGATGGGGGAGGGAGCTCAGCACACATCTTGTCTATTCAGAACACAGCTCTGTATCCTTTCTTCTTTCCTGTGCCCTTTGTGGACAGGGGTGTGTCCCTTTCCTCCAATCAGCTCTCATACATTGTAACTGTAACTCTCCACACCCTCCTCTCTGCTCCTGAGAGATGCAGAATTATTTTATCACAATTGTCCACTTTTGAATGGATGTAGGGAAGAGATGGCTGCAGATAAACATGTAAAACTTATGTAGAAGAATTAGTTTTATCTCTTTGTATCATCTGAGACTATTAACTTCACTGGGTATATGGGAGGGTTTACAACCACTTTAAAGCGTGTGTGACCCTAACATGTCTGTTATGTGCCTGCTGTACCGTGTATTTGTATGATAAAATATACTGTTCTCTTTGTATTGTTTCCTTTATGTGAAATCCCTGCTGTTCCTTCTAGTCCCCTTGCTTTTCTATTAAAAACTGACCACACTAAGTAGGAGAGCACACCGTGGTCAGTTCTCTAGTTATGCTGGGCACTCAATGTACTATCCTTCAATGATCAGACTTGTCCTGACACGCCCCCGATGCACAGCCATTCACTGGCAAGCTTCGTGTGCTGCTGCTTCTCCTCCTCCAGCTCTCATGCAGCTGAGAACAGAGGGAATGTGATCACTTATAAAAAGGAGAAAAATGTATTTATAATGTTTATATCTATACAAAAATGTGTTGCCTTTGATTTCTATTTTAAACTGAATTTATAAGGTGTTTTATAAGGTGATTGTTTACAATCGCCTTGTGAATTGTTATATTTGTATAGGCTGAAAAAATACTTGTTGAGTCAGTAATTCAGAGCTCTCCTGTATCCAGTGCTTGCTTCCTGTGTTGTCTCAAAGAGAGTAAACAGAGCTGCTGATCCTTATCTTACAGCTACAAAATGATTAGCCTTTATGTAGTGGAGATAAGAGAAAAGGAGGATTTGAGTATTTTGGCTAAAGAAAAAGGGCAGGGCTGACACCACTCAGTCCACATAAAATGCTGTGTGATGTAAGCTCACAATTGAAAATTAAAGTGGAACTTCACTCTCTTAATCAACATTGATTATTTTTAATCATGCCGCTAGCATTAGTAAATAGATAGGAAAGTGTATCATATTTACTTGTTTTAAACTTTTTTTTTTGTTTTTACATTTCATCTACTTCCTGGTTTCCTGCCTAGGCAAATGATGTCATACATCCCAGTAGTCTTCAGGAAGAGAGTAGGAGGGGGTTTCTCAGCTAAGCACAATCCCCTGCATGCATACTTAAGCTAGGGCAGGAAGTAAATGCCACATAAATTATTTGCCCTTACTCAAGATGGCCACAGGCAGAAATGCTAGGGGGTGTTTTTCAAAGTGATTTCTCAGCAAAATAAAGGATGGAGACATGGATGGATGGGGGAGTTTTCTTTAAATATTAAAAATATATGATATAGTGTTTTTGGTTTGTGGTGTTCAGATGCAATAAAGATCCTCTTTAAGAGTAGAGTGCATTTCTGACTAACCAACACATAAACAGATAAAACATGGGGAAATGTGTATACATTTGAAGAGATAATCTGCATCTGTTTTTTTTTTTTCCCTGACGTACATTTTAATGTGTTCCCAACATATTTGTGGATATTTTGCCAAGGGAAAGCATGTGTGGTATGTACAGTGCTACGAATTCGTTTGTCACTAACAACTTACGTGGGATCAGGTTTCGCTCAGACATTTGCTCTTGTGAGCGCCGATGTTGCATTCTCAGTTGAAGGACTAAAGGAAAGCAGAGAAGAGTGAAATTAATTATTTTAATTAAAGCAATGTCTGGTAACTGGTACCAGGTTTAGTATTTTTGTTTTCTGCAATTTCTAACATGTTAATTTTACTAATGCTAAACCATAAAAAGTGCAAGATTATTAATATGTTCATGAATAGAGAAGAGTAATATGCTTGCATAACATGATAGATTTACTCATTTAATAAATACACAATACACTGCGATACATGAAATAATCAGTATACAAGCTTTGTGATATAGTAGATTTGTAATGCAATGTTTAAAAAATGAAAATTGAAGAAAGCCCCAGATGACCCCCCCCCCCCCTTAATCTCCTTCTGCACACACCTCTAGATGTCTCCCCCCATTAAGATACAAAATTACCGCCCCTTTCTGGAACCTGCATTATATAACCTCCCTTTTTACTACACTCCCGGTTTCGGCAGTTTATAGATTATTAGTTACTAAGCCTCAGACATAGCGATATTCCACTCTTTTATATGCTCTGCGGCCTGCGAGCCTACATATTTTCTATTTCTGATTTTTCATGTTATTTTGATCTTCTTCTTTTAATTCATGAGTTTATTGTACTTACCACTGTTGTAAACTCTGTTGATACAAATTCAATAAAACATTTTGGAAGAAAATCGAAGCATATTTCCACAATTACTCCTAAATCTGAGCTCCAGGATTGTTCAATACTTGTGCTAGCCATACACGTATAGATTTTTGGACGGGAATATTCTTTGAACATTCTTTGAACATTCTTTGAATATTCTTTGAACATTCTTTGAACATTCTTTGAATAGACGAATGTCGTTCGAAAATTGTCTTTTGCTTTCAACATTTAATTTTAAAATGAATGTAATTTCTGAACGATTACCACATACACTGCCCGAAAATTCGTTGATCGAGAAAAGTTTTCCCTTCTGCCCCTGCAAATTTTCCCGTTGCTGCAGTCGAAAAAGGACATCGATTTAACCCCACTAACGATTAGAAAATCAAACGAATTTTCTTGAAACGAAAATTTCCGGACGAAAATCTATACGTGTATGGCCAGCATTGGTCCCCGCACTGCAAAAGGTTAAATGCTCATTAAGTCTAGGATTAGAGGAATAAGGATCTCCTCTTCTCTCTGATGCTCCAGGTTGTGGGTTGGCCCTGACCTCATGCACCATGCAGTACTATTGGTCCTGCATTGTATTTGATGACATCAGCATGAGGGGACCAGTCACACAGTGGGAAGGAAGCCTGATAGAGGGAGGAATAAAATAAGTATTACACTTTATTCCTCTACCCCTAGACCTAAAGCAGATGTGAACATACTATGTTATAGTCACTTTATATTACAGTTATAACAATGCAGGCACCATAACTGCTTTTTGATTAATTTCAGAAATTATCGTTCTTAAATGTTTACCAAGGTTCAAAGTTCTGTCATGTGACAATGCATCTGCCTGAGAGAAGCTGCAGACTGTGCTTGAGCAGGGGGTATGTTCAGAAGGCAGGCTGTGATTGGTTGGGGGTGTGTGCCAGTGGCATACTGTAATTTCGCAGAGGGCCAGAGGGCATGGTGGCTGAACAAATTAACAAATCAGGCATCCTGTGTGTCTGCACAGTGTCCTGTACTTCTGAATAACCAGCCAACAAATGGAAACTGACCAAGCAAGAACACATCAGCTTCCGTGCTTTGTGTGGTCAGTTTAGAGCCAAGGAAGAAAGGTGACTGGCAGGATCAACCAGGTACTTCAGATTGAAGATGTGCATGAAAATGATAGACACGATTAATTAAACATACACAAAATTAGGGTATTTAAACATGTAACCATTGCAGCATGGGGACCCTACTGCAAGGGCAATTTTCATCTACTTGGAGTGGGGCTTTAATATAAAGTAAGCGCAGCCGTGGATCAGTATACTAAAATACTGGAATACAGTATGTAGATGTAGCATCAAATATATTCTTCTAATTATATGCATGAATGCTTACAAATGTGTATTTATAACACTTACGGGTATTCAGCACCTTTCAGATAAATTATATTATTTACTTTGTTTTCTCCCTAGAAGGTTTTAACTATTTTTGTTAGGACATCATCCATGGTCATATGTACTTACATGACTTAGGGACATTTCACCCTCATGCACTTCTGGTGTAGTTAAATACATGTGAAACTGAATGCAAAAAGTTTTATTGCATGTACTCAACTTAACTTAGCATCGCTTGTTCCATAGCGATTATGTTCTTCCTTGTTTCTAAATATGTTTCACCCATCTTAGCACCCGGCTGCTGTCTCCCAGGCTTTGACCAGCCAGTGTAAAAATGAATTGCACTCCTACAGCTCAGTCCCACTACTCAGTTACCTTCCATTGTATAAATCCATTCTTTATCTAAAGCCTCAGATTTTATTTTTCAGCTCAGTTTTTCTTTAGGGCGAAGTTGGGGGTGGTACAAAAATTGTGGACTTTTCATGCAAGGTCTACTTAATTGCGTTGTGGACATTTTTTCTGCATGTTTGAATGGACACACATTATTTGAAGGCATAAATTTAATATATACTGACTTGACATAACCGACTTGAGTGAGCAAATGCTTACATTCAATGGCGTCTGGCACTTTGGAGAGGTGTTCACTTCATGGATGAATTTGTACAGTCTTCACTGTACAGGGCAGATGGCAGACAGCGTGTATGGTGTCGTGTGGGTGAGCGGTTTGCTGATGTCAAGGTTGTGGATTGAGTGGCCCATGGTGGCGGTGGGGTTATGGTATGGGCAGGCGCATGTTATGGACAACGAACACAGGTGCATTTTATTGATGGCATTTTGAATGAACAGCGATACAGTGAGAAGATCCTGAGGCCCATTGTTGTGCCATTCCTCCATGGCCACCACCTCATGTTGCAATATGATAATTCACGGTCCCATGTAGCAAGGATCTGTACACAATTCCTGGAAGCTGAAAACATCCCAGTTCTTGCATGGCCAGCATACTCACCGGACATGTCACCCATTGAGCATGTTTGGGATGCTCTGGATTGGTGCATACGACAGCATGTTCCAGTTCCTGCCAATATCCAGCAACTTCGCACAGCCATTGAAGAGGAGTGGACCAACATTTCACAGGCCACAATCAACAACCTGATCAACTCTATGCGAAGGAGATGTGTTGCACTGCGTGAGGCAAATGGTGGTCACAGCAGATATTAACTGGTTTTCGGACCCTCCAGGACCTCCCCAATACAGTAAGGCTCTTTCACATGGTCCGCCTCCATAGGTGGATCCGTGCTGCTCAGCGGGGATTCGTAAACACAGATCCCCGCTTAGCAGGAAGGTGACAGCTCCCTCTCCGCTCTGTGTGCGGAGAGGGAGGTGTCAGAGCCCCATGCATCTCTATGGGGGACTCGGATGAGAGTGGACCGCTTGTCCGCTCTCATCCGATCCTATCCGATCTGATCCCCTGGACGGAGGGAAAATAGGGTTTCCATCTGTCCGGATTTCACACACAGGATCGGATGCGGATGGCAGCGGGTGTCAGCGGACATGTCTCCACTGACATCCGCTGCCCCATAGGGATGCATGGAGCATCCGATCAGATCCACCTAAAAAACTGACAGGCGGATTGGATCGGAGCGCTCTTGTGAAAGGACCCTAAAACTGCACATTTTGGAGTGGCCTTTATTGAGGCCAGCCTAAGGCACCCCTGTGCAATAATCATGCTGTCTAATCAGCATCTTGATATGTCACACCTGTGAGGTGAATGGATTATATTGGCAAAGGAGAAGTGCTCACTAACACAGATTTAGACAGATTTGTGAACAATATCTGAGAGAAATAGGCTTTTTATGTACATAGAAAAAGTCTTAGATCTTTGAGTTCATGGGTGGCTGAGAATATTAATTCTGGCCCTGAATTCAGACTTCAATACCATTTTTATAAAACATTAATGTGGTCTTAAATAGCCACTTAGGATTTGCAATTTCCAAAAATTCAGCATAGTGCATCATTTAAATTTACCATTTTTAACCAAGAATTTTCTATTGTGGAGGATGTGAAGGTTCCCACTTCATTTACTCACAGAAGTGTATCTAAGTCTAAAAATATAATATTTTAAGTCCTTATAGCGGCTGCATTCATTTTCTTTCCACATTTCCTCTATTGTTAACTGGTGATCCTGCCAGTAACACACTTCCTGTACTAGTGTGACAACACACTACACTGAATATATGGACCATTACATTAAGCTAATCATACTGATATGGACTGGAAAGCACCTCCCCCTCTCCTACTTTCCAGAACATTATAGAGGGGAGGGGGGTTGTAGTACTCACAGGTGAACTGGGAAGGCCATTAAGTGCTGGTTCACATTTGTGCGATGCGGGAACGCTGCGAATATACAGCGTGTTCCCGTATCACATCTGCACCCCTGGCAGTTCACACTGCCATATGCGATACACTGGGGGTGTCAATTAACCCCCAGATAAGATCGCATATCGCAGTGCGATCTGTAAGTTCGCACAGAATCGGATCGCACTAGTGTGAACCACCATGCGATCCGATTCTGCTGGGATCTGGAGAAACTGGTAGTCAAGTCAATACCTTGAACTCATTGTTGTGTTCCTCAAACTATTCATAAACAATTTTTGCAGTGTAACAGGGCACACTATCTGTCTGAAAGAGGGAATACTGTTTCCATGAAGGGGTATACTTGGTCAGCAACATTTTTTAGGTAGTGGTACATGTCAAGTAACATCCACATATTTGACAGGACCCAATGTTTCCCAGCAGAACATTGCCCAAACCATCACACTGCCCCTGCCCGCTTGCCTTCTTCCCATACTGTATCCTGGTGCCGATTCTTCCCCAGGGAAGCAATGCACATACGATTAATCAGATCAGGCCACCTTCTTCCATTGCTCTGTGGTCCAGTTATGATGCTCACATGTCCACTGTAGGTGCTTTTGGCTGTGGACATGGGTCAGCATGGGCATCCTAATGCGTCTGTGGCTACACAGCCCCATACACAACAAATTTTTTCTGCTTTCAACACATCAACTTCAGGGACAACAGGTTTACTTGCTGCCTAATACATCCCACCAACATTTAGACGCCATTGTAACTAGATAGTCAATATTATTCACTTAACCTGTCTGTGGTCATAAAGTTATGGTTGATCGGTGTCTTTTCTCATGCATGGTCATAGTCTTTCCATAGCAAAAACTGGTCCCCTTCTCTCCAAGTAAACTGATAACTAGACTACTGAAAAGGCAGAACGTATGCCAGAAAACAAACTGTAATATGTAATGTAGGGAATAACCATGTAGAGAAGGTTATCTTACACATTGTCTGAGAAAACATACATGAAAGGATTTCCTTCCTTAGGAAAGGAATTTTATTATATATATTCTCTTGTTTTTGTCAAATGAACTACTAACGTTTAGCAGTTGGGTAAGACTAGCATTTGGCTCCTTAAAAGTCCCCAGGTGAGGCTGAATACAGTCACTGTAATTTTGAAATGTTAATGGACATGGTGCCAAAACCCATTTGCCAGTCCTGAACATATCCATCCATACATCCATTTTAGTGCTATACTGTTATCAAGCTGCACTGTGCCAGCAGCAGGCTGGAGATAGAGACTGCTGGTCCCATACAGAATGTACCAGTTTGGGTCTCTGGTGGTCCAACATGGTCAACACCCCTTCCCTCAAATGGTGTTTTTGATTGGAGCACTGTGGAGCTGAGCTGTTGAACCACTGGAGACCCAGACCACTGTGGATAAAACCAAGAAGAACACATCCTTTACTTAAGCCAGCCTAACTGCACCCCCCCCCCCCCCTAATAAAATTGAGATTTAATATTTGCCCCTTTTAGGGACCTCTTTAACTCTTTTTAATATGTTTTATATAATTCTGTAAGCTTACCATTCTCAGTAGTCTCGTTTGGACCAGGGCAACTCTTAGACACTGGCCTTTGTAAGCTACCAACTTCTGATAACCACTTGCACTTTTTAAATAAACCCAGCAATGTTATAAGGATACGTTTTCCAGCACTGTAACAGTGCACACCAGCCACTTTCCAAGCAGTGTGTTAAATTTCAGGCCAGCATTTTTCTATAGGTCTGGGATGGCATGGAAGGCCAAGGAGACATAGTAAGACTGGGTCATGTTCTATTTCCAGTAGCTTCATGCTCCCCGCAGTTGTCCCTGGCCAATGTTTTGCTGAGCAGCTGAATGATTTTAAGTGACGGGGACTTCTATTTATTTCAGTAATCTGATCAGTCACCCACTCCCTTTTCTCTCACTCCCCTTTCTCCAAACCGCACAGAATGAAAAACAAATGATAGACCACTTCATTGGTCTAAAAAACATGAATTCCTCTACAGTACAATTGTTTAAACAACTGAAAAACCTGAGCAGATGATAATGTACAGCTTGCAACTAAAGATCCAGCTTTTGTAATGTAGAATGAGACGTGTGCCAGGTTGAGGACTGCAATTTAATGCCATCTGGTACCATTTTGCTTTCAGCAAAGCAGCACTATTTCCAGGGTGTGTATATCTGATACAGGGTATGCTGCTGTCAACACCTTTCACTATGAAACAATATGTAAGTCATAAAAAAATATAAGCTAGGTATGATCCTGCTATCTTTTCTGCAGACCCTAAGGGCTCTTTCACACGGGCGGAGCGCTCCGTATGTCCGTATTTCATCCCATTTTTTTGTTGGTGATATACGGACATAATGCATGTCAATGGGATTGTGGATGTCAGCGGACCATCCGCTGACATCCGATTTGTGTCCTTTCAGTTCTGTTCCGTTTTTTGGAATGGAACAGAACCCTATTTTTCTTCCATTTAAAAAACGGAACGGATGCAAAATCGGATGTCAGCGTTATCATCCGCAAACGGATGGGATGATATGCAGACATACGGAGCGGATGACACAAGTATCACCCGTGTCCGTGAAAAAAAAAAGTGCCGCAGCGGAATAATAAAGTTGGAGCGCCATGTGAAAGAGCCCTAAGGCCCCTTTCACACATACGGCCTGTTCAGTTCATCAGTTCAATTACGTCAAATGTATCAGTTTTCCATCCGTTTTTCATCCATTTTTCATCCGTTTTTTATCCGTTTTTCGTCAGTTGTCATCCGTTTTTCGTCAGATGTCATCCGTTTTCAACCGTTGTCATCCGTTTTTCATCCGTTGTCATCCGTTGTCATCTGTTTTTCATCCGTTGTCATCCGTTTTTTGTCGGATCGGGCATTCATCCGTTCAAAAAAACGGACATTGACGGAAGCGGATGAAAACGGATGTTAACGGATGATCATCAGTTGTCATCCGTTTTTACATAGAGATACATTGATGTCCGTTTTTAATCCGTCAACGGATGGATGAAAAACAGACAAACGGACAGCATGTATGAAAGGGGCCTAACATATAACAGACATAACAGTGCTCAGGTGGGACCCTAGAGCCATGAAGTCTTCCACTGATAAACTGCCAGCCACTACAAACATGGTTAGAAAAAAATAAATATGTTGAGTAGTTTACCAGTGACAATGTTCACTCACTGTACTGATTCTATGGAGAAGATTTTTTTTTTTATATTGGACTGCTCTCATTATTTGAACTACCAATTTGTCCCCGTCTCCGTATCTTGGAGGGGGGTATTATGTATTTCACAGAGGAAAGCTAGAAAGGCCGATAGCATTGTTTGAAATTTCAATTCGGTGTACAGGTTACAAAGACACTGCATTTCTGTCAGGATCAACAAGTATTCATCCGTAAGCTATATCAGATTTGTGATGAAGAGCAGTAAAGCACATCCATGTATAGCATTGCAAAGAAGGAAGCAAAGCCGGCACATGTAATGCTCAGATCAGTCTGCCCCATGTGCCCATGTGTAATAATCGGCTTAGTGCACTGCTAATGAATGTATTGTAAAACATATTGTTTGGAGAAACAGCTTTTCCTTTTTATAGCAATTCTTTTTCCACCATCCTCCATCTCGTGAACTCTTTGTTGAAATATTATGTATATATTGTGACCTGTCCAGCCACGTCTTGTGTCTTGTCTTGTCATTTCCCCCTATAGCAGGGGTCTTCAAACTATGGCCCTCCAGTTTTTCCGGAACTACAATTCCCATCATGTTTAGTCATGTCTGTGAATGTCAGAGTTTTACAATGCCTCATGGGATGTGTAGTTCCCCAACAGCTTGAGGGCCGTAGTTTCAGGATCCCTGCCCTATAGGGATCATAAAGTCCTGCCACACTCCTCCGCATGACAGAACACATCTGTTTTTGCTGGAATTTTTCATCAAAAGAGTATTTTGAAGAAAAACTTGTGTAACACAATGTAAATTTTAATATTTTAATCAATATTTTTTAAATAGTCATATTTTCTATCACCTACAAAGATGAAGCTTTGACATTTCAATAAGGTTTCAGATGATAAAACAGTTACAGTTATCCATGCTTCCCTTAGGAATATAATCTTTTTAAATGTTTTTTCCCCCATAATTTAGTGCTGCCACACTTCTGTATTATTATCTATTTGTCTGCTCCTGATGCATGAGTACCCATCCCTAGTGCTGTAAATACAGCCAAAAAGAAGATTACATTGCATTGGGTTGGCAACCCGCTGGTTCTAAATCTATTTTAATTTTCATCATTATTACAAAAATCCATGGATATGACTACAATGTTGGACACCTCTTTCAAGGCAAATCAGGCATCACAATCTTTAAGTAGAACAAAAAGCTCCTGTAAAATAGTCTAAAGGATTCCCAAAACTACCGTATTTTCCGGCATATAAGAAGACCCCCCTAATTTTCAAGTTAAAACATAGGTTTTGGGCTATACTCACCGTATAAGACTACCCCCCTTCCGAAGCAAGGCAACACCATTGAAAAACATCAGATTTCTCATAGCTCTCCAAGGTACCCCAAGTACTGTAATACAAGTAATCTCTGATAATATTGCCAAGATACCGTAAGTATAAGTATTACCAGTTGATGTAATCTCAAGACGCTGGCTGTGTGGGAATCCTGTACCGGTATACCGTATGTACCGTAGCTTCGGCTACATACTGTATACCGCGCTGAGCCAATCACAGTGAGCGACTGTATGTAGCTACACTGTATGTAGCCGAAGCTACGGTACATACGGTATACCGGTACAGGATTCCCACACAGCTAGTGTCTTGAGAGATTACATCTACCGCTAATACTTATACTTAGGTTACCTTGGAGATATTATACTCGGCGTATAAGACGACCTCCCATTTTTGGGGGATTTTCTTGAGGTTCAAAAGTAGTCTTATACGCCAGAAAATACAGTATTTTATGCAGCAGAGCTGGTCTTAGGTTGCCACCTTGGACTTGGACAGCATGAGGAGGACACAAAATGGTCAGCACTTGTAACCTATTTTGCTGAATTCACGGCTTATGGGGGGGGGGGCAATTTAACCCATTTGCCTTGAGGAAAACAATTACCTGGGCCCTGCACTGTGCACAAGCCTCATAAAGAAAGCAAAAACTTCCTTTACATTCCCTGGCTGAACCTAATAACCCATTGTTTGTGTCTCACATTCTCACCCTCCAAGGCACTGCAGCTCACAATGGGAGGGTTTAGGCAGCCAAGGCAGTACTGCCCATCCATAAAGCAGTGGAGAGGGCTGGTTGTGGAAACTTCCTTTAACTGACAATTCTGTGGAGCTCTACCCACAGAGGAACTGCATGGTAGTTTGTGTTCTCGGATCTGTGAGCAACCTTGGCCCCTCAGACACACCAGGTTAAGCAAATAGAAACCATAATACTGTTAAAAGCACAAATATACATTTTCTGCACACATAATTCAAAATTAGTAAGTAGATACCTGACTGTGAACAAATAGGTTTTTGACTTATAGCCACATCCAGACTTATAATGCAAAAAGGCACAGTCTCCCAGTAGTGAGATACTGACCAAAACAAACATGGACTTTAAAGACTCAATATGGGAGATCACACAACATTATAAAAAATATTAAATCTATTGTTCAACATTAAAATTAAGTTTAAAAACATAGGCATAAATGCCTCCAGAACATCCACATAACAGTATTACATGTGAAGTACCGGAAGTCTATCCACATATATACATAAAAGCAAGGTGCCAATTATAGGACTGTATGCTTCCAGTAGCCAGGTCTGCCAGGTCAATGTTTCACCAATCCTCAGCTTCTTCAGGACCCAATATGGCAGGGCAGAGCAGCACTAGGTATATTTTATAGAAAAAAGTACATAAGAGTATCAATCACACATTGGTATAGAGAAAGTAGAACTAGGTGTATTGTTGTGGGTTATAGGAAATACCTTCATACTGTAAATGAGCCAATATAGAATTCAGTAAGAGACAATACACTAGACAGAATGCTCATTAGCTGGTAGAAGTGATACCCATAAATCAGCATAAAGCAATGGTGTGTATAACATTAATCACAATAGCAAATGGTGCTGTGATGACTGTCCAGCAGCCAGGGTACTAGTCTGCTAGAGTGCACTCTTAGGATGACTATGTTAAGACATGGGGTTATTGCAGTGGTACTCCTTACTATAGGCAGTAGATTAGGTCTTTGTAGAGCAGCTTATCTAAAGTAACAGTCCTTTGCCCTAGATGTTTAATTGGCTAGCAGTGGGGCCCAGTCTTTATGGTGGTGCACATAAATACAGTCCTAGTAAAGTTTGTATACACTGGTATAGGCTGCAAGTCCATTGTCCAGTCCCTATATGCTCAGCCTCTGCTAGCAGCAAACAAGCTAATGGCAACAAGGCCCTCTCACCAGATCCAGAGAAGCAGCCGCAATGATCCCACTGTTCAAACACCCTCTGGATTGGAATGGCATAGCTCCAGTCCTCAGAGATTCTGTGAACTCTGCAGCAAGAAGGTGTGTCCCACCAGTGACTCAGTCCTCAGTGTCTGTGCACTCTGATCCACTCTCTCTCTGACCTCAGTGCTTAGGGCCCCCGATCTCCATTTAGGCCGCTGGTTTTTTTGTAGCGCAGGCGCACATCCAATCAGGCAGATGTTCTCACTCTGGTTCCCGTGTGGCAAATAGGAAAATCCTGGGTCTGCAGCAAAGTAAAAGCAGCCTTTTCTTCTCCCTCCACTGTCCCATCCGACGCACCCTGTAATCACTGCTAATCACAGATCATGGCAAAGGGACAATCACAGCGGCCCCTTGCCATGTGAATAGCTGTGTCCAATCACAGCTACTCAATTGTAAAAAAACTTGGTAGTTATCAGCATTCCTCTCCTCACATGCTGTCAAAGCGTTAGGAAAGGAGAGCCAGTAACAGGCAATTCTTACAGGGGACATTTACTTTGATAATCAGGGCACTCATCATCAATGCCCTGAGTATCAGTGCAGCCCCATCAGTGTCCATCAGTGCTGCCTATCAGTGCTGCATATTAGTGCCGCCTATCAGTGCTACATCATTAGTGCCACCTCATCAGTGCCCATCAGTGCAGCCTCATCAGCACTCATCAGTGAAGAAGAAAAAATACTTATTTGTAAAATTTTACAACAGAAACTAAGAAACACTTTTTGTTTTCAAATTTTTTGGTATTTTTTAATTTGATTAGCAAAAAATAAAAGCCCCAGTGGTTATAAAATACCACCAAAAGAAAGCTGTATCTGTCTAAAAAAATGAAAAAATTGTCATATGGGTACAGTGTTGCATGACCGCGTAATTTTCATTCAAAGTGCAACAGCACTAAAAGCTGAAAATTGGCCTGGGCAGGAAGGGGATGAAAGTGTGCAGTATTAAAGTGGTTAAAGCAGTAGTAAACTTGGAAAAAAAAAATTCAGGGCCCCCTTCAGGTTTATGCCATAACGTTCTAGTATGCACCACATACTAGCACATTATGACAAACTTACCTTGAAAACAAAGCCCTCTAGTGGCTCACTGTCACCGCTGCAGTCGCTTCCAACTTCACCTGGTCTGCCATCCAGGTTTGTAGCCTCAGGCCATTTTAATGGCATTCAGTTACAATGTGACTTGTGTAGCAATTGTATATGCTATATTATTTTTTATTTGTTATTTTTTCCCCACAAAAGTGGAGCTACCCTTTAAACATGAACATAGACAAGGACTAAGATAAAGAAGCTGCATAATTAGCAAGTGATTAAATCAGCTGCTGAAAATGCTTAATAACCTGAGGGTTTAATATCACTTAAACAAACATTTTTTGCTTTTACTTACAATTACTGTTCTTCCACTTCTGACTGTGTGCGGCACTAACCAGGGCCTCACAGCTGCATCCTGGGAAGTACCTGTCACATGTTCCAGGAGGCAGAACCGGAGGTCCAGGAAGTAAAGGGAGATGGATTCATCTGCCTTTAGTGAAAATAGTCACATAAGGAAAATTGGGAGGAAAAGAAAAATAAGGTATAAAAAGCCTGCAATTTTCTATAGGCATACGTATAATGCCATTACTAAACATTTCTAAAGGTGCCTTTGTTGTAATTTTTATGAGATGGATGAAGCTTCTCTTTTAGGAATATACAAAGAACTAATAGGTGGAGAAACAAAGAGCTTGATAGAGTTCTTACTCTATCCTATTACTGTGATGGAATGGAACAAAAATGAGGCCATAGTATTCTCAGACCTGGAAGGGGATTTGTTTCTGACTTACTCTTTGTTTAATATGCTTTGTTTCCACTGAGCGGAACAGTTCGGGTTGGTACAGTTTGGAAGGGTTATAATGGTTCGGCCTATGCAGGTGAGCGTTTCCACTGCAAGTCTGGACTATTATCTGGACTGAGCTTTTCGTTTGACGTGAGCATTGACGTTTTCCTGTCCGCCAATCAGTGGAATGAATCGTATGACATCAGTAGCTCCGCCCTAACCGTACCGTACCATTTCCTATGGCCCTACATCTGAACGAGGACCAGGAATGGTGCGGTTTGGTTCGGTTGTATGGGCCACTTTCATAATGGAAACACTCAAAATAGTGTACCGAACCAACCCAAACCAGGCAAAAGAGAACCCCATTTTGAGTGTAAATGGTGTTTGATGTAGCAAGTGAGGAATGGGACCACAAGACTGCTTTATCATAAGCATGTGCTTGTATATGGTGGTTATGGAATATTATTTCCCACTACAATGTATAACCCAGATCCCATAGTTCTCAACTGTCCCTCATTTGGAAGGATTGTCCCTTTTTTTTAAACCAAATCCCTTTGTCCCTCTTGCAGCTTCCATTGTCCATCATTTTGGTCTGATGTGCACACGTCTACATACAGTCTACAACCAAAAGTGTTATTTCTCACTTAAACTTTTTATCTGACCTCTATATTACTTCACTAGTTATTTTGGAAAGCCAATATATAGGAAAACTAGAGGTCATAAAACACTTGTGTGGCTTAACCAATCATTTTCTGCATATTAGATCTTTGTGATCCCTGTAACCAGGTCAGTGGCAGGGACATGTCCTTTATTCTATATACTGTGCACTAAAAGGTGTCCCCTCTTTGGTATTTCAGAAAGTTTGGAGGTATGCAGGTATGCAGGTCCTGTTCTGTGATTAGAAGAGTAACTTGGGATAATATAAGCTGGGAATCACATTCCTTTGGGATCTTAGATTGTAAGTTCTAGAGAGCAGGGCATTAGATTCCTCATGTATTGAATTGTATTTTAACTGTACTGTCTGCCGTCATGTTTTAAAGGGCTGCACAAACTGTTGACGCTATATAAATCCTGTATAGTATTAATAATAATATCTGAGAGTGTAAGGAGATGATTGTAGCCACATTAGTGCACAATTTATGGTCTATAATGTGAAGTGAGAAGTATCAGTCACGAAAATCAGTGCATTGTACAACACAGGTTCTCCCTCTTTCCTCTTGCTGGGTAGTCACCCTGACATTTGGGAGATTGGGTGCCCACGTCTGTGGAATATTTACCTAATCTCCCTGCACACAAGCTCTTCTATATAGAGCAGCTGGAGACAAGTAATGGTGGCACTACCCTTTGTGTAAAAATGTGCTCTTCAACCATAATTTGTCATCCCTATAACAACACAGTTGAGTACTTTCTGTGATACTTTTTACATTTTCAGGACAAGCTTTCAATACTGTATATCAGTACAGCTTGGACCACGAAGAAGTTGGTGGTGGACCCTTGAAAGGTTATTGGGAAAATGTAACTGTTAGTACAAATAAAAAGTACACAAGTATGGAAGTATAGAAGAACTTGTGTGCAAAAAGATCTAATATGCAGAAAATGATTAGCTAAACCACACAAGTGCTGTATGACCTCTAGTTTTCCTCTATATTGGCTTTCCAAAATAACTAGTGAAGTAATATAGAGGTCAGATAAAAAAAATGAGTGCGGAATAACACTTTTGGTTGTAAAATAACACAGTATACAGAATATATATATAGACATGACACCGTTCACACTGGGGCGACCTGTCAGGCGACCTGGTCGCCTGAAAGGTCGCCGTAGGTCGCCTGCCATAGAGTAGCTGTGGACCCGTTCTAATAGGAGCGACACAAGTCGCTCCGACTTAGAAAAAGGGTCCGGAGCTTCTTTGGGGCGACCTGGAGCGACCTGCATTGACTTCAATGATATGAAGTCCGTGCCGGCCACTCCGAGGTCGCGGTGCGAGCTGCGCACCGCGACCTGTGAGGTCTCCCCGGCAAGTAGCGTCGCCCCAGTGTGAACGGGGTCACATCAGATCAAAAAGATGGACAACGGAGGGCGGAGGCTGCAAGAGGGACAAAGGGGTGTGGTTCAAAAAGATGGACAGTCCCTTCTCACTTCACATTATGGCCCATAGATTGTGCACTAATGTGGCTACAATTATCTCCTTACACCATTTTTAGATATCTCAAAGGATTGTGAATCCCAGCCTATATTCTCCCATAGAAAGGTAGAATACGGTGCACTGACTTCAAGTGACTTACGTGACTGATACCTCTCACTTCACATTATGGCCCATATAATGTCCTTCTGAGAAGTTTTTTTCCCCAAGGGCCCTGTTCGGTTAGCAATGTAGCCCTCCTCACATGCCACAAGGAGAAAATCAGAGTCAATGAGGAGAGTGCAATATCTCAGAGAATTTGGCGGGGTATTCAGGGACAGGAGGTCATTAAAAAGATTCCTGTTCCCTTCAGGCTTGGTTAATTTTGTGAATACTACATTCCATATTCCTATGTTACCATGCATTTATAGGGCTGAATTTTAGTTTATAACATGGGCCCACCTATGTCCATACAGGCAATTGTGTAATCAATACCTATACATTCATCGTGTGTAGAGAGGTGTCACTAAGGGCGAAGAAGAGGCTCGCTTACATACTTCTAGCAGTTTCCTGGAACTCTCCTTGATAACAGTTCTCTATCTCATTCCAGGGGCCTAACACTTGAGCAGGGCATTTTTCATATTATCAACACAAAATCTTTCCTGGTATGTAAGGGGAATCCTGACTAAGCTGGACACTGCGGAGAGGAAGAAAAAAGGGATACTTAAAAAAACTACAGTGAGGTAATATTGCAGTGTTTGGTTGCAGCCAAGTCAGGATTTACACAGATCTTATGGCACAGGTGCCAGGGCTTGATTGACAAGCCCAAATTGCAACTGTCCTTTCAGAGATGACATCACCAGACAACCAGGGACACTGAGGCTGTGAGGAAGGCCAGGGCCGGTGTTTTTCGCAGACATTCAGATTTATTCAGTAATGCAGTCCAAAGATTAATAATTATATGAAAAATGCTATAATCCATAGCAACCAACTGGATTTTATGAAATAAGAATTTCCATTCACCAGTTATTTACAAATTGCACTTAAATTATAACAAGGAAACATTTAGTTATAGTGAAGAGTACCCCATTAGGAAGTTCAGTGTCTCTATTTTTCATGTTTACTGTTGTCTCCAAGGGCGTAAATGACAATAGTTCTAGTGACCCTGGTGGCATTCATGGATTCTCTTTTTGTGGCTATGGATGGGAAGTGAAGGGAATAAAATATTTAAAAAAAACTGACAAGGGTTATTGCTGTCCCTTACAATTGGTTCACACTACTGTGACCTGAAAGTTGCGTGACTTACGGTGCGGCTTTGCCAAGCAACTACATGGCGATTTGATGGTGACTTGATGCAACTTGAGTACTACTTTGATGGGACTTGATGCAATTTTGAAGTGAGGGAGGGGCTACACCACAGGGAATGCCTTGTAATCTTCCTGTAATGTCAGATCAAAATCACATCAATATAGATGAGGA
The DNA here is from genome assembly GCF_965119305.1 of Pelophylax lessonae. NCBI lineage: Eukaryota > Metazoa > Chordata > Amphibia > Anura > Ranidae > Pelophylax > Pelophylax lessonae. Next base: position 115,911,042 of record NC_138779.1, read on the forward strand.
TCCGACTTGAACGCGACTTCCATTAAAGTCTATGGGCACAATTTGTATAGAAGTCGCCTTGAAGTATTACAGGAATCTTTTTTAAAGTCCGAGCGATTTCAGTAGTGCTAATTAAGACAGCTCTCATTGACTAACATGAGATTTCACATGTCATGCGACTTGGGGTCTCACAAGTCGGATCCCAAGTCATGGCAGTGTGAACTGAGCCTTACTCTATCCAAAATAAAAAAAGGTTTTGCCTTCTTTAGTCTTCCTGCTTTAACTAATTACGATGGATGCTTCCTCTCAAGTGTAACATGTACGGTTTTGATTAATATATTTTTTTCAGCTGCCTGGAAGTTCTGAAACCTAAACAATCTAAAGTGAGTGTAAGCCATTTTTGAAATATTTTTTAAATGCATTACATTACTCAGGTTATTTTAGTAAGACAGTTCGTTCACAAAGAGTTAGGTTACATGGCCTATTTTTTTGTTCACTATTGTAAACGGCAACTATTTAGGGATCCTTTTTTACTCTTGAGATTGGTTACTATATGATGTTGAACAAAGGTAGATGCCAACATTTCGTTTCAAAATTGTCACGTCACTCTGTAATTTAGCCGGTCCTTTACTTAGGGAGATTAATGGGCATTTTTTTAACTCTAGTTTATACCACCTACTCATGAATAATATCCCTTCAATCTTAAATGGTAGCACATAATGGAGTTTAAAGGCACTTTACTTTTAGTGACGTTGTCCTTTATTTCCTCCTTCCCACCTTCTGAGTTGCATCCACCTACCTAAATATCTACCAGGCACCTGAGGAGCCAGGTGAAAATACTAAAATATAACATGGTCTCAAAATTATGTAGTAAAGACCTGAACAAGATAAGTACATATGCAGTGGTGCCCACTAAGGGCTCTTTCACACAGTCCGCCTCCGTAGGCGGATCCGTGCTGCTCAGCGGGGATCGATCCGCGATCCCCGCTGAGCCGGCAGATGACAGCTACGTCTCCGCTTGCAGTGCGGAGAGGGAGGTGTCACAGCCCCCGCTGCTCTCTATGGGGAATCGGATGAGAGCGGACCGCCTGTCCACTCTCATCCGATCCCATCCGATCCAATCCCCAGGACGGATGGAAAATAGGGTTTCCATCCGTCCGTATTTCACGGACAGGATCGGATGCGGATGTCAGCGGGTGTCAGCGGACATGTCACTGCTGACATCCGCTGCTCCATAGGGCTGAATGGGGCATCCGATCAGATCCGCCTAAAAAACTGACAGGCGGATCTGATCGGACCGCCCGTGTGAAAGAGCCCTAAGCATGAGCCTAAAATCATGATAAAAAATAAAGATTAGCAAGGAAATCCAACCTATTCTCCAGAATATGACTGTTCTGAAGGTAATTATTTATGTAAATGACTGCCACTTGAAGGGGAAAAGGAAGATTTTGTCCTTCAAAGAGACTCCATCACCAATCTAAAAAAAATGCAGGTAAAGGAACTGAAAACCAACATTTTTATATTTTTATTTACAGCATTTGTTTTTTCCATAAACATTTTTGACAACTTTAGAATAGTTAATTCCCTAGCACAGTCTCTGCCTGAGCACAATATACTAAACTCACCACCCAGGGAAAAAACATCTTGTACTACCACAGCTTGTCACAGTGTGTTACTGTATTTAATGCTTCAGCAATAACTTGGGATTAGCTGCCTTGCAAATTAATGCTGTACATCTGCAGCTAATAAATTAACCTATCAGCCTAACGCGGTAGAAACTGCAGCAAACATAGGTACACTGTCTATCAAACAAGAACAAGACCTTTACATCATATCACATGATGCCGTGGGCCAATCATATTACAAGTAAGGCGTTAGAATGTTGGCACACCACACTCTTCATTCTTATAATAATTTCATTCTGTGTTCCCTGGGGATTGGTTGGTTGTACTGTATTACATTATGTATGTTCATGGCAAGTATTTGTCACCTCAAAGTTCACAAAGAACATCAGCCACTGTAACTCATAAAAAGTTTCCCTTAGCTAATGGTTTATTCATAATCTCTCAGTAACTTTTTGTTTGAGGATTTTTTTATTAAATGAGAACTACCCTAATGCAACTACCTAAAGGAAGGTTCCTGTAAGAGAAGAGATTGTCCTTCTGGTGGCCTGTGTCTCCTATCTTCACTGTGTTCCAGAGCTGCAGTTTCTTTATCATGTTGGATGCCTGTGTCCCATGCCACACGCCATGGTTCCATCCTCTGAACCCAAATCACTGCTGAGTCTTCTAGTGATGTGGGGATTGGAAGATTTAACCATGGCGAGCGGTGGGGTACAGGTATCCAACACTCCAGAAATATTGAATGCTGAAGATACTGATGGAGATTGCAGCGTTAAAACAGAGGGAAGGTATGAGACATGGGCCATTGGACAGGTGAGGGGTTCTTATATTGCAGGGCACCTTCCTTTAGTGTTTTCTTGAATCCTGACAGGGTCATTTTGAAGATAATTATCACTAGTAAATATACATAATATCATCTTGTGAATTGAAGTAACCTGCAGAAGGGCTCTTTCACACGGGCGTTCCGTATGTCCGTTTTTCATCCCATCCGTTTGCGGATGAAAAACAGACATAATAATAATGTATCTCTATGTAAATACGGATGTCAGCGGATGACCATCTGCTGACATCCGTTTTTCGTCCTTTCCGTTCAGTTCAGTTTTTTGGAACGGAAGAGAAACCTATTTTTTCTTCCGTTCAAAAAACGGAACGGACGCAAAAACGGATGTCAGTGGTGTCATCCTCTGACATCCGTATTTACATAGAGATACATTATGTCCGTTTTTCATCCGCAAACGGATGGGATGAAAAACGGACAGACGGACCGGATGACACAAGTGTCATCCGTGTCCGTTTAAAAAAAAAAAAAAAAAAGGACCTGATCGGGCAAAAAAAAACTGAACGCCCGTGTGAAAGAGCCCGAAGTGTCTGCAATAAAAATAAGAAATCATGACCTTTCAGCCGCAAGTAAGGCCTTTTCTAGGTGTTCTGATGTTATGGCTCATAATGGATAGATAGAACTGCACTGTAAATAATGATTGGTAAGTGTTCACAGGCAACAGCCATTATGAGAAACAGACTTAATTTCTTAAGAGGTACAAAATTGTTTTTTTATTCCAGTGGTGCATGCAAAACCATGAGGCTGTCATACCAAAAAAAAATACATATATACATTTGCAATTATCATTTTCAATACAGACGATTTGACTTTCCAGCGGTTTTTATTCAAAACAGGACTCCTAGAAAATTTCCATCCAGTTATACGTCTGTATTAGAACCCTTATATGTATTTTTTAATGCAACTAACATAAATACCTCAATGGTATAGCTAATCCTATTGTGCATTCCAAAATGTCCCTATGCAATCCAGCAGCAAAAACCCACATCTTGCCCAATGCCATGTGAGCAATAAGCTTATACCCTTAGTTTATCATATTTCTACAACAAGTTCTATATGAAAATAATTCAAACCCAGTTATAACAGACAGTAATTTTAGTACCCCAGAAATAAAATAAGACATACTTTGCATGTTTATGCTGGGATCATTCTACAGAATGTATATTCTGGCCATTTGAAGTGACCCTTTAGTCAGAAATCATGATAGATCACTTAAGGTTCATTTTGCAGATATAGCTATAAACTATATTTGCAAAATGCTATACAGCTATACAGATATGTAAAACATTAAAAATAAGTGCCTCTGCTGTTTACAATCTAGTAATGCACTGTCTTGCCCTACTCTGCACATGCTCAGTTGCTCTATATTCTTGGGACTGTCCCTAAAATCAGAGCCACTAGAGGCCAATCTTCCAACAGTTTTAAGATTTACTGTTGCTGAAGAGGGAAGATAGTAAAACTTTTCATGAACCATACTTTGGAAAAAAGAGTGCCAACAAATGTTTTATGTGTTATAAAAAAATATACCAAAGGTATATTCCCCACGCCTAATGGTATATAAATATATTAAATTGGTGTATGCTAGCTGCAGAGTGGGAGAGTTCAGAAGTCTTCAGAGATCTCTAAAGACATCACCGGATGTGACGAAATGCGTTGGATTGGAACGCACGGCGTGACGTGTGACGGCAGGTGGAACGCAAGCCGGAACTCTGTCGCTCGCCACTCTGCAGCTAGCTGCACACAAGTCACAGACGGCCAAATTTTTTTCATTTAACATTTACCACTGTTTGTACTTCCTTTTAATCGTTTTACCCATGGAATGGGAATAAAATAATTTTATTTACTACACTATCCATAGCACCTTTCTCTTTTTTTTCTACATCTTGGCCCCACATACAATGAGGTAAGAGGAAAGGAAGAACCCTACCATCCCAGCCATCCCACTACTGGAGAGCCACAAGAGGATTAGCCTGGGGGCTATTTAAGCACTAATGGTCTTGTTGCTATAAGGCACACAAGACCCACTCTATCTGGTACCTTACCATGGTGGAGAGGAATCAGAGCCACATTATTGTCACAGAGTGGACCGGAAAACATCCACATTGAACACTTGCACCATATATGCGTTGGATGAGCATATTTTGCACAAGAAATCTACTATTGTGAACTTTGTCACTACAGTCACAATATAGGGACTTGATCTAGCAATTTTGAGCCACATGCACTTTAAAAACCACTATTGTAAATACTTATCAATTCACTTTTTGCACTATTGTATAGAATTTATATAGATTGTATATTATTTTAATTAATTATTATTTACTTTCCCGTTAATGAATTAGATGTATTTTATGGTGTGAAACAGTCTTTATATTGTTTACATTGCACAAGCCCCAATGGTTGCACTCACGGCTTTCATTGGTCACAATTTTTGCCACATACATACCATATATATTCTTGCACAAGATCTCTGCAAGGGTTGTATATATACCAGCAGGCGCTATAGGTAGCCTCACCATAAGGCTACTATTGCTAAATACAAATGTTTTATAAATGCACATTTTTATATAAATGAAAATGACTCCCTTTTTATTTTATTTAATGGTTGTTAATTTCTTCTTCAAACTTTAGCCTCCATTCACCACCTGAACTGTATTTTGCTGCAGCTAGACACACTATGATGTCATCTGTTATGATCTGCACAAGACTTGGATTAAAAAGCTTTCTACAGTCTGCAAGATGTCTTTTGGATTATATCACTGTATGCTAATTCTGAGACCATAATGGCGCTTTTCCACTGCATGGAACCGAACGGTTCGGCTCACTTTTGTGCTTTTCCACTGCTGGTACCGCATGGTACGGTGTAGGAACAGTTCGGTAGGATACGGTACGGTGGAGCTTTTCTACTACATGGAACCGAATGGTACGGCTCGCTTAAACAGTACCATCTCAGTTGTGGTTCCAACAGGGCCGTACCGGTACCATATCCCACAATCCTTTGCATGCAGCCTTGACTGTTTGTCACTACTAGCCATTGATTGGTCAGAGAATCATTGTTATCCCACCCACTTACTTTAGTTTAGTGGAAAGTAAACCATACCAAACCGTACCGAACCGTTCCAACACCGTACCATGCAGTGGAAAACCAAACCGGGCCAAGCAGGGCCGAGTAGAGCCGAGCCGGTACTTGCAGTGGAAAAGCGCCATAAGTTACAACTATCTTGCCGCAACTGGATCACTTAGAGACCATATTTGTAGTGCTTCGTTTGGAGAGGCAGAACAGTCAAAAAATCATTCAGCTCAAGCAAATAATCAATCTTATATAGCAACAGTCAAAAAATCCTTTTATAGCTCCAGTTAAAAAATATGGATGCTGGGTATACAGCAGCTTAGGACAGTGCAGCCATTGTCATACAAGCCTGTACAAGCCTGCAAGCTAATCACAGCATCCTACAGCATATAAGACAGCAAGATGCCCGTGTTTTCCCAATAAGACTGTGTTATACAAGTCAAGTTGTGCATTATACATGTATGCAGTAGAAGCTGACTGCATTACTACATGCCATTCTGATTTCTGCCTAGGTTTCCCTCTCATGCAAGTGAGGCAGAAAGCAGTCTGTACTTCACAAACACCTTCCAAGAACACAACCAAGCAATTGATACATTTCTCACAGATTGCCGGTTTATTCTTGCATTGCCAGCACAATATCACAGCAAAACATTACATTTTCTGTGAAGGCCGAAACACAACAAGAACCAGAATTCTCTCAATCAGAAAATAAACAGACAAGGTAAACACCTGGTTAAACCAACTTGGGAGATTCAACAGAATCATGAGGCTGATAAAAAAGTATAGCTGGTTAATGTTAATCACTTATGGTCTAAAATTGTTTAATGCATGTCTTTCCTTTCTCCCCTTTTTCATGCGGTACTGCAACTAGAGGGCGCTCTCGGACAATTCATTGCTGCCTCTGAGAGTTAATAAAGACTGTGCCTTAAACCCAAAACCAAAAATTTAGTATAACTTATCAATCGTTAGATTTGGTGGCTGCATTAGCTTTCTTTTTTTATTGCCTTTTCCCTTTGTTTTCCTCTGGTGATCTGGCCAGTAGCACACCTGTATCAGAATCCCCCCACTACAGGAACAGAACAGGGGGAACATTTGGACAGTAGCATTGTCAGTATGGGAGGAGGGGAGTGTTAGATGTACAAGCAGAGTTTAAACACTAAAAAACTGAAGTCAAACGCCAGCTTATTTTTTAAATGCCGTTATAGCAGTTTTTTTTTTTTTCTTTTGGGATAAAGATTTTACATGAATAAATTAAAGCTGATCATTGTAATCACCCCTGCCAATGTGAAATAGGTTGGCTCAACCCTGGAACTGATAAAATCTGCACAAGAGCTTTTTCTTTAGAAAACCAACAGACTTACTGGCTGGATCACCAGGTGAAAATAAAGAAAAGAAAGTCTGAAAGAAAACTCATGCAGCCATCACATCTAAGAATTGTTAGCTGCAATATAATAAATGTTTGCTTTTGGGTTTAGTACTTCTTTAAATATAATAACCTCATAAAGCAGATAAACACTGAAGAATTTCACAGGAAAAATTAAAGGGATTTGATTAGCTTTCAATGGGGAGTGTCATGTTACACATGCATTTCTCTTTGTTTGCCTTTAAATAATGTTGTCCCAACTAGGGATGATCGCAGGGTTCGGGTCGACCATGCGCTACTGAAATTCTAAGAAACATAATCCGTTTATTTTTTCTGGTTCTGGACATGCTACAGAGCTGAAACTTCATAGGTACACGTTTTAGACCCCCCAAATACTAAATCCAAAGAAATCTCATTTTTTTTTCAATACTTTTTTCAATAATTGGCTCTCTATCAAAAACGACAATTTTTAAGAACTTTTTTTTGCCTGATTCATAGTCCCTGGGGCATGACCCAGAACCCTAGGCATTTTTTAGGGGCATTTATAATTTTTTAGGGCTTCAAAATTGTGTTTTTTAATTCCCGAAAATCGGGTCCCATTGATTTCAATGGGGTTCTGGAATCCGAACCGAACTTTTGGGAAATTCGGGTGTTCTGGTCGAACCAAACTTTTCAAAAGTTCGATCATCGCTAGTCCCTACTTCATTTCTTAGCTAGAAGATGTCTAACCCTTCATCGTATTGCTTTAGCCCCCATTCACCACATTTACAGTATTCTGCTAAACACATTATGATTTTTTTAACCTATCTGATGTTCATCTGCTATGATCTTCACGAGGTTTGGATGAAAAGTATTTCTACAATCTGCAAGATATCATTTGGATGAGTCACTATATGCTAATTCTACAGCTGAGTTATAGCTATCTTGCCACAACGGGACCAGTTAAACATATTACACTTGCAGTGCTTATTTTAAAGAGGCTGAACAGTATATAGAAATTCAGGGCTGTCGATAAGGGCCACCAGTCCTCTTGTACAAGGCCCAGGCCAGTAGGGCCTGGGCCTTGGTGAATCAGATATGGGCAGGTAGGGTGATTGGTATGGCAGATGGGCAATTACTGGAACTGATCCCCTGTATGGCTCTCTCTGCAGCAGCTGAAAGCTGCCATCTTCCCCTCTCCCTCCTGTTGGCTTTCAGTTGCTGCAGAGAGAGCAATACAAAGGATTGTTTCTAGTACTTGCCCCCACCCCATCAATCACCCTACCTGTGCGCCATGCATTTCCCCCTGCTGCCTAGGCCCCCTTGTGTGCCCCACCTGACCCCGCAGTGCTGCTGGCTTCCCTCCTCTTCTCACTGGCAACTGCAAGCACACAACAGAATCCTTCAAGACTAAAAGTGGGGGAAGGTATAGGTAAATATTTGCCAGCCCCTACCTTTCCTGATTGAACACAATGAGTGATCAGTACCGATCACTCACTGTGTTCATTCATAACTGAAGCATTGGCTGTATGGGGCCCCGTGTCAGGTTGTCTGTATGGGGCCCTGTGGTTTCTAGCAGCAACCCTGTAGAAAGTACAAAATATGTTCCAGGTCTCAGTGGGGGAAGGGAAAGACAATGGAAATTGAGGATTTGAGTGTGTCCAGGGAAAAAAGCTGAAAATGGCTAAAAACCATAAGTTTTTATTTTGTAATACAATTAAAATACCACACAGAACGTGGGGCATTAAAATTCCTACATATATGCATGTAAGCATACAATACACGTGTTGAGATATTGGATAATCCCAGAAAGGGGTACGAATCAACGTGTTTCGCCCACAGTGCGAGCTTCTTCAGGATCCAACTTCCAATATATGTGAGCCTTATAGTAAATTAACAGTACATGATATATAGTGAATAAAAATGTGTACAAAAGAAAAACAAATAAAAATTAAAAATGAGTATTTCATATGCTGAACAGACATGCATTTATTACACGTTACATATATCAAAGATGAGGTAAAAGTAAAGGAAACTAGGCACAAAAAAAAAAAGATAAAGGGGGGGGGGGGTGTAAGGTATATACTTTAAAAAAAATGTTATTCCTCCCCACAGAGCCACATAAATTTGATAGGCATCAGCAGGAAAAGACATGGCAAATATTGCTATAGATTTAAAATGATTTATTGATTAACTATTTAAACAGACAACCGTCTGGCATGCTAGTACAGAACAGACACTGGTGACCTATAAAGAACTTTGCTCACTTACCAAAATAAAGTTCTAAATTCCTTTCTCCTAGTAATGGTCCAGATTCCATTATATAACTGCATAAGTCATTCCTTACGCATAACCTTCCATGCTTCGAGTTTCATCTCATTTGGATTACACTGAATATTTGCTTTAAAGGGTTTCCAAGTGTTTAAACACCAGTTGGTGAGTTTAAGGCTAAGCCATTTGATTTGACACCCACCAACAACAGCAGTTAAATATTGGTATTTGTATCAAATAACCAAACAGACAGGCAGCAATGCTGACAAAGTCTGGGAATTTCAATACATCTGGGCATCATAATCTCATCGATCTAAAAGGGATTTAGATCCTAAAAGCAATATATGAATATCACATACAGTGCAAGAGTTCACAAAGTGCTGTAAATGTGATTCTACTACATAGAAAAGATGAATGTAAATGTATGATTGTCCTGAGACTATAAAGAAATTGCAGATCACTCGTAATAATAGTTAAAATATATTAAATATAAGTTTTCTTCTATCTGTGTCCCCGTTAGAGAGATTCTCCTTCACTTCCTGTCCTGTAGATACACCAAAGTGAAGGAATCTCCCTCTTAGACAGTTGTCACCAGAACAAGTGTCCCTATTGGAAATTTTTAGTACTATTCCTGCTTTAGTTAAAACTCAAAACATTGGGGTTTCTTTCTCACTTTAACCACTTAAGCCCCGGAAGATTTTACCCCCATTCCGACCAGGGGGTATTTTGCGATTCGGCACTGCGTGACTTTAACGGACAATTGCGCGGTCGTGCCACGCTGTACCTAAACGAATTTGGCGTCCTTTTTTTCCCACAAACAGAGCTTTCTTTTGGTGGTATTTGATCACCTGTGCGATTTTTTGATCACGCGCTATAAACAAAAAAAAGTGTCAATTTTGCAAAAATAACAATATTTTTCACATTTTTTTATATGAAATTCCCCCAAAAAAAAATGTAAAAATCAAAATTTTTTAACATTTTCGGCCAATTTGTTTTATGCTACCTATGTTTGGTAAAAAAAAATCGCAAAAAGCGTATTTTGATTGGTTTGCGCAAAAGTTATCGCGTTTACTAACAAAGGGAAAGATTTTTGTCATTTTTGTTCTTTTTTTTTTAACGCGTAATGGCGGCGACCTGCGATTTTTTTTGCGGTACTGCGACATTGCGGCGGACAGATCGGACCCTTGACTGACATTTTTGACACTTTTGGGGTTACCAGTGACATTTCTACAGTAATCAGTGCTATATATATGCACTGTTACTGTAAAAATACACTGGTAGTGAAGGGGTTAACTTTATTTGGGAGGGAGGGGCTGTGTGTGTCCCTAGGGGCGTGCTTTCTACTGTGATTGGCTGTGGCTTCAGCTGTAAGGACACTGATCAACAGATCTACATAGTAGATCCATGTGATCTGTGTCTTTGCAGCGAGGAGAATGACAGGCAGCTTGTTTACACAAGCTGCCTGACATTCCCCCTCTTCCCCCGACGATCGCCGAGTGGCCGGCGGACATCGGGTCCGCTGGTCACACGCGCGGGGGGGTCCGTGACCACGCGGGAGCGGGAGCGCGCCTCCGGGGGCGCGCGCTCGCTCCCTAGACCCTCACAAGCAAGCAACGTAGCCCTACGTTAGTTTGCCTGTGAGGGGCTGACCGCCGACGTAGATAGTCGTGCGGCGGTCGGCAAGTGGTTAAAGCTGGCCATACACTGAGGAATATGGATGAAATCTGATCAGTGGGTGGCCCCGTTGGCTACCTCCATCCCGACATCCACAAATGAAAAATCAAGAGAGTCAGGCAGAAAATTGTTCAATCCAAAAGGATGAAGCTGCTAATCAGATATTTTAACTGCAGGTCCAGTCAACTGTCAAATAACAATAGCCACAGTGTGAGATTTGTCCACCTGTGTTCAGTAGCATGGATGGAGGAATCTGTTAATTTTTTTTTTTTTCATTTAGCCTGCAGGCCACTGTGACCGGAGAAGAAGCTTATGGAGCACAATCTGCACTCTATTAGCTTCAACAGAGGGCAGATGAAATAATCAGGGGTCTATTAAACCCCTGATGTCTCAATAGAGAGAACCTGTTACAGAGACATTACATCACATAGGGGACTTTTGGTTTCCTCTGTGATATAAATACAATTTTAGCAAAAAAAAAAAAAAAAAATAAAAGTTACACCTAAGCATTTACCCCCCCCCAAAAAAAAAAAATAAGCCCACCCTACTCCCATATACATGCAAACTGATGATATGTGGGGGTCTTTAAATGGTCACCTATGCAAAAATTAGGGTACCAAAGTTTGTTGTCATTTTACGGGTGCATGCTTTTTTTATCAGATAACTTTTTTATTTAAAGGTTTTATACATTACAAAAAAGGCATTGGTATATGGTATAGTACACGAAACAGTTGGTAGCATGGAAAAAATGCTGCATTAGAATGAGAAACAGAGGGTGCACAATTTTAAAGCTTTACATGTTGGGTATCTATTTAATTGGCGCAACGTCATCTTTTATATTTTATCAAACAAGTTGGTAATTGATTGTGTTTGTGTGCCCTAAAATGAACTCTAGTGTATTTTCTTTTAAGAGATTCAAAAGAAAAAAGCTGGGAAACGACCCAGTGACAGATATTTATAGGACGAAGTACAAAAATTGTCAACACGTGCCACATTCATTTAAATAGGAGGTAATTCAGCTGGAGAGTTTCTATACAGTGCATCCGGAAAGTATTCGCAGAGCTTCACTTTTTCCACATTTTAAAATGGATTAAATTCATTATTTTTTTCAAAATTCTACAAACATTACCCTATAATGACAACATGAAAGAAGTTTGTTTGAAATCTTCACAAATGTATTAAAAATAAAAAAAATAAAAAAATTCCATGTACATAAGTATTCACAGCCTTTGCTCAATACTTTGTTGAAGCACTTTTGGCACCAATTACAACCTCAAGTCTTTTTGAGTATGATGCTATAAGCTTGGCACATCTATTTTTGGGCAGTTTCTCTCATTCTTCTTTGCAGGACCTCTCAAGCTCCATCAGGTTGGATGGGGAGCGTCGGTGCACAGCCATTTTCAGATCTCTCCAGAGATGTTCAGTCGGGTTCAAGTCTGGGTTCTAGCTGGGCCACTCAAAGACATTCATAGAGTTGTCCCCTAGCCACTCCTTTGTTATCTTGGCTGTGTGCTTAGGGTCACTGTCCTGTTAGAAGATTAACCTTCGCCCCAGTCTGAGGTGCAGAGCACTTTTTTTATCAAGGATGTCCCTGTTTATTGCTGCATTCATCTTTCCCTCGATCCTGACTAGTCTCCTAGTTTCTGACGCTGAAAAACATCCCCACAGCATGATGCTGCATCCACCATGCTTCACTGTAGAAATGGTATTGGCAAGGTGATGAGCGGTGCCTGGTTTCCTCCAGACATGACACCTGCCATTCAGGCCAAAAATCTTTGTTTCTTCAGACCAGAGAATTTTCTTTCTCATGGTCTGACAGTCCTTCAGGTGCCTTTTGGCAAATTCCAGATGGGCTGTCATGTGCCTTTTACTGTGGAGTGGCTTCCGTCTGGCCACTCTACCATACAGGCCTGATTGGTGGAGTGCTGCAGAGATGGTTGTTCTTCTAGAAGGTTCTCCTCTCTCCACAGAGAAATGCTGGAGCTCTGTCAGAGTGACCTTCAAGTTCTTGGTCACCTCCCTGACTAAGGCTGTTCTCCCACGATCGCTCAGTTTGGCCTGCTCTAGGAAGAGTCCTGGTGGTTCCAAACTTCTTCCATTTACAGATGATGGAGGCAACTGTGCTCATTGGGACCTTCAATGCTGTAGACATTTTTTTGTGCCCTTCCCTAGATCTGTGCCCCAATACAATTCTGTCTCAGAGGTTTACAGACAATTTCTTGGACTTCATGGCTTGGTTTGTGCTCTGACATGTACTATTAACTGTGGGACCTTATATGGACAGGTGTGTGCCTTTCCAAATCGTGTCCAATCAACTGAGTTTACCACAGGTGTACTCCAATAAAGTTGTAGAAACATCTAAAGGATTATCAGTGGATCAGTGGAAACAGGATGCACCTGAGCTTAATTTTGAGTGTCAGGAAAAAGGCTGTGAATACTTATGTACATGTGATTTTTTCATTTTTTATTTTAAATAAATTTGCAAAGATTTCAATCAAACTTCTTTCACTTTGTAATTTTGGGGTATTTTTGGAGAATTTTGAGGAAAATAATGAATTTAATCAATTTTTGAAATAAGGCTGTAGCAAAACAAAATTTGAAAAAAAGCCCTGTGAATACTTTTCAGATGCACTGTAAACCCATAATATTGTCAATGAAAAAAAAAAGACAAAGAAAAAATACATATGGAAAAGACTGATGACTGCTCAAGATAACGTAACGTACCATAGAAGAAACCAACTCAATGAGAAAAAACATATTTATGGAGTCATTAAAGGCAGATGGCTGACGTGGTAGAAATATACTTATTGTGGCACAAGTAAAAATCGAAAAAAGAAAAACAAAGAACGAGTGAAGAGCGGGGAGGAGGGGAGAGTATGGTGGGTTAAGGGAGGATGCGATAATGGGGAAGAAAGGGGGGGGGGTTAAGGGAGGGGAATCCCTTCTCCCTCCATTGGTCTCTGAGGAATAAGTGAATACAAATTTAGAGCATATGGATTTATTTGGGTAAATTGGGTCCAAGGTGTCCATATTTTCCAGAACCTCTTATAGGTGTCCGTGGAGAAGGCTGTTAATTTCTCATTGATCGTAGTTCTGCTCAGCCGAGATTAAACTTCAGAAAAGTTTAGCACTGGAGACCTACACAAGCTAGCTATCATCTGCTTTGTGGCAGCAAAACTAAAGAAAAATGTTTCCAGCTGAGCGCGAAACTTCCACAAGGGATTTGTTTAACAGTGCTTCGACCGGAACTTTACGTAGGCTACAGCCAGGAACAGTATAGATTAAGTTTGACGTGCGGATCCATAACCTGCGTACTTTCAAGCAGGCCCACAAAGTATATAGCTTAGTGCCTTTCTGACCACATGTCCAGAAGCAAGTCTGAGGGTATTGAGCATCGAAGGCAGTAACTCCAGTTGGGGTAGGGTACCATTTAATAAGACTTTGTATGCATTTTCTGTAGCTATTATGTTATGGGAGGATTTTGCCGTAGCCCCCTATATAGCCCTGCAGTCTTGGTCAGAGAGCGTGTTACTCTAGTGTATTTTTTACTGAAAAATTGCACTTATAAACCCTTGCGTAAATATCATGTGACATAAAAATTGGAACTGCCACCATTTTATTTTCAATGATCTCTTCTTTCAGAAAATACATAATTCTTTAAAGCAAACTGGTATGTTGATCTGCCAAGAAACTGTGGAATTAAGACAAAAGACATTTCTGTAGCACAGAAATACAGCAATAATGATTCTCTGTGAGCACTATGGTACTTAGGCTGGCCATACATTATTATTATTATTAATATATTTTTTTTTTCATTCAGTCATTTAAATGAGGTGGATGGAGGAATCCTCTCACCCCCATTTATCTGACCAACACTTTTGACCCCATGAGGCTGGAAACCCTTAAGACATGATGCCAGTGGTTTCTGCATGCTAAGTAGGAAATGTTGTGCTGACCCTGGGCAGGTCATGTGGGAAAACCTAACCTGCCTTTTAGCATGATTTGAGGTACAGCTCTACGTCTACTATTGGATGTTTTTCTTTTTAAAGGACCACTATAGAAAAAAAATATTGTATTCCAATAATTTCAGTATATGTGGTTAATGCCTGTAATAATAGTGTTTAGAATATGTATTCCTTTTTTATAGTAAATACCTTTGTTTATTTTTCTTAAAAAATGTAGGCCAAGCTGTCAAGAAAAATCGATAGTTACAGGGTTGGGACAAACTATATGACACTGCCAAGGATTTTTACAATAGTTATCTTATAAGCATGTGGGTTTGCACGCCCTACTGACCAGAAGTCATCTTGACTTACCAGGGCCCCACAACAGAAGGAAAATATCATTCCTACTTTTCCTGCCAGTGACCAGGATATCTCGACACACACCAACTCAGAGACAGTTCAGGAGACACGCTAGTCCTCCCATCATCTCTTGCTGACACTCAGCTCTTTGTAGAATACACTCAAAGCAAGGGAGCCATATCATTCCACATACAAGGCCTTGCTTCTACGTGGTTGCAGTCTGGCTCCTTAGGACCAGCCCGGAGCTGCACCTGAGGACCATATAATATTAGGCTAGGGTGCTGAGAAATACTAATAAGTGGCATAACAGCACATCAAAACTCCCATCCCCTACTACCTGGGATGGGACACCCCCCAAATAGAAGTTCCATCAATAGTCCAAGTCTTTTCTCCCCCCTTATGGGTGCCCACAAAGGGGATAACCAAGTCCTTAAAGTGACTACATTTATCACCTTTAATCTGGAAATTCTCAGCTCCACTCCACTCCAAATACTTATTTTCTTAACAGTATCTATGGCTCACCATCCAACAGGGAACAGGAAGTCACACCCACAAAAGAAAGCGCACTACAGCTCTTCTATCCTTGCACCAACCTTTTATTATTTTACAATCTATAGGTTGACAACACTTCAGTGATTACTATATAACCATAGAATGAGCAGGGTTGTTTCTCTGCATAAGCAAGTTATTCCAGAATCAACTGGTAATAAAAGTAAAAAAAGGGATCCGTCAAAGAATTTAGATTTTACACCACATCCCTGACAAATCACTTCTACAAAATAAAACACATATTGTGGGACTTTCAGGGTGTAACCTGACAACAAATTCACACAACAATAAAAACAATAATTAAAAAGGTTTCTTTATTACAAATGGTCAAAGTGATCTAATAGGTAAAAAAATCTTTATATATCATTAAAACAATGCCATTAATCGGAACCTAATAATACACCCTAATTAGAGGCCAACAATACAGATATCAGTAATGTACATACAACATCAGTATGGCCTCATTCATTTTTTTTTTTTTTTTTACCTATAAGATCATCAGTATGGCCCCATTCTATTTTCTATGTATGGCCTCATTCAAAGAAGGCCATAATGATGATCTTCCAATTACCTGCCCTTATCTTGGACAATCCGACTTTGGATGTAATGTGTATGGTAAATACTGTTTTATTGTTATGTGAATTTGTTGAGAGGTTACACTTTGAAAGTCCCATAGTGTGTCTTGTTTTTTGGTAGGTAATAAAGGTAATTTTAAACATAGGGCTCAGAAAAAACAAAAACTGCTAGTCAATTAAAACCATGCTTTATGCCTGTGATGCAATAGGAGGTTTTAATATTTTGATCCATGTAATCTTTGCTCTCCTTAAAGCGTTATTAAACCACTGGGAGTTTTTTTTTAAAACAATGCCCTTCCAACGCCGAGCTGTCACCATTGCAGGCGCTTCCATCTTCACCCAGTCTTCCTTCTGGGTGCGTGGACCCTGGCTTTGCGAGTGGCTGGAGCTGCGATGACGTCACTCCCGCACATGTGCATGGAAGCTGCCGTTTATGGCACAGGAATCCAAAGCAATGGCCCAGGTGGCCATTCCGTCAGAGCCATTGCGCCGGTGATGTCACCGGCTGTATGTACAGTAAGTATCTCCTATGCACATTTAGGAGATATTAACACTACCTATAGTTAAGCCCTATTATAGGCTTACCTATAGGTAAAACTCATGCATGGACGTTTACTCCCACTTTAAGCATGATATAGGAATGAACAGGTGAGCACACAGTGGGCTGCATTGTGAAGCTGGGTTCACAATGCCGCATGGAGCGGCTCACAGCAGGGGCCCAGTGCGTCCCTATACACCGATTCAGGTCTGATTTCAGTCCCAATTTTTAGCTGAATTCGGACCTGAAACGGAACAGAAGACGCACATGACTCCTGTGCAATTCGCTCCGGAGCCGCTCCGGAGATATGTAGATTCGTTGCCTGATGTTATGATGATCATTTGACTTCAATATTATTACTAACTGGAACAATATGCAAACTATTTTTTCTTTTACCTTCTTCACCTTTCCTGATCTGCATTCTTGTTCTGGGTCAGTGGCGCAAAGGAAAACCACAGAAAAGCCAGTCCACCAGCATTTTCAAATGAGGAAACCAAATGGAGTACCCATATTTCTCCCCAAACAGAATTACTTTTAGGTTGGATTTATGGTAAACTGCAAAGCACATTAACCTTTTCTTCTGAGTGGTGCCCCAATGCAAGTATACAGTATGAACAAATGTACCTGCACTACATAACACCACAATGCACAGATGCTTAGCATCACCCAAAGTGCGTTATTTTGTTTGCTGAGGCCCACTAATGGCTTGTTCAATAGGCTGCTGCAATGCACTACAAATAACGAAAGCATGTGTAAGTGAGCTCAAGGGTAAAATTGTATTTGCTTATAATTATTGATTTAGATCCCCATTGTATAACATCATAGGGCTATTCCAGTAGCTCAAAGTTTTCTTTTTTATTATTTACTGAAAATATAGATTTTAGTTGTAGAAACTCAGCAGCTGGCGTGCCTTTCGAGGATTGGATATGATATTTCCTAACTTAGCTTTTTATATCTTACCAGTTGTTAAGGATTTACATTTTAACAGCTTTTATTGAGTTTTGCACCCTGGTCAAATCATTTCACATTTATAGATGTGTTATTTGAATACCTGGTTGAAAGTTAAGAGTTAAGATACGATTCTGAAAAAATCTGTCATTGGGGAAAACATTATCAAAATTGATTTGCTATTACACTGTAAGACCATATGCAACTTTAATGCTGTCCTTTTAAAACATGATACACATGCATAATATATACCCTGGTAATGTCCATGCGGCAGGGAACATTGTGCCTCACCAACACCTGTCTGCATTAAAATGAATGTCATGGTTCAACTATCCATAGCCATTACGACTAAGCTGAAGGCATTAAAGACCTTTCAGCACTGACCATAGAAAATGTGCATATGATCAACCTGTCTGAAGGAGTTGCATTTCAAATGTTTTTTTCAAGTGCATTTGTTTTGCCATTTCAAATGATCATGCAAGGAAACTTGCACATGTAGGCCTCTAATGTTTTTTTTTTTTCCTATTAAAATGAACTAATAAAAATAAGGCTTGATGAATCAGCTTGAAACCCTGGAAAACAACTGATATGTTTGTATTGCAATTTCCATTTTTGGATGAAGGTAATAAAACCCTAAGTGAGCATGCAGTGGACTGCATGGTATTTTTCAGGGTGAGTTTACTAAAGGTGACAACGATGGACATTACCTGCCTAATGTGTGTCAGCCTGGCAGGTTTTAGTCTGCACTAGAAAGAATAAGCTTCAACTTTGGAATCAACCCAAACCCAGCTTGCTCACATTTCTGCAAATGACGAATGAACAAACTGATCAGATTTGGTCAGTTCTCCCACCCTAACCTCCAGCTGATGTTTGTAAGACCCAGATGATGTTTGTAAGTATAGGTAGAAATATAACTGCTATATGAAATGACAGATCTCTGGTGCTACTGTAAGGTAAACCATAGCTCCAGGGAACCTGCATGATGCCATTGACCAAATATGGTGCCCTGAAACTCATAAAAGACTCTTATCCAGTCATATAACCTGGGTGCCCAGATATGGGGGGCAGCAAGCATGCTTTCCCCCCAAACCATACAAGGCCACATCATTCATGCATGCTTTCCCCCCAAACCATACAAGGCCACATCATCCATGGTAGTCAGCAGAATCAGAAAGAATTTGAAGCTTCACTGATGTGTAGGGTTAAAAATCATTAACATAACCCTGCTTACCAGGCCACATACCTCCAACATTGGGAGAGTACCTTGCAAAGAGGGTCAGCAAATCCAGCCTCCCCCCCCCCTCGGCAAGGCACATTGCCCCCATGTTGATGCATACAAGGACCTCATCACGATATCTGATGCTCCAAGAAAGTGTGGGAGTCCAGTGAGTTTTTTGAAGCCTAGATGCCCCCTTTAGAATAAAGGGGCCCCCCCATATTGGGCCCTGCCCCCTACATTAATGAGTATGAGCTAAAACACAAATAACCACACAGTAGAAAAAAATATTTTAAAATCCCCCTCCAAAAAAATAAATAAATAATATCCCACTGTGTAAATCTAATGTCAGTCATGTTGTCTAGCAATGTAGATCTAGCATCAGTCATGATGAAGAGATGCTTGACAGCCCACTGGCACAGTGACCCACCACTATGACGAGGATGCCCCACCTCTACTCCTCTCAAATGCTGATGCTGATGGAATGGAAACACAGCTGTGGGAAGCCTGGGTTACATTATTAACGTCATATGGTCATGACAATTTTTGGTGAATGATATCATCCAGGATCCCCTAACGACTTTGTTAACAAACAGAAGAAGGCCAGGGATCAGAACTGTCATTTAGCAGTAGTATTTGTCTTTATGTCACTATTGTACTGATGTGTAACTTCACATCATGTTATTTAAAGTATCAAGTCAACATCAAATCAACATTTTGTACCATTTGCAATAGTATAATAGTGCTGATGCAAAATTGTTCAATCTCAGCAGTTTTGGTAGTTTAACTTTTGAAATGACATTACCACTTTTGAGATCACATGAATCTAGTATGAGATACTATGAATTTCGTTTAGAGCTAATTTAAAGTAGAAGTTCACTCCAAATCTAGCTACCTCTAAACCTACTCGCAGGGACATTCTAAAATGAATTTAGCAAGCCCTGTAAAGAAGAAATCACCTTACCTTTTCTGAAGCCAATCTGGTTCAGTCTCCAATAGCGAATGCTGTGTGAAGGAGAGAATAGACGATGGCTGGGAAGTGACGTCACCCATAGAGTTACTATGGGGCTTCTGTTGTCGGCTGCCTCTCCTGCACATGCCTACACATGAAGCCAGACACCTCTGTGAACATTGTGCTCTTTCCTCACAGGTGTCACTATACCTATAGGTGGCCAGTGGGTGTCGCTGTGTCCGCATTCAGGTTGTGGCCTTCTCCACGTCCAGCCGTGGCCTAGCCTGAGCTAAGGAGCCCACCTAGAGCGGCCCGGGGAAACATGAGGCGGGAGTGAGAGGAGCAGACCAGTCCAAAGGGAATCCTTTTTGGCCCAGGAGGCCACCCAAGCGCGAAAGGTCTTAATGTCATATGGCATATGAGACCCACTACATTCGGTAAGTGATCCAATTCTCACATTCACTTGGGAGAAGGAATCGACACCGTAGCCAATCAAATCACAGCAGTTTGCACCTTCCAATCGTGAAGAACCACTCTCACTAAGGACAATATTTATTCCTGAGCACTAAGTCACTATTTACCTTGGACTGCGTTACTTTAATTTATTTTGTACTGTAATATTACGTATACTGCACATGCAATATTTATTGTTTGATATATTTATGCCACACCCACTCATGCACAAAAGAATATAATTTGAGCACATCGTCACTTTGTCACGATATATAATTTTACTATTTTTATCGGTTTTGCTGTGGATTTTATATTTATCTGATATATTTTTTTATTGAGTCATTTATGTATTTGGTTTCACTAATATTTTACATCATCACATATTTATTTATTTAACTTATAGTTAGCAAGCGCTGTATGTGGTCTTTCCTTTAAAGTCCAATTTTTACATACATCTTTTTATTGTCCAGCAGCTGCTTTTTCTCTTAACTTTTGCTAATACATTCATCTGGTAATTTATTTATTTATTTATTTATTTACCCATCTGGAACCCTACTTTTGGCGCGTGGTATATACTTTGTATATATAATTTTTTACACACTGACAGCTCAGTGTAGGACCCAACCAAATCAGATCGGCTTCAGAAAGGGTATGTATAACGATTTCTTCTTTACAGGGCTAGATAGATTTGTTTTAGAATGTGGCTGCGAGTAGGTTTAGAGTTAGTTAGGTTTTGGGTGAACTTTAACTTTAAAGAAAAATTCATTGAAATATAAACTAATTTTAATGTCCCACCTAAAACAATTTGTGTAGTGATTATCCAAAGTACAGAAATACAGGCTATAGGTAACAGACATGTGAATTTGCACACAGCTGCGCCACAAGGATGACGGTATCCAACAGCAAAGCTTAACAGCTGTCAAAGCATCAGCTGTTGGTAACACACACCACCCACTGCCACAAAGCACTTGCTTTCTGTAAAACCTCCACAAAACATCCTTTTGTCACAACATTTTCTTCTCAAGACTATTTTAACAATTTGACAGTAAAAAAAAAAAAAGTTTGAGGCAAAAGGGGAATACAAACATTTAAGTGACTGCTAATGCTTATGTAATATACTGTATGTATTTGTTTTTTCATTTTTATGGTTATCCAGCATCGTCCAGCAATGAATTATTTGCATTCAAAGGAGTTTAAAATCTATTGATTTTGGGAGGAAATTCTCACAATTGTTAGAGAACATTGGCAGGACCTTAATCCAGGACCCCAGCACTGCTAAACAAAGAATGCCAGGCACTAACCATGCTATAGTATGTACAAATAGCTAAACATTTAAGTAGCTAAAATTTCAGAGGTCTATTTAAAAAGCAGTGGTATGGGCTCTTCGCGCACTGCACATAAAGCACAGCAGATCACAATAAAAACAAATTTAGAGTTTAAAAAGAATCATGTGCATCCGCGTTCCTGCCTACTTCCTGTCCACAATGTTTTAAAATATTATTTGGCAGCCCAAATTTCCCAGATTACCATGCTCCATGCAACACATTACATCCCACTTTGGGTGCTTCTTGAACTTCCTAACTGCTGGCCAACTCCAGTATCGGCCTTGTTATGGCTTCCACATAGATCCTATCTATCCCCTTTGAGCCCCCTAATGTCACAAAGCCTACAACTTTGGCACTCTGTGTGCTACTCCGGCAACCTATGTTCCCCCTCCTACTCCTGCTACCGCTCCTAAATAATCCTGTTTTCCCTCCGGGTCTCAAACAAAATCTTACTAAGATGGTACTGGGTTTCAGCCCACATAGCACACGCAAACCCTTCGTACAGTGATAGAAGTTTTAGGGGCTGTGGCCAATGTGGAGAGGTCCTCCTGCATACCCTATTTTACTTACCCACCTGTAAGGATGCAAAGCTTGCCATATTGCATGGCTCTGTCCAGGGTCTATTTTCTTACCAACAGAAACTGGCCACCTATGTGTTTCTTGCAGCTAAGCTTACTATAGCCAAGGCCTGGAAGAAACCCATGGTTTTGCAGCAAAGAAAGACTGTTTTACCATTATGATGAAAAAGAAGAAGATGTCCACCATCTTGCAGGACTCCCATTCTAAATTCCTAAAAACATGGGAACTTTGCCTATCTTACGTTTTCCCCACAATACACCTAGGCAGTTATGGTGCCTTGTAACCCCTAGTGGATTCATACCAGGGCCTGTGGAATCCCTACCCCCCTTTTTTTTTCTGTCTTCTTTTTCTTTCTCTCTCTTCATCTTCTCCTTTCTTGCTTTGTACTTGCATACTCTCAATTTTCCCTTTTGGCTTCTTCTTAGTACTACCCTCACATGTCCCAAACCTGGGTCTTTTGATTCAGCCAGTTGTTTAGTTATAGTGTGTACCCAAATGTTTTAATCTTTGAAATATTGTTCATTATACTGTCACACACCCACCCACCCTTTTTGACAATTGCTGTTTTAGGGTGTATGTGATTCTCAATTATATATGACAGTGTAAAGCCCCCTGCATGGGTGACCCTCGCATTGTATTTACTTTAGATTTTCAATAAAAATTATTGTACCAGAAAAAAAGAGAAATGTGATTTTGACGAGCTCTCTTCCAAACATGGGGTACTTTTTGCTGTGCTCATCAGAGAACTGGTACCACAGGCTACATCAGGGCCGGATTAAGAGCATCATAGGCTTGGTGCTGAGGATTTTAAAGGGCCTTAAGGGCCGTGCCTTGGCATGCACCCAGAGGAGGAAGGTCTCTGAAGCCCATAAACACATCCATGCATCGGCAACTGTCCCTCCTTGTCCAGCCTTCGTGCTGTGTGGGGAGGTTCTGAGGGAGCTGCCTGGGGAAGCGAGCATAGAAGCCAAACTTCTGTGTTTACAAGTGACAGAAGAGCGGTAACAGTGAATATGGCCAACCCGGGGCCTATATTAAGGTAGGGGCCTGGAGCTGCAGCTCCAATAGCCCCTATGTTAATCTGGCCCTGGGCTGCATACCAGGGTCCACATTTTATGAATTGGGAGGCCGAAGTGTGCAGTATTGCAAAGTATTACAGAGAGTTGATAGTGATATCAGCTTTCTTTTATAAATTAGCAAGTTAGTGTGTGATTTGTGTCCAGAGTATGTCACTAGGAGGAGGTTTGGGGGAAATCTGCCAATGA
The DNA here is from genome assembly GCF_965119305.1 of Pelophylax lessonae. NCBI lineage: Eukaryota > Metazoa > Chordata > Amphibia > Anura > Ranidae > Pelophylax > Pelophylax lessonae. The sequence continues at coordinate 115,934,542 of NC_138779.1, forward strand.
GTGCATCTATTCTGATGAACAGGGACTTCTCTTAGCTTAGACTGTTACCCCTGTACAAACATGCAGGACATATTTGAGTTATGGCAGACTTACCTACTAGTGTTCCTTCCTCAAAGCGCTCATTATTACTGTGCTTTTTTCTGCTGCCATGATCTTCTCCACTACTTTTGGTTCCAGCATCACTTTTTGTCATCCATTGGAGGGCCACTGATAATGTAACTCCTGACCATATGCAGTTTTTAAGCTTCAGAACAATTCACTGGTGTACAATCATTGAACAAAAACTATGCCTAAGTTTGTTCCTAAGAGCTAGATATTTCCCTGTGGGAGATGCCATCTTGCCTCTCACAGAGCATAGTGAAAGTAAAACTAGACTTTCAATTGGAGCCTGCATGTCAATGACATGTGTCACTGTTTCTTGCATGGTAGCAGACAGATATTAAGATAAGGAATTAGCTATTTGGCTGAAATGTGTCCTTTGCATAGTAATTGTGCTTTTTAGTTTTCCAAGGATGCATGTTTTGGGGACAAAAAGAGTGCATTTAAAATAGATTTTGCTGGTAAAAAGGTATTTTAAGAAATTATCGGAATGTTTAGATGCTTGGGGAACTGAAAGCTTCACTTTAAGCCACTACTATATATTTATAAAGTTAACTTAGTTATCATACAATAGTACTATATTCCTGAAAAAGTATGTTCCATTCACCATACTGCTAATAATGCATATTGTAGGTGCAACTCTGCAGTGATCTTTTTTAACATTAATATATTGTGGTCTTGTGGACCCTTCTCTCTAAGCTAGGGGGTTGGTCTATATCAATTTATCCATATTTGCAGAGCTTAATAATAATAGCTTCACCCAACTATTACTGAACTGAATAATCACATCAAGGAAGTAAGAAGAATGAAGAAGCTTACAGCCAACATATGCAATACCTTTGATAAATTCCAACTTCTATAGAACCATTGGGATGTTGTACTCCCCTAATTTATTAGTTGTGGCCTTATTTTAGTGCCTCACGCTGGTCGGACACTGGTGGGCTCTATCTCCACCTCCTGATCTTATCCTACCCTGATCCTGTTTCTATTACTTTAATTACTTCTATTTACCTAATTGTTTGTTTAAGATTTATGGAACTGGGATCTAACAACCTTTCCTTGATGAAAGTCTGACTGCCTCCGATGTTCTACTGAAGATTCTTAAATAATATAAAAACTGGAACTCTGCAAAGAATGGGTGATGTATCTGCATTATGACAACCTTGTGTGATCCAAGTTTATTTTAAATCCTTAATAAAAAATAAATTTAATAAAAATGATAGTATTTATGAAGATCTGTTGTTTCCAATATTTTACATACAAATGTATACAGTAACTGTTCTGTCTGTCTTGTACTGTAATATCTCACTGAAAAAAATTCAACAGTGAACTGCCAGCTATATTTATTATAAATGTCTAGTCTATTTGCAGTCTGTGACCAACAGCAGTGATGACCACATCGATGATGGCTATTCTAATATTTTTGTGGCTGAGTAACAGAATCTGATTTCACGTTACAGGTTTTCACCCTTTAGTTGTCTACCAGATCCATCTTCGTAAAGTATATCACTAGGTGAGCCACATCTTCCAGTAAAAAAAGCAGATTATTAGTGAGAACTGTATTATGGATCTGTATCCCACAGATGGTATGTGGCGTGGCAACCAGTGTTATTGTGATGTCAAATTTCGATTCAGTTTTAGTCATGGTCTTTTGACTAAAATGCCATTTTAGTGTTAGTCACATTTTAGTCATTTGAATTGTTTTAGTTTTAGTTGTATTTTAGTTGACTAAAATCTCCAGTACATTTTAGTTGACTAAAATCTCCAGTACCTTTTAGTCTACTAAAATCAAATGGGTTTAATTAAATTGTAATGCATTATTTAAGCATTTTTCTAGAATTGCCAAACTCATTATATACTCCTGGAGTAAAAATATATTAATATTATTTATAGTATTAAGGTTTGAACATGCACTATAGACACAGATTTAGCTATTGTGATGTAAAACCTTTTTTTTATAAATAAAACAATGTTTCATAAACAAACAAAAATATAGATTTTTGCCAAACATAAGTGCAGCTTTAAAATATATAAAAAATATATTTAAAAAAAAAAATGTAAACTATATTGGCTGTAATGCTATTGGACATATTACCTGAATATATTGCCAACAATAAATATTAAGAAAAAAATAAAAAAAGCCTTTTTCTTTTTTTTTCTTTTAGCAGCTTAGTAGATGCCCCCTACTTATTCTTATGTGGTAGTGCAGTACATGTGCTATTATTATAGGCTGGGAATGGAATTGAGTTGCCAATTTATAAAAGACCAGTAGAGGGTGCTAATGAAATAGTGTGCATGAGTGTAATGTGTGGAACTGCATAGGAAAGGGAAAGGATTGATGGGAGCATGTGTCTCCCTGTCAATACAGATTGCCGATAAAGTCAGATGGTCGGGGATTGCTTCTAGATTGTAAACTCTAACGAGCAGGGCCCTCTAGTTCCTCCTGTTTTGAACTGTATTGTAACTGTATTGTCTTCCCTCACATTGTAAAGCGCTGCGCAAACTGTTGGCGCTATATAAATCCTGTATAATAATAATTTAACAGACAAACGGAGCTTCAAGGAAAGTAGAAATTCAGGTGGGTAAACGTCCCCTCCCTCACATTTTTATCCAATTTTCATTAGGTGACAAAATTGGAATTGATTTTCGTCATAGTTTTTGTCAATTGACTGAATTCAAAATTTATTTTGATTTTGTTTTTGTCACTGAAAGCATGCAGCTGACAAAAACGATGCTGAAAATATTTTCATAGTCAAAATTAAAACTAGTGGCAACCAGCTGTTTTAGAACCTTCAATGTAAACCAATGATTGGAATGAAACATTTTAAAGGAAAAACTACAGACTTTGCCTTTAGCTATACATGTAAAAGTGGCCATCGTATAACAAATAATCAAACGAATGCAAATTAATATATTACAAACCAAGTTTTTGATGTATTATTTGTTTTCATATACGTGTATGTCGGCAGCTACATTTGCTTGTTACATATGCAGAATCTGCTTGTAGATTAGTAGTGATGTACAGTGGTTGTACCTTAATATGTGCCTATGGTCAAGTTATCCTTGGAATATTAACAATATATTTGCATAATGCATTCTGCTTGCTTACCAGCTAAGCCAAAATATTTTCCTTCTTTTGTGTCCCCAGACTTCCATGTAGCCCTTTATATGCACGTTTGGACTTTCAGTGAAGGGCCACAGATTAGCATGCCCCATTAGGTTTAACAACTCCCCTGCCTGTGAAGATCCTCTTGATGATCAGCATCCTCAGGACTCTTACTTGATCTCTCCACTGCACATAGCTTTGCTCCTGTCGGATCAAAAGCCATGCAGAGGTCTTTGGAGCCTGGTTCCATTACCAGCCTGGCCAAAGTGTAACACTTCATGGACAGAGCAAGGATGGCTGTACCTGCAGAAATAGTTTATGGTTCAGGCAGGCAGACAGGCCATAACAGTCAACCCATCCAGTATATGAACATTCATTGAGTATGATAACAGGCAGCTTGACAACTTTCAATGTTAACACTATTTACTCAAGTTATAAAAACAGTCCCAATCACTTATTCTCTCCACTGAGATAGGTGGCACTGGGAACATCTGACTTCACCACTCACCTCCTCCACTCTAACTTTTGCATTGATGTAAACCTACTGGGTCAGATGGCTGGATTTGCATGGGCACTCTGCACTTTTCAGAAAGATTTCCTGATCTTATTGTAAGCATGATCTGACCATGCTCTAAAGCCTATAGTTGTCTTAGGCTCTTTTCACATATCATTGATGATAATTAGGGGCCACAAATCCCAGGAGTTTAGGAATTGATCTGAAGGCGGTGATAAGCTGTCCTAAGTAGGTGACTGTTGTTGCACCCTACATATAGCAAACCCAAACTGCTGTACACTCCATTCCAGCAGACCACTTTTACCAGTATAACCCCAGATCTGAACTGTAGTATTAGTTACAGTATAGGTCTCCCTGTTTTCAGGTGCTGTAAACTATTCTGCAAAATGTTGTTAATGAGCCCTTATGTTGGCTACAGTGGTGTCCCCATTCAGTGCTGCACATTGCACTGCTCAAGACTTTTCAATGATGGTGGTATGTATGCATGCCTATGCCCCATCCCATAATGCAAAGCCTGAGCTCTAAGCAATCTATCAGCAAACCTGGGCACTGTCATGGATGTGCAAAAAGCAACTTGATAAACATCACCTTTTGCATAGACACTTCAGGAAGCTTACAGGCTGTCCTGGAGGAAGACATCTCTACAGGAAATCTTATGCGGTCAGCCATTAGTCTGGCCTTAGGTTATACAATCAGCATTTGACATGAGTTTTCTTTAGTCCACATGCACACTGTATTCCCTATGATGCCTTTTCTCCTACAGGAGTTTAGTAGCAGAAAAACACAGTAGAAAGCAGTGTTGTTGCATGTGCGTTAACGCGGGTTCATGCATCTGGTGTTCTATTGGCCAGAATGTTAATTTATTCTGCTCATTGGAATGTATTTATGAACTTACATAAACACACCTAGTGGTACCGCGCGTTTATGAGCCTTTAGGCACTTTTGGGTGTTTTTTAATCTCAAAAGCTCCTTTTCCGAATGTGACTTTGGTGGGGGTTCTGCCTCTAAACGCCCCTGCTTCAAACTTGTAAATGCCTATAGTGTGCATGGACACATAGGCTAACATGGAGGGGTGTTTAAAGACAGAGAAAAAAAAAAAGGTCAAACGCCCATAAAAGCAGTGTTTTGTAGCTCAAATGCGCATGAGCCTTTAAAATAAACTTGCTATGTGACAAACTTGGAGGCTGCAAATAATCACCTCTCTCTCTCTTATCCGGTTGATATGTTGACACTGTGGCTTCGATACTTTAATTCACTGAGCAGAAAAAAGTATGCAAATAAAGACTGAAGACATTTCTATGTCTTTCTTGATCTGTGCATGTTCCAGTTTAGTGACTACAAAAGTATTGAAGTCAGTGGTAAAGCATAACTGCCAGGCAACTAGAATTATCAAAAGCAGGTTAACAATAGCAATCTACAATATAACAATATACTTACTATTTCCATTTTTATTTTTCCATTTTATGGCAATTTTGGAGTTTCCCATCAGCTTTTAACCATAAAATACTGCCAAGCAGATTTTAGTGTCCAAATAAAAAAAAAAAAAGTAGTATAGGTATTGATCAAATTCCACTGAAATTTCAATAATATGCTATATAGCTGTAAGAAGAAGATTGCTGTTTTTGCTGATTTCTGCAATTGTGTAGCAGATTGCTGTGGCTTCTGATTTCTTCAAATGTGTAGCAAATTGCTGTGGTTTCTGATTTCTTCAAATGTGTAGCAGATTGCTGTGGTTTCTGATTTCTGCTATTGTGTAGCAGATTTCCGTGGTTGCTGATTTCTGCTATTGTGTAACAGATTGCTGTGGTTATTGATTTCTGCTATTGTGTAACAGATTGCTGTGGTTATTGATTTCTGCTATTGTGTAGAAAATTGCTGTAGTTGCTGATTTCTGCTATTGTGTAGCAGATTGCTGTGGTAGCTGATTTCTACTATTGTGTAGCACATTTCTGTGGTTGCTGATTTCTGCTATTGTGTAGCAGATTGCTGTGGTTGTTGATTTCTGCTATTGTGTAGAAAATTGCTGTGGTTATTGATTTCTGCTATTGTGTAGCAGATTGCTGTGGTTGCTGATTTCTGCTATTGTGTAGCAGATTGCTGTGGTTGCTGATTTTTGCTATTGTGCAGAAGATTGCTGTGGTTGCTGATTTCTGCTATTGTGTAGCAGATTGCTGTGGTTGCTGATTTTTGCTATTGTGTAGCAGATTGCTGTGGTTATTGATTTCTGCTATTGTGTAGCAGATTGCTGCGGTTGCTGATTTCTGCTATTGTGTAGCAGATTGCTGCGGTTGCTGATTCCTGCTATTGTGTAGCAGATTGCTGTGGTTGCTGATTTCTGCTATTGTGTAGCAGATTGCTGTGGTTGCTGATTTCTGCTGTCATAGTATACAGGGATAAGACATAATACACTATTTGGTAAATGAGACAAAAGCAAAACAGTTTGGTACCATTGTTCTTCTCTTTGCATCATATATCCCTTCGTTTTTTAATTCATCGCTGAGTAGAATACAGCGGAAAAGCAATGGCTTTAATGCTTTATATTTCAATTAATTCTCGATAGAAAGAGTCCAGCTTTAAACACTGTCCTATGTTGCATATATTTATTCAATGTGAATAATCCCAGAATGGAATTCGTATTACAGTGTCGTTTTTTTTTCACCCAATAACAAACTTTTCTATATAGTGAATGTCTTGTCAAGCACTTTTTTGTTGTTGACTGGATTCCTGTAAGGAACATCTAACTTTATTTAATAAAGCTCCTATTCTTGCTAACCCTTGAATGCACACATGAAAGCCAATCAGTGTAGTGTACAGTGTAGTGTCATCTGAATTCTGCTAAAGTCAGACCAGTACTAAAGGGATTCTAATTGGTCACCATTGCTTACTGGCATTAGGAATTACCTCTTCTGAATATTGATTCTTTCTTGAATAAAGCTTGCTACACATTATACAATTTTCTTGTTCAATTTTCTTTACACCGCATTCACACTGCAGCGGCACGACTTCGGGGGCGACCTGTGAAGTCCTGCGCAGCGCGACTTCGGCGCGACTTGCACGGACTTCATAAAATGAATGTCTATGCAAGTCGCTCCAGGTCGCCCCGAAGTAGTACAGGAACCTTTTTCTAAGTCGAAGCGACTTGTGTCGCCCCTATTAGAACCGTTCCTGTACCACACAGAGAACCGCGACGGTCCACGACTTGTCAGGCTGACCAAGTCGCCTGACAAGTCGTATTAGTGTGAATGGAGTCTTAGATTTACCTTCAACAATGTAGTGCAAGAGCCTGCCTTATTGTATACAATTTTGAAGTGTTTAGGTTTGACCTCATATTATATGGTTTTGGTACATCTAAAGGAAAATTGTACAAGAAAGTTGTTTAATGTATAGCCAGCTTAAGGCTGTGTGTGGTTTGTAGTTTACTGATTAAACATAATACAATGAAATATAGATGTTTTATAAATGACTAATCAGGAGCAATGCTAAACCAAGGTAAAATAAATGACTTCCGGTATCATGGTTAACTGAGGTCCCACACAAGTCTTTAGCAGCCATGGACCATCCACATTAGCCAGCATCCCAAATGTGATAATCTTCATTTTGATATGTCTACCATCTGGCATCACATTTGTTTGAAGTCACATAAAGTACTACTAAATCAGTTACCCAGTGTCACCATATGTGGTGCACAACACTATGCAGATGACTGAGATTGATGATAATTACTTAAAAATTATAGTTTTAGGTCTCATACTCATGATCACGATCAACAATCTGGTGAGCTTTAACTGCATTGCTGGTTATCTGTATAATAATTGTAATGACGTGTATATCCAAATACAGACAGGGCTTACAGGTATATGTACTTTGTTTCACACACTGCTTTGCATAATAAAAGTTGAACTTTGCACTAGGCTAGGCTGTAGTTCTTGATTGTTCTAATCGCATCCCTCCAGGGAGAGCCCTTAGTAAATCTGTATCCAGAATGTATGTACATAGTCAGCCCTGAAAATTTATATTCACACCTGACATCCAATTGGATTACGACATAAAAAATAAAAGAAATACAGATATCTACTCAATGTGACTTGGTGTCTGAAGCAAGCAAAGCCTTTGAAGGTAGTACAAAGACCAATGGTGATGTTCATAGTGTAGTAGCCTACAGATCTAACAGCATTAGATCTTGCTTTTGTCTGTTTTGAGCAGCCAGTACAAGCAAGGATGCTTGCAAATTGGTTTCTGGAATGCACAATGCTCCTTATTATGTTAAGTCTGCAAGATTTGCATTTACTACTTAGGACAATTAAATATAGGAATGTTCTTCTGTGCACATACTGATACAACTTTAGTTTTTTAAAATTTAAAGTATATATATAGCCAGCATATTATACTTTCTGTCCTGGAGACACAACACAACAGTGACATGAAATCTCTACAAAGCGAGGGTGATTCCACTCTAAGCCCCCATTCACATTGGGCCAATTCGACAAGCTATTTGACATATCGAATCGCATGCCAAATTGGAGCCTATGGCCCGCAACGGCACCGACTTTGCGGGGCAGCACTGATTCCCAAAAGTAGTTTCTACCCTACTTTTGGCGACTTGAGGGCCAATTTCAATAGACCTTTGTGCAGGAACCCGCACAGATGTCTGTCAAATTGACCCTGAATTCGCTCTGATGTGCGGGTTTGAATTTGTGCGAGTTCAGCTGAACTCACACAATTTCAAACCCACCCTCAGTGTGAATGAGGGCTGAGACAGTTGTCATCAGAACAGGTGTCCCCATAAGATTTCCCTTAATTTCCTCTTCTGCTGACAACTTTAAAATTTGGGATTTCACATCACTTTTTGTATCTGTAGACAATGGTCACCGCGACTAATTGTCCTGGTGGAAATACAAACAGCAATAAAAACTTGATAGGGATTCTAACCCTTTCAGTGCCCATTCACACTGGCGCGGCACGACTTGCTGGGGCGACCTGTGAAGTCAATGCAAGTCGCCTCCAGGTCGCCCCAAAGTAGTACAGGACCCTTTTTCTAAGTCGGAGTGACTTGTGTCGCTCCTATTAGAACAGGTCCTGTACTATTCAATTGCGGGTGACCCACCGCGACTTGTCAGGCGACCAAGTTGCCTGACAAGTCGCGCTAGTGTGAATGGGGTCTTATACATCATCCAAAATCTAAACAAATAAAAGTTTGACTATACTTTAATTGTAAATACATCCAAGTAAAAATGACCTTATAATACACTGCCCGGCCAAAAAAAATAAAAAGTTGCCACCTGAAATTAACTAAGCAACTAACTAAACGAAGCATTCAGTATTTATCCCATTGGATAGTTACTGCATGTGCCCAAAGAATGAGGTCAGCTTGCTACCTGAATATACTGAGTGACCAGGTTATTCCATCAATGGATTTTTTCTTCCCTGATGGTACGGGCATATTCTAAGATGATAATGCCAGGATTCATTGGGCTCTAATTGTGAAAGAGTGGTTCAGGGAGCATGAGACCTCATTTTCACACATGGATTGGCCACCACAGAGCCCAGAACTTACCCCCGTTGAGAATCTTTGGGATGTGCTGGAGAAGGCTTTGTGCAGTGGTCCAACTCTCCCATCATCAATACAAGATCTTGGTGAAAAAATAATGCAACACTGGATGGAAATAAATCTTGCGACATTGCAGAAGCTTATCAAAACAATGCCACAGCAAATGTACGTCGTAATCAAAGCTAAAGGGGGTCCAAAGTGTGTGGCGACTTTTTTTTTTTTTTGGCCAGGCAATGTATATTAAAGGCTCAACGGCCTAATATGACTTTTTCATGTGCAGTCATTCCGTAACAACTTACCTGAGCGAAACTTGCTCCGAATGAGCATAGAGCGCTCTGAAGCCAGCAAAGTCATATTGGGTGGCAAAATCCCGGTCGTCCCTACGGACTGAATTAAGGGGATGGAGACAGACGTAATTGCTTCTTTTTAAATGAACAAACACAGAAGAAAAAAAAAAATCCAGGAGTGAAGGATAAAATATAAATAAATAAGTTCAAAAAAACATAAATAAATATTTTGAAGGAGTGTCCTCAATAAATAAAAAATGGAGTGAATAATAAATTAAAATGTTTTTGAATTGCTGTATTAGCCTCAAAAATGCCTCTTGTTTTCATTAAATGTTTTTGTTCCCCTGTAGGTAAATCTTCATATAAGAGTTGTGTAGGTTGTTGCTTTGCTGGTTGGCTTGCTTGGCTCTTTTTTCGAATATCTTCGGCAAAAATAACTTGTGTTGCAAGCTGTAGCCTGTCAGTTGTAAGGCCGCAGGAAACAAGCTTTAATGAAAGGAGAAGGGAGCGAGGCCAGAAAGATTTCCCAATTAGAGTTGGGTTAGGGAGCTTCGGTAGATGTGGTCATTAGTTGAAAGATCCCCCTTCTCACTGTCTTTGACACACAGAAACTCTCTCTGTACTCCTAGGCCCCCTACCCGCCCCTTTGCCTGACAGTCCCATCCATGTGTGATAAAATGACATCTGCTTTGACACTTGACACTTCCCAGGCATTCTATGCTACATCAGCAGGGCTCTCCTCTTCTTTCATACAATCCTCATTTGTTCGTATCCCTTCCAAGTCACTACAAATTACAGTTACACATACGTTCATGAATTTCATGCCTTATCTTTACCAATACACAACATTTTTTGACAGGTACACTTTAAGATAGCAGCACTAGCTGGAAAACACCATGAGGGTGCCCTTAGTAAATGAGAAGATCCAAGCCAAATTTCACTTACTGACAGCATACCTCCAATTATCTCCATCATGAACAGATTTCGTTGCAGCCACTGTACATCTCATGTCGGTAAAGATATACAAACCAGAAGACTAAAAATGAATGCAACTGCATTTTGATTCGCTGAGGTGTAGGTCTGCACTGACAATCCACCCATGACAAGCTTAGAACAAGGTAAAGCACTGAGGAACAGATACCAACATACACCCCTTTCACACTTGTATGACCTGAAAGTCGCGTGACTTTGACGAGACTTTGCCGCAAGACTTTAATGTGACTTGAAGCAATGCCTATGTAATCTTAAAGCGGAGTTCCACCAAAATGTGGAACTTCCGCTCATTTGCTTCCTCTGGTGCCACATTTGGCAACTTTCAGGGAGGAGGGGGGAATGGGTACCTGTTCTTGACAAGTACCCTTCCCCACTTCTGGGAACGGTGCCGCGGTGAAGTGAGGACCCCTCCTCCAACCCTCCGCCGCCGAGCCAATCTGAAAGCGCAGTGCGCTTTGCGCATGCGCAGTAGGGAGCCGCCCGTGAAGCCGCAAGGCTTCACTTCTGGGTTCCTTGACCGGCAATGGCTGCGGGAGCACCCGACAGCCGATGGAAACATCGGCTGCGGTGCCGACATCGCTGGACTCCAGGACAGGTAAGTGTCCTAATATTAAAAGTCAGAAGCTACAGTATGTGTAGCTGCTGACTTTTAATTTTTGTAGGGGGGGGCAGAACTCCGCTTTAAGGTCTATAGACCTCAAGTCGCATCAAAGTCAGACCAAAGTAGTGCAGGGACAAGTCATACAAATGTGAAAGGGGCAATAAAGACTGTTAGGCCTCATGTACACTACAGCTGTTAAACTGAAGTTTAGGAGCAGTTGGGCGTTTTTTTCTGCAGCCCCTAAACTCTCCTCTATGTTATCTTATCTGTACATGTACACTCAGTAGTTTATAGCAGTTTAGGGTCAGTTGAGGTTACTGGTGCTTTTTTTTAAAAGCAGAAAAATCGCATTCAGGACTGTAGTTTACTGGCATTTTAAACGCCAAATGCTTGTTGAAACCGCGTGTAACTGCTTGTAAGGGCTCGTGTACACAGGGCAGTTGAAAACCTTTTCTGAATGCTGGAAAATGGCCATTTTACAGCTTTTACATACCGCGTTCACTCAAAGCGTTTTTTAAAGATAACCTCAGGAGACGCTCCGAAATGCTCACAATGCACGAAAAACAAGTAAATTATGAACTATTTCAGCCATTCTGTGAGAGAAGAGAGGGCAGCAGCTGAGAGAGCGCTGTGCTTGTAGATAGTTGTCTTATTTTTTGTGTTTTCACTACAGATCCCACCATGAGCATGTGTGTCAGCCGTGCAGAGGACACAGCCAACAACGGAAGCCCCATAGTAACTCTATGGGTGCTGTTACTTCCCATTTTTTTCACAGCCGTTGTCGGCCATGTCCTCTGCAGAGCTTCCGTCGCTGGAGATCAGTTGGATTGGCTTCAAAAAAAGGTATGTGGACGGATTTATTCTTTACAGGGCTAGATAGGTTAGTGTTAGATCGTGGAGATCTATAGATGCAGGGATTTTAGTGCAATGGCCCATACACACTATACAATTGTCTTTAGATGTTTTCCTTTAGATTTACCAAAATCATATAATATGAGGTCAAATCTAAACACTTTCAATTTTATGTAATCAGGCAGGCCCTTGCACTACATAGTTGAAGGTAAATCTAAAGGAAATCTAACAACAAAAGTTGTATAGTGTGTATCCAGCTTTTGGGTGGACTTATCATTTAACCACTTAAGCCCCAGCCCTATTTCAGACACTTTTTGTTCACAAGTTAAAACCAGTATTTTTTCCTAGAAAACTACTTAGAACCCCCAAACATTATATATATTTTTTTAGCAAAGACTCTGGAGAATAAAATGTCGGTCATTGCAATATTTTTTGTCACGCGGTATTTGCGCAGCGGTCTTTAAAACGCCATTTTTTTGGAAAATTTTTGAAAAATCACATTTCACTGCATTTAAAAAATACTAAACAGTAAAGTTAGCCCATTTTTTTTTGTATATTGTGAAAGATGATGTCACGCTGAGTAAATAGATACCCAACATGTTACGGTTTAAAATTCCAAACCCCCCCCCCCCGTGGGATGGCGACAAACTACGGTCAATAGAGTTCTCAATAGGCGACGCTTTACATTTATTTAACGGTTACCAGTTTAGACTTAGAGTGTAGCTCTTTTTTTTTAATTATTGCTCACGCTCTGGCGATCGCGGCGATACCTCACATGTGAGGTTTGAACAGCGATTTCATTTGCGGCTCGACTTCCGTATACGTTTTTTTTTGTACGCGAGCTAATGGTGACGGGGGCTGCTAAATTTTTTATTTTTTTTTTCCCCATTTATTTTATTTATTTTTTTAACTTTATTACGGTTTTTAAAAAAAAATAAAAATCTGATCACTTTATTGCTGTCACAAGCAATGTAAACATCCCTTGTGACAGCAATATGCAGTGACAGGTACACTTTATGGAGGGATCGAGGGTCTAAAAGACCCTAGACCCCTCCAACACATTCCCTGTATGCAAAACGCTGAAAACTGCATTTTTGCATACAGCCGTTTTTCAAATTTGCCGCCTTTTGCAGCACAGTAACCCGGAAGTTACGTCATGGACGCCGCCTCCGGGTTACGTCATCGGAGACCCGATCGAAGCCATTTCCGGCATTGATCGGGACTCCATCCAGCCGGCGGACGTGCCGGCTGGGTGCTCGGGGCTCCCGGTGGGACGGGAGCCTCGGTAAAAGCCACGGAAGGCGGCAGGAGGGGGGGGCCGTCCCCTCCTGCCCCCCCGGGTAACGATCGAGCGGCTCCCGAGCCGCATCGGTCGATACCGACGGAAAGCCAACCGTCGGCTCTAAACCACGGTACCGGGATGATGCCTCTAGCTAGAGGCATCATCCCGGTACACTACCGCAAAGTTTACCGACATAGTCCTACGTTAGTATGCGGTAAGTGGTTAATAATTTACTTGTTTTTCATGCATTGTGGGCATTTGGGAGGGTCTCCTGAGGTTATCTTTAAAAATGCTTCTAACCTCAAATGCTCATAACTGCTGCTAAACTCATATAAACCTGGTATATATAGGCTGTAAAACTGACATTTTTCACTGTCGGTTTCCAGCTGTCAAGTTTCCAACCTTCAGAAAAGGTTTTCAGCTGCCCTGTGTACATGAGCCCCTATAAGTAACTGGTTTTGATGTGACTTGAGGTCTATAGACCTCAAGATTACACAGGCATTGCTTCAAGTCCAGTCAAAGTCACGTGAAATATGTGGCAAAATTGTGTCAAAGTCGCGGCAAAAAATGGTGGCAACATCGCGCAACTTTCAGGTCGCACAAGTGTGAAAGGGGCCCTCGTTCATGCTGAGGGCCAGGGCCGGTCCGAGGCGGGTGCTTAGGGTGCAGTGCGCCCAGGCGCCGCAAGGTGGGGGGCGCACTATCCTCTCCTGGGTGCAAGTCTCTCACTGCAGCCTCGCCTTTCACTGAAAAAATACATTGGTTATAGCTGCTCCGCCTCTCTGCTGCCTCCTCAGCCAATGGGAACACAGTGGACACGCCCCCTTCCCCAGCGCGCCTTGTTTGATATCTCAGCAGGAGATGCCGACCTGGAGAAGAGAGGAGAGTGCACAGCCTGCAGTGTGGGACGGGCTGCAGCCTTTATAAAAGAAGGTGAGCTGGGGAAAATAAACTAAATGTATTCTTGTCAGTGCTTCCCCTGCTGAGGAGGGGGGAGGGCTGTGTTTTCTCTTCCTGTCTCTGAGTCTGTTGTTTTTTCTGTGTGAGTAGCAGTGCACTGCTTCTGGAGGGAGGATATTCTCTAACCTTCTCCTCCAATCTCTACTGCACCTCCCTACTCCATACCTGACCACCTCCCTCTCTTCTGCATTACCACATGCAATGTCTGTGAGCTGCTGGAGCACTACAAGTACCAGCATGCCAGGAAATGGAGGCAGCAGCAGTGTGTTCAATCAGGCAGGCTGATATTTAGATGGAAAGTGCTGGTGTGTGTGTGTATACTGTGTGTGTGTGTATACTGTGTGTGTGTGTATATACTGTGTGTATGTGTGTGTATACTGTGTGTATGTGTGTATATACTGTGTGTGTGTATGTGTATGTGTGTGTATACTGTGTGTGTATATACTGTGTGTATGTGTGTATATACTGTGTGTGTGTGTATACTGTGTGTGTATATACTGTGTATATACTGTGTGTATGTGTGTATATACTGTGTGTATGTGTATGTGTGTATATACTGTGTGTATATACTGTGTGTATGTGTGTGTGTGTATATACTGTGTGTATGTGTGTGTGTATATACTGTGTGTGTATATACTGTGTGTATGTGTGTGTGTATATACTGTGTGTATGTGTATGTGTGTATATACTGTGTGTATGTGTGTATATACTGTGTGTGTGTGTATACTGTGTGTGTGTATGTGTATGTGTGTGTATACTGTGTGTGTATATACTGTGTGTATGTGTGTATATACTGTGTGTGTGTGTATACTGTGTGTGTATATACTGTGTGTATGTGTGTATATACTGTGTGTATGTGTATGTGTGTATATACTGTGTGTATATACTGTGTGTATGTGTGTGTGTATATACTGTGTGTATGTGTGTGTGTATATACTGTGTGTGTATATACTGTGTGTATGTGTGTGTGTATATACTGTGTGTATGTGTATGTGTGTGTATACTGTGTGTGTATATACTGTGTGTATGCTGTGTGTATGTACTGTGTGTGTGTGTATACTGTGTGTGTATACTGTGTGTATGTGTGTGTATACTGTGTGTATGTGTATGTGTGTATATACTGTGTGTATGTGTGTGTGTATATACTGTGTATACTGTGTGTGTATATACTGTGTATATACTGTGTGTATGTGTGTGTGTATACTGTGTATAGTGTGTGTGTGTGTGTGTGTGTGTATACTGTGTGTGTGTATACTGTATGTGTATACTGTGTGTGTATACTGTATGTGTATACTGTGTGTGTGTGTGTGTGTATACGTGTATGTGTATACTGTGTGTGTGTGCATGTATACTGTGTGTGTATATACTGTGTGTATACTGTGTGTATACTGTGTGTATGTACTGTGTGTGTGTGTGTGTATACTGTGTGTGTATACTGTGTGTATGTGTGTGTATACTGTGTGTATGTGTATGTGTGTATATACTGTGTGTATGTGTGTGTGTATATACTGTGTGTGTATATACTGTGTATATACTGTGTGTATGTGTGTGTGTATACTGTGTATAGTGTGTGTGTGTGTGTGTGTGTATACTGTGTGTGTGTATACTGTATGTGTATACTGTGTGTGTGTGTATACTGTATGTGTATACTGTGTGTGTGTGTGTGTGTATACGTGTATGTGTATACTGTGTGTGTGTGCGTGTATACTGTGTGTGTGTGTATATACTGCGTGTGTGTATATACTGTGTGTTTGTATACTGTATGTGTATACTGTGTGTGTGTGTATATACTGTGTGTGTGTATACTGTGTGTATACTGTGTGTGTGTATACGTGTATATACTGTGTGTTTGTATACTGTGTGTGTATATACACTGTGTGTGTGTATACTGTGTATACTGTGTGTGTGTGTGTATACGTGTGTATACTGTGTGTTTGTGTACTGTGTGTGTGTATACGTGTATATACTGTGTGTGTATACTGTTTGTGTGCGTGTATACTGTGTGTATACTGTGTATATACTGTGTGTGTGTGTATACGTGTATATACTGTGTGTGTGTGTGTACTGTGTGTGTACACTGTGTGTGTTTGAGCTTTGGTTTGAGGTGCACACCCTAATGCCATAGGCTGCGCACGCCTATGTTTGTAGTTGTGAGCTGAGGGAAGGGGCGACAGTGGGGGAGGAAGACAGGACAGAGGGAGATGCCAGGTGAGAGTTCCAGCTTTAAAAAGGCAAGCACATGACAATGACAGATCATCAGGTGAGGTGTGAGGTGTAAACATTGATGGGATGGATGGATGGATCGCTGAGTGTAATGTAGCAGCTGCCTCTCCTTACAATCTTCCTCAGTCTGTTACTGCAAGCAGGCTGGGGGCTGCTCAGAGACTTCCAGTCCAGCCCCTTTTTCCCATGCGGAGCTGAGGAGGAAGAAGTCTCATGGCATGTGTGTGAGTGTGACTCGGCCATCCCACAGCCTGAGCCTGCTGAAGTTTTAGTGTATGCTGGCAGTTTGTGACACTGATTAGCAGAGCCTGGGAGGGAGGCAGACTTTACCAGGGGACATATCTCAGTCCCACACTGACAGATGAATTAAAGTGCCTGCCTGTGTATGGGCTGATCACAGTGTGATCACTGGGTTTGATAAGTTACAGTCAGACCATGTAATGTACACTACACATACACTTCCATAACATGACGGTGATGTCACATGACCATTATGGAAGTGTATGTGTAGTGTACATTACATGCTCTGACTGTAACTTAGACTGAAGTTTAATGCATAGTAAAACGTTTTAGGCTTATGGAAGTGTATGTGTACTAATAATGCGCATTGTACCGCACATTCACGAGCATATGGGGGGGCAGCAATTTTTATTTTGCCTAGGGGCCAAAAATCCTTGCACCAGCCCTGGAGAGGAGGAGCCATACAGAGGAAGCAATGGCTTTGCTCTCTACAGCAGCCGCCTACTTTCTCTGTACGGCTCCTCCTCTCACAGGCGGAGTGCATTTGATATCACTCCGCCTGTGAGCCAGGACTATGGAGGCGCCGTTCTCACAGTGACATCCGCAGCCCCGCTGAGATGTCACACAAGAGCTTTACACCACAGAGCCCGGCACACCACAGAGGAGCCAGGAATCAGGACAGGCAGCCAAGAATCAGGACCAGCAGCCAGACCCCAGGACCAGCAGCCAAGAATCAGGACCAGAAGCCGGCCCCAGCAGCCAGACCCAAGGACCAGCAGCCGGAATACAGGACCAGCAGCCTAGCCCCAAAAACCAGGACCAGCAGCCAGGAATCAGGAGGACCAGCAGCCAGACCCCAGGACCAGCAGGCCAGCCCCAGCAGCCAGACCTTAGGACCAGCAGCAAAGCCCCAGAAGCCAGGCCCCAGGACCAGCAGCCAGCCCCAGTACCCATTATTTAAGATAAGTGAAGTCTTCTAGTCTTGGGCCTGGGCATCAAAGTGCTATTAATATAATATTGTTTATTTTTCTATTGTTCGGTGACACTCTAATGTAGTCTCTCATCGGGGATGGAGGGGACTCTTTCTATCAGAGACTCTCCAATAGGCACAGAGAGGGCTTCTGTAAGATAAACCCCCCTCCAGGTCCCATTAGACTCCGTTGTAGTCTCTAATGGGGCCTGGTGGGGGGTCTTTCTAACATAGACTTTAAAATGCACACAAAGATGACCTCTGTTCGAAAGACCCCCCTCCAGGTCCCATGATACAACCCCATTGTAGTCTCTAATGGGGCCTGGTGGAGGCTCTTTCTAACAGACTCTCTAACAGAGGCCCTCTCTGTGTTCCTTGGAGAGACCCCCTCCAGGTCCCATTAGGAAAGGGGAGGAGTTAGTAAGATGACCACGCCCACACAGGGGGCGCCATAAATATTTCTGCACCCAGGCGTCTATTACCCTAGGATCGGCCCTGCTGAGGGCAGGTTTGAAATCGTGCAAGTTCAGCTGAACTCACATGATTTCTAACCCGCATGTCATTGTAATGAGCCATACACACTATACAATTGTCTTTAGATTTTTGTCTTTAGATTTACCAAAACCATATAATATGAGGTCAAATCTAAACACTTTCAATTTGTATGCAGTCAGGCAGGCCCTTGCACTACATAGTTGAGGGTAAAGCCCCGTACACACGTACTGATCGTCGGCCGAACGATCGGCCGTCTTTTGTCCAGGGCTGTCGTGTCTGTTGAAAACTGCAAAAGACTGCACACGAATTTTGTCGGCCAACAACAGCCGACTGCAGAATTGATGTCATGTGATGGTTAACTTTCCTGGTCTTTTTTCTTTTCTGAGCATGCCCAGTCTTGCTAATCTGCTGTCTGTCGGACGAAATCTGTACTGACTGGCAAACAATCGGCCGTTGTGGTGACGGACAACAAAAAATTTAAAGTCTGCATGACAGATTCTGTTCGGCCGAAAATGCGCTGTCGGCTGTTGGAAGCATCATACTAACAAGCCTACAATCGGCCGATTGGTCGGCGGCCGAATATTTACGGCCGACAATCGGTACGTGTGTACGGGGCTTTAATCTAAAGGAAATCTAACAACAAAAGTTGTATAGTGTGTATCCAAATTAAGTTTGTGTGCTATTTGACATATATCTGTGCGGGTTCATGCCCAGATGTCTATTGAAATTGCCCCAGAAGTCGCAAAAAGTAGTGCAGGTTCTACTTTTCGGAATCAGTGCGGCTGTTGCCGGCAATAGGCTCCGATATGTCAAATCCCATGTCAAATCGGCCCAATGTAAAGGGGGGCTAAATCTACATGGAATTATTGTAGTAGAGCAAATCTTGCCTTATTCAGTCTTACATTGTTCAGCTTTTCAGCTTGAGGGTTTGGAGTCAGAGTTTACACAAAAGCCTGGCATTTACTACCCTTATCAACTGCCTGACCAGGAGTTTTGACTTAATTTTGTTTGCTGCATGCTTGTTTTGGGTTACTCTGAAAAAGCGCTAGGTGTATAAAAAGCTATGCAACTCACTTTTTCAAAGCGAGATTAGCAATGGCAGCTGATATTCTTTCTCTATACAGATTACAGGTTTACACCTTGTGACTAAAAAGACCCAATGCATGTGCCACTTATGCTCTCCAAAGGGGTGCAAGTCTTTGATGTCCACCGATAAGAGTGCTGTTCTTGGAGGAAGCTCGTCCCGGCTCCTGTGATTGCTAAGTGTGAAGGAAGATCTCCCTATAGCAGCACATCTGTACAATCCCAGGGATCAATAGTAAATGGCAACCTTAGCCTGGACTCCGACCAGGCCACACCCCAACGCGTTTCGCTCCGCCCCTCTGAGCTTAATCATAGGGATGGAGATCCCAGGCATAAGGGAGAGTTTTTATGCATCTTCGGCTGTCTTGTTAGATAAAGAAAGAATTATCAGATGTGTGCGGATCTGCTATAAAGCTACATTATATGAGAAACATAGCAAGTCTGTAATCAGTGTGATTAGACCGCAAAGACCTGTGGAATTTAAAGAAGACGTTGGCGTTTAAAGTAATCTAAGCACAAAAAAGCATAAACAAAAAGCAGGAAAAAAAATGCAAAGACCTCCACCCTCCCAAAAAAACAATAAAAAATCGAATTTGTTATGTTACCGTATAAAAACAACTGGAATAAAAATATTTAAGAAAAAACTTTTTTTTTTTCCCAAGGTTTAAAAAAAATCGAATAATCAAAAGATGAATTAATGTCTCTTTGATAGAACATTTAAAAAAGGCTAAGCAACACTTTTTCAAAACAAGATTGGCAATGGCAGCTGACATACTTTCTTTTACAGGTTACTGGCTTACAGCTTGGTTAGGATGCAGATCTGTGTAAGGTTGATTGTTACATCCCCAGTAAGGAACTCCAGCGCTCAGACTGTTATATGTCCAGTGGTGTCATGATCCATAATGCTCCGCCCAGTGCAGCCCTCCTCAGATTGGAAAATCTTAAAACAAACTGTAAAAATGCAGAGGAGGATGCAAATGCCTAGTGCATTACAACCATTATTATTTATTGGATCCAAATGACAAAAACATACTCACAAAAATTAAAAGGAATAAAAGGAATAGGAGTATCATTTCACAACTCCAGCCATAAGGAGATGTCATTTAAATGTGAATACAACAGTGCTAATCTTACGCGTTTCATGGGATGCGCCCCCTTCTTCAGAGCACAGCCTTACAACTGTGGTGTACATGGTTAGATGATATCGCCTTACAGCTGAAGTTGTGATATGATACTGTTCCTTTTAGTGCCCATTCACACTGCCGTGACTTGTCAGGCGACTGGTCAGCCTGACAGGTCGCGGTCCATGCAGTGCTACGGGAACCGTTCTAATAGGAGCGACTCAAGTCGCTCCGACTTAGAAAGTAGCTCCTGTACTACTTCGGGGCGACATCGGAGCGACTTACATTGACATTCATTATATGAAGTCCTTGCAAGTCGCGCCGACGTCAATAAATATTGGTGGTGGTAATTCAATAGGCGTTTGCACCCTCCTGTGTGTTTTTACAGGGTTGATTGTTAGAGTCATAAGGGGGCACAGGCTTCACAGTGAGACTGGGACCCTTACACTAGGATTAACTGTGCCAGGCTCATGATGCCAAAACCCAAATGCTGGTTTACCAAATTCAAAAATATGTTCTTTGATGTCGTTTTTGCATACTCAAAGACTGGGAGCGTGTGATGTCAGAGGGTCAGAAAATAATACAAACACCTTACCAATGTGGTAACTAGCCAAAATTGAAGAATGTATAAGTGCAAGAGAGGGTAATTGAAAATAAAGTTTAATATAGGTATTAGGTAACATACTGTATGTATATATGTAAAATATATTGGTGTGAATTTAGTCTAATGTGAACAGCAAAGTGCCCAGCTAAGGAAGGTAAAATGATGCCCTCCTAAACTACAGGTGTTCTCCCTGGGCAAAAACATAATACCATAATAGTACCCGAGCACTAGAATAGAGAAACAGTGGCTTATCTCATTGTTTCTCAAAACCATTGGAAACAGCTGTGATATTTAAAATTAATGTATACTGTATATATACATTGTAGTTGAGCCAGAAGGAGCACCAAACAAACATGTTGAGAGGCCAAAAGACAATGAATTACAGTCAACATGTTTCGGGGGCCAAACAGTCCGCTTCATCAGGAATACAAGTAAAACACATCAAAAACGTCACATCTATAGATCTTTTGGACATTTGTGGAATCACTAAATTAGATTTCTGGATTTTCAGTCTGTGTTTAGTGCTCCTTATGGCTGAAATACAATGTTTTGTCAAAAGTATTGGGACGCCTGCCTTTACACGCACATGAACTTTAACGGCATCCCAGTCTTAGTCTGTAGGGTTCAATATTGAGTTGGCCCACCCTTTGTAGCTATAACAACTTCAACTCTTCTGGGAAGGCTGTCCACAAGATTTAGGAGTGTGTCTATGGGAATGTTTGACCATTCTCCCAGCAGCGCATTTGTGAGGTCAGGCACTGATTTTGGATGAGAAGGCCTGGCTTGCAGTCTGCGCTCTAACTCAAAAGGTGTTCTATTGGGTTGAGTTCAGGACTCTGTTCAGGCCAGTCAAGTTCCTCCACCCCAAACTCGCTCATCCATGTCTTTATAGACCTTGTTTTGTGCACTGGTGCGCAGTCATGATGGAACAGGGAGCCATCCCAAAATTGTTCCCACAAAGCTGGGAGCATGAAATTGTCCAAAATGTCTTGATATGCTGATGCCTTAAGAGTTCCCTTCACTACAACTAAGGGGCCAAGCCCAACCCCTTAAAAACAACCCCACACCATATTACCCCCCCCCACCAAATGATTTGACCAGTGCACAAAGCAAGGTCCATAAAGACATGGACGAGCGTGTTCAGGGTAGAGGAACTTGACTGGCATGCACGGAGTCCTGACCTCAAAAGGACAGGCCTTCTTGTCCAACATCAGTGCCTAACCTTTATAAATGCGCTTCTGGAAGAATGGTCAAAAATTCTCATATTCCTTAACCTAGTGAACAGCCTTCCCAGAAGAGTTGACCCCATATCTGGAGGGGGGGTGGCATTTTTGTGAAGAGCTATTAAACTAAGACTATCCAGCTGACACAAGGATTTTTAAACTACCTACTAAAAAATAATAATAATAATAATAATTTATCTATCACCTCACTTCCACCTCTACTTCAATTTAAAATAATTGGTTGCCTAATCTTAACTCTTTTGCATGGGAAAGTGGATGGCACCTTTTGAGTGGTAACACATGAAGAGGGCCTTAAACATTAGTCCAGCCATTGTTGACATAAAGCAAGGGTCTTCAAACTATGGCCCTTCAGTTGTTCAGGAACTACAATTCCCATCATGCCTAGTCATGTCTGTGAATGTCAGAATTTACAATGCCTCATGGGACATGTAGTTCTGCAACAGCTGGAGGGCCGTAGTTTGAGGATCCCTGACATAAAGTATCTGGATTTTTATATCTTCCAAGGGGCTCTGATACAAAGATATCTGAACCTAATTTTGTAGCTCTACCCCACAGCCATGACAAGGAGTCTCTTACAGGTCCTGTTGGATTTCTGATTACATTTCTAAGATTCCTCTCACTGTGACAGTAATGGATTGCTGTAGGTTTGACCCCATAATGAATTAGCCTTATCTCATACCCAAAAAACTGAAGTCTCTCGGAATAGATAAACGTTTCTAGGAAATGCTGATTGCAGACATTTTGTGAAATCAATCAGCAGTCTTTGTCTTAAGAGCTCTGACTGTTAGTGACATGTGCATAGGGGGGATCCCCAAACAAATAGTAAAGATTCTACCTAATAACACACCTGTTACTCCTGTGCAAAGAGAGAAGTCAGATTTAGAGAAGGCTAATGATGTCCCCAAGTGTGTTGTGGTGACACTCTCCAGCTGTTGACCCACAGAGACTGTCTTTTATTGAAGAGGAAGTACACAAGCAGGTGGGCAGCTTATAAATGAAGAGGACTAAAAGGACACATTATTTCACTAAAGAAGTGAACAACACAACCAGCTGACATACTCAACAGAGGTACATCATCACTCATGTATGCTACAGCAGTTATAAACAAAGTTCCGGCATGTAATAATCTAATAATATGTATGATTTTTATATCGTTTTATACATTTGGGCACGAGTCAAATATGAAAGTGCAATAGATCATCGTTGTTCCAAACAAAAAGAATTTGCAGTGAATGGCTCAGCATGGAAAGAGGGTTGGTTTTGGTTTTATTTTACGTGGCATCAATATGAACACAGAGCATAGCGCTGGTTCACATGCCAACCTTGTTTTATTTTATTTCTCCACCACCAACCAAATGTAATTTGTACCTGGGTTCAGGAGTCATTGTTTGTACCATAACAGGAATTGCACTTTTTGAAGAATGCCTTTTATTGAATGGAACCACTCAGCAGCAAATTGCAGCACACAGGACTTTCCCCTAACTCACTGCAGTCAACTGCCCCCGTTCACACGGGGGCGACCTGTCAGGCGACCTGGTCGCCTGACAGGTCGCCTGGCATAGAGAAGCTGTGGACCCGTTCTAATAGGAGCGACACAAGTCGCTCTGACTTAGAAAAAGGGTCCGGAGCTTCTTTGGGGCGACCTGGAGCGACCTGCAATGAAGTCCGTGCCGGCCGCTCCGAGGTCGCGGTGCGAGCAGCACGCCGCGACCTGTGAGGTCGCCCCGGGAAGTAGCGTCGCCCCAGTGTTAACGGGGCCTAATAGTTAGATGGAGTTCTATAGAAAACAATGTATCTTTTTTAAATGTAACTAGAACCTATAGAACTGCTATTTCCTGTACTTCCTATTTAATGCTGCACCTCTGCCTTGAGGGGACACATCTCTGTATGCTGGACATAATGTTTTTTGTGGAGACCTATGGTCTGTCTCATGTCCATACCTTCATTGGACCCCAGGCGACAGGCTAAAAAAACCTGATAACATGCACAAATAAACAGACCACACAGAGCAATATGGATCAAAATAGGCTGCGGCCTAGTTTTGGTTTAAATTTAAATTTTTTATTATCATCAAACTTTATTAACCTTAAATATCTTCAACATCAAACTTATTCATAAATCACCAACACTCAACCCAGACGCTAAGACTCGGGCTAATCCAGCATTTAGTTTAAACATATTCTCACATGTCTGCTTTTATTATTTTTTTAAAACCAAAGGGACCCACCACATAAACCGGCCGCGACAGGGAAAGGGGGATTTGAAGAGGTGACTGGCAAAATCCTGTCAGGGAGGCTGCTTAAATAAGCCCCATAGCTTTTCCAGAAGGTTTTGAAGGTCATGTGGCCCTAAACTGACCAACCCTCACTTGACCTTTCTAACCTTCCAGAACCTTCAAGGTCATGACCTATGAGAGTAAGCCCCATTCAAATCACCTCAAAATTAATTAAAAGCGCAGACGCCACGGCCCGTGAGGTAAAGGGGGGCCTAATAAGTCTCCCCCCCCCCCCCCACATTCGTTTAAACCTAGATATTGGAATTCTGGGAACTTCACACAATCATTATCTGGATTTTTTATTGACTTTATTTCATGATCTTGGGCCCTTGTTTTCCTCTCTGCGATCACTGATATTCTTATACTGCATTGATGAATAAGTGAACTGTTATGCAATATTCCAAAAATCTCCTAAAGAAGCCATAGTCTGGTGAAATATGTAGAGATGAATACATTACAGCAGTACTGTATAATTAATTTTTTTCTGCCATTTTTATCTGAAAAAATATTTTGATGGTTACAATAAAAAATTGCTTTTTTATACTTTATCTTGTGTGTGGCACCTTTAAAATCCCATTGTCTACCTTTTCACTAAACTGCTATTTCATTTTCATCCTTCCATAATATACTGAAAACATGAAAGGAAGAATCCAATAGTTCCTCATCTGCTTCCATTTATAAGGCCTAATTAGTCACAGCATGCACCATTGACCATCTCACTAACTTCACTGCAACTGGCTCTGTACTTGTCTCTCCTAGTATACAACAATCAC
This sequence comes from Pelophylax lessonae, assembly GCF_965119305.1. Classification (NCBI taxonomy): domain Eukaryota; kingdom Metazoa; phylum Chordata; class Amphibia; order Anura; family Ranidae; genus Pelophylax; species Pelophylax lessonae. The sequence goes on from NC_138779.1 coordinate 115,959,812, forward strand.
AACAAATCCCGATGGTTCAAAATTTACAGCCCTGATCATTTTATGCCCAAATTTGCCAGACTTTTTTTTTTTTTTTTTTTCAATCAGAATGCTGCTGCATGGTCTTGGAAACATGGCCAGCAGACTCAGAAGGGTCAATAATGTGGGGCTTTGAATAGGCCAGCCCCTCACAATAAAAAATGGTCCAGGTGTCAGTATATCACAGGGCTGCTGTAGGGAGGGGAAGGGAAAATTGCATAGGGATAGATTAGGGCATTTAGGAAAAGGTGTTTTACTTCTGATTGCTAGCTTTTAGGATAATCAATTAATTTTGTGCCTTTTTGCTTCTTGTTCTTCTTGTTTTTTTGGTTTTTGTTTTTACACAGGTGCCTCCACCTGACGAACCCTGCTTGCCCAGCGGGGTCTCGCTCTGCTGATCACCACTAAACAGGCAGATGACAGGTATGTCCCCGCTCATTGTGCAGAGCGGAGACAGTCAAAGTCCCACTCCCCCCTATGGGGAATTCAAGTGAATACGGACCACCTGTCTATTTTCACCTGATCATATCTGATCCGCCAGATGGATGGAAAATAGGACCACCATCCATCTGGATTTGAAGGACAGGATTGGATCGGATAGCGACAGGTGTCAGCTGATATGTCACTGCTGACATCCGCTGCTCCATAGGGATGAATGGAGGGTTTGATCCGGTCCGCCTGAAAAACTGACAGGCCTGATTGGACAGCCTGTGTGAAAGGGCCTTTGGAATTATTGTAAAGGCTCACATTTTATTTTAATTTTTTAAAATAACAAACATGTTATGCTTACCTACGCTGTGCAATGGTTTTGCACAGAGCATCCCCAATCTTCCTCTTCTCGGGTCTATCCTCCTGGAGGCTCCTAGCTCCCCCCCCTCCACCACACTGGGTGCCCACCATTGCAAGCCACTTGTTATGGGGACACTCATGCAGGCTATCTCCCAAGGCAGCATTCATTTTAACTGCTGTCCAGTCCATAACAAAATGTTTTGTTCTTTTGCTGGAAGGACTTTCCATTAAAAAAAAGTTGGTCTCTGTTTCAAGGATGTGTTTTTTCATTTATTTTGGGGTTATATTGCTTTTTTATGGTTATTTTATGTTGATATGGTCTGTCTTTATGTTTGGAGTATTCAACGGGCAAGGTGAAAGAGCAGCATGCACTTAAACCACCTGACATTATATTACTCGGATTTGCCCCACCCATAGGTGTGCACACAGGGTGAGCCAGGTGTGCCTGGGCCCACCCTAGTCACCCTGTGTGCCACAGATCCCCCCTGTTTGAACCCCTGATAATTCACCAAATTTTACTAACGGGGCTCCTAAAAAAGTTGTAAAAAAATAGAAATAAAATAAAGTTGTAAAAAAATAAAAATAAAATAAAATTGTAAAAAAAAAAATTAAAAAGTAAAATATTTAAAATAAAAACTACTGACACCGTCCGCTCCCCTACTGACACCAATCTCTACCCTACTGACACTGTCAGTATATATACGAATGCGCACACATACACACATATGTGTTTAAAGCTGTGGGATGCACACCCTAATGCAATAGACTGTGCACACCTATGGCCCCACCCTCTATCCCTAAAGTAAAAATAAAAGATAGGCAAAGACTAGATTGACATATTTTCCATTGTTAAAACTGTGCTACCACTGGCCAATTTTACATTTTAAATCTTGTTGTAAAATATCTACCTATGTCTCATGTCTTTAGTACATTTTGTCCTGTCTTGTTCATTAAAACTGTTCTGCTATTGCCATATATTTTCACTGCTTTATCATCCGCAGTCTCTTAATTCTTGTAATAAAACACCTGCCTGTGCCCTGTGTCTCCAATACTTTTCAGCCTAGTCTTGCTCTTTAAATTGGCTCATTAAAGTTGTTGCTGCTTAACCTCCTCGGCTCCAGAAGACCGTTTTACCCCCTTAATGACTAGGCCATTTTTTGCGATACGGCACTGCGTAGCTTTAACTGAAAATTACGTGGTTGTGCGACGTTGTACCCAAATACAATTGATGTCTTTTTTCCCACAAATAGAGCTTTCTTTTGGTGCTATTTGATCACCTCTGCGATTTTTATTTTTTGCGCTATAAACAAAAAAAGACCGACAATTTTGAAAAAAAAATCAATATTTTTTACTTTCTGCATTAAAACACATCCAATAAAAACATTTTAAAAAATCTAATTTCTTTATCAGTTTAGGCCAATTTGTACTCAACCACATATTTTTGGTAAATAAAAAAATCCCAAAAAGCGTATATTGATTGGTTTGAGCAAATGTTATAGCATCTAAAAACTATGGGATAGATTTATGGACTAAGTGACTGCGACATTGGGGCGGACAAATCTGACACTAAAGGCCCGTACACACATAGCGATTGTCGGCCATAAATATTCGGCCAACGTCCGATCGGCCGATTGTCGGCTTGTTAGTATGATGCTTCCGACAACCGACTGCGACTTTTCGGCCGAACAGAATCTGGTGTGAAGGCTTTAAAATTTTTGTTGGCCAACACCAGAACGGCCGATTGTTCCTCAGTCAGTACAGAATTCGGCCGACAAACAGCAGATGAGCAAGACTGGGCATGCTCAGAGAAGAAAAAACACACGGAAAGTTAACCATCACATGACATCACTTCTGCAGTCGGCTGTTGTTGGCCGACAAAATTCGTGTGCAGTCTTTAGCACTTTTCAACCGACAGGACAGCACCGGACAAAAGACGGCCGATCGTTCGGCCGACAATCGCTACATGTGTACGGGGCTTAAGTGACACTTTTTGGGGACCCATGACACCAATACAGTGATCAGTGCTAAATATATGCACTGTTATTGTATAAATGACACTGGCAGGGAAGGGGTTAACACCAAGGGCAACAAAAGTGTTAAGTGTTCTCCTAGGGAGTGCTTTCTAACTGTGTGGGGAATGGACTATAAGCAAGGGATCTCTGTTCCTGATTAGTAGGAACACAAGATCTTTCTCTTCCTGTCTGACAGAACTATGTTCTGCCCTGTTTATATAGGCATACCGCCTCTCTGTCATTCTCCTGAACAATCACAGTGGAAGCATGGCTCGGGCGGCGTGCATGCGCCCCCTAGAGCCTTTATAAAAAATCACGTACAGGTACGTGATTTTGCGCTTAAGGGCCGCCCTGCCGCAGTAAATGTACGTGGGGCAGTCCTTAAGTGGGTATACTACCTGAAAAGGGCTTATTTTTTAAAATGCTGCTACCGTTTCATGTTGGCCAAACTAATTAAAAAAACAAAGATCAATTCCACAGGCAAATACATCTACCCAATTAAGGCATGCCTAAATCTTGTAATTTAAAAGATTTTTTTTTTTAATGTGGCCTATAAAACTACAAGGACCCTCTCCTAGCTAAATGGCCAAGCTACCTCTCCTTGATTTCCATTCCTTTTTCGATAATTGCCTTCACATTCATCTAAAATGAACAGAATGTACTAACAACATTCACCTCCCACTATAGACTTTGATTTGATTCCCCGCTGAGAAGCACTGACATTTTCAAGTTACGGAAGAATAAAAAGGCATCTTTTAAATAAAAAGTTTTTTCTCTTTCAACCCAGCAGGGCTGAAAAAAAAACTGACAGCTCCGGAGGAGCCGCTGTACTAACCGATGTTAGTACAGCGATCTCCCCTGCAGTGCTATTGTGTTCTGACAGGGGGGTGGCTTCCCCCGAAAGAACACTCTGTTTAGAGCTCTCAGCTGAGAGCGCTGATCAGGAGCTGGTCGGCAGACGTTTTTTACTCCTGCCCCATTGACAGAAGTGGGTTGAACGGCTATCTTCTGTCGGACCGGCTGCAGTATGCACGGGCCGAATGTTGGCCTGTTTAGATTGAATGGTGCTATGCCATCTGACATTTGGTCCATATGTACTAGGCTTAAAGGAATAGACATGCTGGAGCTACTTAATACAATTCGGGTACAGGCAGGTTTATTTAGACCTCAAGAATATAATATCTTAAAGAGGAGTTCCGCCTCCCATGAAAAAATTTAATTTTAAATATTAGAACTTACCTGTCCAGGGTTCCTGCAATGTCGGCACCCGAAGCCGATTTTCATATCGGCACTTGGGTGCCACCTACGCCATTCAGGGTAAGGGAACCCAGCAGTGAAGCCTTTAGGCTTCACAGTTGGTTCCCTACTGCGCATGCGCAAAGCGCGCTGTGCTTGCTAATTGGCCCGGTGGAGGAGGAAAAATTAGGGGGCCGAACTTCGAAGGGACATCGCTGCGGCGCTGTCTCCCGGAAGTGGGGAAAGGTACCTGTCAAAAATCGGTACCCGTTCCCCCTCCCCTCTGAAAGGTGCCAAATGTGGCATCGGAGGGGGTAGGAGGAAGCATGTAAGCGGAAGTTCCACTTTTGGGTGGAACTGTGTTTCCTATAACAATCAATCAGAAGGAGAGACTAAACAAATTGGTATTGTCTCCTACAGACATGACAGATAACATTTTTTTTTTTTTTTAGAAACTGGAAGGTAGGTCCATTGTGAAAGGAGGAACAATGTTCTGTAATTCACTTTTATTTCTTAGACCTCATGCACACTGGACGTTTTTACAGCTGCTGTTTTTTGGCTTCAGGCGTTTTTTTTCTGCAGCCAGTAAACTCCCCAGCATGTTATCCTATGTGTCCATGCACACACAGGCTGTTATCAGTGTTTTTTGGCAGGGACGTTTTCAGGCTAGAAAACCCCCAAGAACTAGTGGGTTTAAAGAGGAGTTTTTCAGCTGTAAAAATACTCTAACGCTGAAAAATGCTAAAGAAAATCTGAAAAACAGGGCTATTATGTGTTTATGAGCGTTTTTGAGTCATAAGCTTTTGTAGGAGTATGGTTTTGCTTTAAAAAGAGCTAAAAAACGCAAACAGCAAAAAACGCTGAAGAAAAGCTTCTGAAAAAACGCTGCAAAACTCATTCTACAGCTTTCTACAGCTTTAATTTTACCATCCAGTGTGTACGAGGCCTTATATTTATAGAGTGATGAAACATTACACAGAGCTTTACAGAAGACATAACAGCTTTCTAATTAATCCCTGTACCCTAAAGTATAAGTGTAGGCTCACACTGAGGCAGGTTTAATATTGTGCAAGTTCAGCTGAAGCCGCGCAATTTCAAAATGGCATTTTTAGTCCGTCTTCGGGGGCGATTTTACAGATATCTGTGCAGGTTCCTGCACAGATGTCTATTGAAATCGCCAAAAGTAGTACAAAAACTACTTATGGGAATTGGTGCTGCACCGCAAAGTCCGTGCAGCATCGATTTGGACGGTCCCATTGCCAGCAATCAGCGCCAATTTGACATGTGATTTGACATGTCAAAATGGACCAACGTGAACGTGGCCTTAAGGGCTCCTCCAACAGCCATAGAGCCACGCATGTTGAGAGGTGTAAATTTATTACAATGACTTTGGTGAAAAACACAGGTAGACGATAGAGATAGAAGATACATTTGTTTCACCTTTTTTAACTATAATTAAAAATATTTAAAGCATTTGACCAAAGAAAAAAAAAATTGGCAAAATATTAGAAATAGTATAAAAATGTAAAATACAGCAAAATAGTGTTTTTAAGCTTTTGGAAGCTTACGCAAGCTAGGAAACCAGTAAAAAAACATAATGTACCTAACAGGAACTTTATTGAAAGTAAATCCTTTGGAATCCCAATCAGAACTGTTGGTAGCAAGGAAGGAACTACATACTACACATTGGTCTTACCCACTCAGACATTTAAAAAGAGAAAAGGGTACTAAAGTGGTTGAACTTTGAGAACCAAAACCCTGAGATCGCAGGGTGCAGAGATCGGGATAACAAGTGAAAAGCTGTAAAAAATGGAATAGTATAGTTCCCTAGAAGAAACAAAACCACTGTTCAGAAAGAACTCCAGCTGAGATAAGAGCCCAAGGGTTTGGTTCTGTACAAAGTCCACTAAAGCCTGGTACACACGATCAGATTATCGGATAAATATTCGTCTGTTTTTTTTGTTGCATGCTAGTCTCATATGGAAAGTGAAGAAAGTGAAGAGGTTACTCAACATACGAAAAATTTCATACAACAGAATTCAACTTCAGAAGTGATGTCATGTGTTGAATTGTTTTATATGTGTTCTTTCATTTCCGAGCATGCGATAGGGTTGCCACGTCCTCCCTTTAATCCAGGATACATTATAATTACACAGGTTCTGTGGCTGATATAATGCACATAAGGCACCAAGTAAGTTTAATTACCACCTTAATCAGTCACATAACCTGTGTAAATAATTTGTGTCCTGGTTTAAAGGGATGAGGTGGCAACCCTAGCATGCCTAGTCTTGCTCTTACAATTTTTTTCAGACGAAAACTGTACTAATTAAACGAAAATCGGACAATATGTTCATGTACGATAAAAATTTTATAGCCTGCACCTCCAGGTTTTGTCGCCCGAAAAGTCAAAATCAACTGTTGAAAGCACTATACTAACGATCCAAAAATTGTCAGATCATTTGCCGTACGATTTTTTTATCATCGTGTGTACGGGCCTTTAGAGGTCAGTCCTCAACTCACTTAGGGCCAGTTCACACCACAAAAATGCACTCCAGATCCATTCTGGATGCATTTCTGCATGCACATTTGTGTGTCAGCACTTCTGTACCAAATCTGCTAACAGCAAATATTGATTAACAAGACATATATATACTACTTAAATATCACATTAATACTCAAACAACTTGAAGCACATACATAAATAAAATGCTGCCAAGGTGATAAAACTCCTAAAATATTAAAATCAGGTTATGATGTATATAATATATATATATAATAGACAATTTAAAGTCCACTAAAATACATAAATATAAAAATCAAATCTATAAAATGGATCAGTAGATGTATATGCTTGTGAGCCTTTCCTATGAGAATAGGTGGGCCATAATTTCTGGTGAGTTGCCATCCCCCCTTTATGTCACAATGGTGGAGGATTTGTTGTCTGGTGACCCCGATACACACTGGTGACCCCTACTTGGTGAAGAGGGCTGTTGCAAGACCATTTACCCTTTTGCATTGATATGGAGGTTTTTATGTGAAGTTGTGTATCTTCATATCTGAACGTTAAAGGACTATTTTCATATTTGTGTGTCATAATGAAATGATATGCGAGCTGTCTGCGCTACTATTACTTTTTTCATGATTCCACCTGGGATTCTGATTGGAGTATTCTTTTGACAGTAAAAAGCATTTAAAACGGAGCTCCACCCAAAAAGGGAAGCCCCACTTGCTCGCCCCCCCCCCACCCCTGCCCCCCCCACTGCCATATTTGGCACTTTTTTGGGTGGAGGGGGGAGCAGGTACCTGGTTTTGACACAACAATCTGTGTAATTTCCGGCCCCTCCTCCTTCCCCCAGCTGCCTTCTGGGACCTGTGTTTGTCCCAGAAGACAACAGGACCATTCAGAAAGCAGAGTGCAACTCGTGCATTCACAGTAGGAAACCAGCCATGAAGCATGAAGGCTTCACTGCCGGTTTCCCTTACTTGCAATGCCAGGGCAGGGTGCCAACATCGTGGGATCCCTGGACAGGTAAGTGTCCTTATATTAAAAGTCAACAGCTACAGTATTTGTAGCTTATGACTTTTAATTTTTTTGTACAGGCTGGAACTCTGCTTTAAGCAGTGCTAGCTAAATCTCGCATGTGTCAAACAACAGTCATGGACAGAGATGGACTCACACTCCAGTCTCCGCCTTCTATATGCGTTACGTCCCAGGGGTGTGGACTTCATCAGTAGGAGTGGAGCTGCGCCGCATCATGGCTCTTTATATGCTTCTGACAGTTGGCTTCCAGGCTGCAAATCAAGCTAATTAACCTTGGAACAAGTGCTCACACTCCGGAACTTTTAAATGGTGACACACCAAAAATACATGACCGCAGTGATCAGGGACTCTAGCAGCAATACACAAACTGCATTAGGGTCACAAATAAAAGAAAAAAATTCAGCATGCTAAAACTATTGAAACTTGGAGCCTGTAGCATGATATACATTCCTCGCAAGGCCATCTTTACATTGATTTCAACAATCAAATCAATTTGAATTAATCATCTATTGTTACTAAAAAAAAGCCGCATCAATGTATTAAAATTGTAAATGTAAATTTTGCAAATTTCCAATAAAAATTAAAAAAAAAAAGTTCATATGAAATAATCTATAAATCTTAAAATAATTGAATAAAAACTCTATTTGTGAATTTATTTCCTCATATATGAAATAACTATTTATGAAAAATCAACAGATCTAGTTACGTTTTAAATTATATATGCTAACCTCAGCCAAATTAACTCATTCATACTCCCTCCAAAATACAAATGGGCCCCTTCTTTATATGGCATAAATAACATCCTTTTTACACTAATGTAGTACAGGTCTTAACTTCCTTAAGGAGCAAGCCTATTTCTGACACATGTTGTTTAAAAGTTAAAATCAGTATTTTTCTGGCACAAGCATGACAGCAGACATGTATTGTTATAGGCTCCGCCCCTCACCCAATCAGGACTGGTTATACTATATAAATAAGTCACCTCCCCTAAGGCGGCATTCTCTTTTTGTTGCTCAAATGCTCAACCGGTTATAACTTTGGAAAGAAGATTTTAATTTTTGTCCTCACCTTGCCGGATTCATCTGGCTAGCCGCACAGGTTCAGCGTCTCCTGTGACGAAGCTTCCTCTATTTGAGTGTAAACCGCCTATACGAGGGAGGCCTCCCCCAGGTCGAGGTACTGGGTTGCAGGATACTGGTCTCTGGATTAGGGTTGCCACCTCATCCCTTCAAACCAGGACACACATTAATTATACAGGCTCTATGGCTGATAAAGGTGGTATTTAAATAAAGGGAGTGGCAACCCTACTCTGGATGCAAGTAAAAAAAGTTCTGCCTTGTTGTTTGTTGGGACTGATCCAGTCTTTCCTCCCTGGTGAGTTTTGGCCCCACACACTATTTGTTTAGTCTGGCGCTCTGTGTATGTTTTGTTTCCCTTGCAAAACGCTGGCATTGTTGTTAGGGCAGCTGTCCCTTTTCAAGATGGCTCCTTGTCTATTTCCTGTGGCTGTATTGTGGGCTTCCCTTTCCAGATGGATGTGTCGATGGGGGTGGTGCCCGGCAGACTTGCGGTCGACAGGGAGTACCAAGATGGCGTTGGGATAACTTCTGGCTGATGGTAGTAGCAACTGGGAGCCCTGGGCGACTGTCTGCGGGTGTAATGGTGGCCACATGTTCAGGAATAGAGCCTCTCCCATTACTTTAGAGCCAGTCAGGGATGTGTGCTGCACAGGTAGGTAAGCTAAGCCATAGGCTGTCATGGTTTGTCATGATCATTATGCGGTTAATATGTCAGGCTGGCAAAGTAGATTCATTTGCTGTTTATTAGGGTTGAGCGGACACCTAGATGTCCGTGTTCGACGGGTTCGGCCGAACTTTAAAAAAAAGTCCGGGTCCGTGTCCCGGACTTTTACCGAACTTTTCCCGGACACCGAACCCCATTGAAGTCAATGGGGACCCGAACTTTAAGGCACTAAAATGGCTCTAAAACACCAATGGAAAGGGCTAGAGTGCTGCAAATGGCAGCAAAACGTAGTTAAGAGCATGGCAAGTGCTCTGCAAACAAATGTGGATAGGGAAATAACTTAAAACAACAAAAAAAAAACAGAAAAATAAAACAATGTTCTTCATCTCTGAAGGACGAGGCCCATATGGAGTAGGAGGGAGGTTGAGGTGGTAGTGGATGTGGCGGTGTCATAGGCGTGCGCACAGGGTGTGCCTGGTGTACCTGGGCACACCCTAATCACCTAGGGCACATAGCATTATCGCTCTGTTTGCCAGTGAGGAGATGGGAAAGATCTCCCTCGCACCTGCTCTGCTCTATTTCTCTTTGCCAGCAGGGAGAGTAATGTATCGGGGCCATGTACATGTAGGCAAACACATGCATGTGTATTTCAACTTTGGGGTGCACACCCTAATGCAATAGGCTGCGCACACCTATGGGCGGTGTAGGTGGAAGCGGCGGTGGAGGAGGACCAGGGCCGGATTAAGAGCATCATGGTCTTGGTGCTGAGGATTTTGAAGGGCCTTAAGGGCCGTGCCTTGGCATGCACCCAGAGGAGGAAGGGTGCAGCCATGCATGCCTAATTCAACATGGGATGCTGTCTCTGAAGCCCATAAACACATCCATGCATCGGCAACTGTCCCCCCTTGTCCGGCCTTCGCGCTGTGTGGGGAGGTTCTGAGGGTGCTGCCTGGGGAAGCGAGCATAGAAGCCAGACTTCTGTGTTTACAAGTGACAGAAGAGCGGTCACAGTGAATATGGCCAACCCGGGGCCTATATAAAAGGTAGGGGCCTGCATGGAGCTGCAGCTCCAATAGCCCCTACGTTAATCTGGCCCTGAGGAGGAGGACGAGGTAGCCAACACTGCTTCTTTTCACAAATTTTAAATGAGGGTACACCCCAAAAGAGTGAGAAAGAGCAAAAATGGAACAATGGCTGGGTAAGGTCGGTATCCATTGCTATTCTGCACAAGGTACGGAAAAGTCCCGTGGGATCCATGCCTGGTTCATTTTAATGAACGTGAGCTTGTCCACATTGTCTCTGGACAGGCGGCTGCGCTTGTCTGTTATAACACCCCCAGCCGTGCTAAATACCCGTTCAGATAATACACTGGCTGCAGGGCACGCCAGCACCTCCAAGGCGTAAAGGGCAAGCTCAGGCCATGTGCCCAATTTGGAGACCCAGAAGTTGAAGGGGGCAGACCCCTCATTCACTACATGTAGGCGTGTGCACACATACTGCTCCACCATGTTGGTAAAATGCTGCCTCCTGCTAAGACGTTCCATCTGAGCTGCTGGTGCTGCTGTTTGTTGTGGCGTGCTGACAAAGCTTTTCCACATTTCGGCCATGCTAACCCTGCCTTCTGAGGTGCTGGCGGTGCCCTGGTTGAGTTGGCGACCTCCTCCTCCTCTGTCTTGTGCTTCCACTGTGGCCCCGCTGTCAGATGGGAATGCCAGCATCATCGCGTCTACCAGCGTGCGCTTGTACTCGCGCATCTTGCGATCGCGCTCCAGTGAGTGAATTAAGGACGGTACGTTGTCCTTGTAATGGGGATCCAGCAGCGTGGCCACCCAGTAATCAGCACAAGTTAGAATGTGGGCAACTCGGCGGTCGTTGTGGAGACACTGCAGCATGTAATCGCTCATGTGTGCCAGGCTGCCCAGAGGCGACGAAAGGCTGTCCTCTGTGGGAGGTGTATCGTCCGTGTCCTCTGTATCCCCCCAGCCACGCACCAGTGATGGCCATGAGCTGGCCTGGGTGCCACCCTGCTGTGAACATGGTTCCATCTCCTCCTCCAGCTCCTCCTCCTCCTCATCCTCCTCATCCTCCAGAACTGTGCCCCTGCTGGACAATTGTGTCCCTGGCGTTTGTGTGTGCAGGAACCCACCCTCGGAGCCCCTTGCGAATGACTGCCCTGAAAGCCTTTGAAATGTTACCTCTACATCCTCCTCCTCCTCCTCCTCATCCTGTGCCACATCCTCTTCCATCATCGCCCGAATTGTTTTTTCAAGGAGGCATAGAAGTGGGATAGTTAAGCTGAGAACGGCGTCATTGCCACTGGCCATGTTGGTGGAGTACTCAAAACAGCGCAACAAGGCACACAGGTCTCACATGGAGGCCCAGTTATTGGTGGTGAAGTGGTGCTGTTCCGCAGAGCGACTCACGCGTGCGTGCTGCAGCTGAAACTCCACTATGGCCTGCTGCTGCTCGCACAGTCTTTGCAGCATGTGCAAGGTGGAGTTCCACCTTGTGGGCACGTCACATATGAGGCGGTGAGCGGGAAGGCCGAAGTTACGCTGCAGCCCTGCCAGGCGAGCAGCAGCAGGGTGAGAACGCCGAAAGTGCGCACAGACGGCCCGCACTTTCTGCAGCAGCTCTGACATATCGGGGTAGTTTTTAAGGAACCTCTGCACCACCAAATTCAGCACATGCGCCAGGCAAGGGATGTGCGTCAAACCGGCTAGGCCCAGAGCTGCTATGAGATTTCGCCCGTTATCGCACACCACCAGGCCGGGCTTGAGGCTCGCTGGCAGCAACCACTCATTTGTCTGCTGTTCCATGCTCCTCCACAACTCCTGCGTGGTGTGTGGTTTGTCCCCCAAACAGGCAAGTTGTAAAACTGCCTGCTGTCGTTTAGCCCTGGCCGTGCTGAAGTTGGTGGTGAAGGTATTACGCTGTCCGGATGAGGAGGCGGTAGAGGATGAGGTAGCGGAGTAGGATGAGTTAGGAACAGGAGGCAAACTGAAGCACCCTGCAATCCTCGGTGGTGGAAGGACGCCAAATTGCTATCCGCCTCAGGCCCATGCGCCACTGCATTTACCCAGTGTGCCGTTAGGGAGATATAACGCCCCTGACCGTGCTTACTGGTCCACGTATCGGTAGTTAGGTGGACCTTGGCACAGATGGCGTTGCGCAGTGCACACCTGATTTTTTCCCCCACTTGGTTGTGCAGGGAAGGGATGGCTTGCCTGGAAAAGTAGTGGCGGCTGGGCACGACGTACTGTGGGACAGCCACCGACATAAGCTTTTTAAAACTGGGCGTCTCCACCAGACGGAATGACAGCATTTCAAAGGCCAATAATTGTGAAATGCTGGCATTCAGGGCCAGGGATCGCGGGTGGGTAGGGGGGTACTTCCTCTTCCTCTCAAGTGTTTGGGAGATGGAAAGCTGAACGCTTCCACGGGACATTGTGGAGATGGTTGTTGGTGACCCAGGTGGTGGTGTTGCTGACAGATCGTCTGTTTGCGGGGTGGCAGGTGCCGGTATGACTACAGAGGTGGCTGGAGCGGCCGAGACTGCAGCAGAAGAGGAAGCAGGATGAGCCAGAGACGTTTCTTGGTTTTAAAGGTGTGTACTCCACTGCAGCTCGTGCTTTGCACTTAGATGCCTGATCATGCAGGTTGTGCTCAGGTTGAGAAGGTTTATGCCTCGCTTCAGGCTCTGATTGCACAGGGTGCAAACCACTCGTGTCCTGTCATCAGCACATTTTCTAAAGAACTTCCACGCTAGAGAACTCTTTTGAGCTGACTTTGGTGCGCTCGTTCCCTTGCTGCGTTGGGCAGTAGCAGGCGTAGTGTCTAGGGCACGGCCGCTCCGCTTCTGCACCCTGCTCCCTCTTCTGCTGTGCTGGTGGCTCTGTGCGACCACCGCCTCTTCCTCCAAACTACTCAGGTCACCTGCATGACCTTCATTCCATGTGGGGTCGAGGACCTCATCGTCCTCCACATCATCTTCCACCCAGTCTTCACCCCTGCCCTCCCTGTCGGTCTCCACAATGCTGAACGCCGCAGCAGTTGGCACCTGCGTTTCGTCATCATCGGAGACGTGCTGTGATGGTCCTTCCATGTACTCATCTTGAGAAATAAGTGGTTGGGCATCGCTGCACTCAATCTCTTCCACTTCTGGGGCAGGGCTAGGTGGATGGCCCTGGGAAACCCTGCTGACAGAGTCCTCAAAAAGAATAAGAGACTGCTCTATGGCTTGGGGCTCAGACTGCTTGCCTGATTTGCAAGGGGGTGAGGTGAAAGACGGTTGGACATTGGCTGCAGGTGCCAACTCTGACCTTTCTGCAGTAGACTGGGTGGGAGACAATGTGAAGGAACTGGAGGCACTGTCAGCAGCAAACCAATCTACTATCGCCTCTCTGTGTTCTGGCCTCATCACTTCTAGAGGCGTATGATGCCCTACCAAATACTGATGCAGGTTCTGTCGCCTACTCACACTTGAGGAAGGTGTTTCACTTGTGCGTGTAGCTGGCACAGATCGACCACGTCCTCTCCTTGCAACAGGAGCTCTAGCAGCAGCACCACCACGACCCAGGCCACGGCCCCTATTTGACGCTCTCCTCATATTTCTGAAATTTAAGATCTTGCCCTAGAAAGGTCTTTATTGAATAGCGGAACAAAAGAACAACAGTATCGCACGGGTGTATCTCACAGTCAAATATGCAAACTATGCCGCAATTTAATGTTTTTTACACCAAAAGGGTGTGTATTGAATAGCGGAATAGGATAAAAAACTGTGTATCTCACACGTACAAACACAGACTAGGCCCGATTAAATTTTTTCCTACCCTAAAGGGAGGATGAGGAAGAGGAGTATGGAACAGGCAGCACCCTCAAATCTTCAGAAGTATGAGATGAACCCCAAAAACTTGGAAAGGTGGATCTCACACGTACCGACACAGACTATTCCGCAATTTAATTGAGCCCCAAAGGTTTTTATTGAATAGCGGAATAGGAAATATGATCAAAAAAAAGTGTATGTTTTTCACACGTACAGAAGCACACTAGGCCCCAATTACTATTGTTTGTACACCTAAAAGGATGGATGAGGAAGAGGAGGAGGAGGAGTATAGAACAGGCAGCACCCTCAAAGCTTCAGAAGTATGAGATGAACCCCAAAAACTTGGAAAGGTGGATCTCACACGTACCGACACAGACTATTCTGCAATTTAATTGAGCCCCAAAGGTTTTTATTGAATAGCGGAATAGGAAATATGATCAAAAAAAAGTGTATGTTTTTCACACGTACAGAAGCACACTAGGCCCCAATTACTATTGTTTGTACACCTAAAAGGATGGATGAGGAAGAGGAGGAGGAGGAGTATAGAACAGGCAGCACCCTCAAAGCTTCAGAAGTATGAGATGAACCCCAAAAACTTGGAAAGGTGGATCTCACACGTACCGACACAGACTATTCCGCAATTTAATTGAGCCCCAAAGGTTTTTATTGATTAGCGGAATAGGAAATATGATCAAAAAAAAGTGTATGTTTTTCACACGTACAGAAGCACACTAGGCCCCAATTACTATTGTTTGTACACCTAAAAGGATGGATGAGGAGGAGGAGGAGGAGGAGTATAGAACAGACAGCACCCTCAAAGCTTCAGAAGTATGAGATGAACCCCAAAAACTTGGAAAGGTGGATCTCACACGTACAGACACAGACTATTCCGCAATTTAATTGAGCCCCAAAGGTTTTTATTGAATAGCGGAATAGGAAATATGATCAAAAAAAGTGTATGTTTTTCACACGTACAGAAGCACACTAGGCCCCAATTACTATTGTTTGTACACCTAAAAGGATGGATGAGGAGGAGGAGGAGGAGGAGTATAGAACAGGCAGCACCCTCAAAGCTTCAGAAGTATGAGATGAACCCCAAAAACTTGGAAAGGTGGATCTCACACGTACCGACACAGACTATTCCGCAATTTAATTGAGCCCCAAAGGTTTTTATTGAATAGCGGAATAGGAAATATGATCAAAAAAAAGTGTATGTTTTTCACACGTACAGAAGCACACTAGGCCCCAATTACTATTGTTTGTACACCTAAAAGGATGGATGAGGAAGAGGAGGAGGAGGAGTATAGAACAGGCAGCACCCTCAAAGCTTCAGAAGTATGAGATGAACCCCAAAAACTTGGAAAGGTGGATCTCACACGTACCGACACAGACTATTCCGCAATTTAATTGAGCCCCAAAGGTTTTTATTGAATAACGGAATAGGAAATATGATCAAAAAAAGTGTATGTTTTTCACACGTACAGAAGCACACTAGGCCCCAATTACTATTGTTTGTACACCGAAAAGGATGGATGAGTAGGAGGAGGAGGAGGAGTATAGAACAGGCAGCACCCTCAAAGCTTCAGAAGTATGAGATTATGTTCACTGTACCCCACAAAGATTGTGTTCACTGTACCCCACAAAGATTGTGTTCACTGTACCCCACAAAGGTTTTGTTCACTGCACCCCACAAAGATTGTGTTCACTGTACCCCACAAATATTGTGTTCACTGCACCCCAAAAGGATTGTCTTCTCTGCACCCCACAAAGATTGTGTTCACTGTACCCCACAAAGGTTTTGTTCACTGTACCCCACAAAGATTGTGTTCACTGCACTCCAAAAGGATTGTCTTCACTGCACCCCACAAAGATTGTGTTCACTGTACCCCACAAAGGTTTTGTTCACTGCACCCCACAAAGATTGTGTTCACTGTACCCCACAAAGGTTTTGTTCACTGCACCCCACAAAGATTGTGTTCACTGTACCCCCCAAAGATTTTGTTCACTGCACCCCACAAGGATTGTTTGTCTTCACTGCACCCCACAAGGATTGTCTTCACTGCACCCCACAAGGATTGTCTTCACTGCACCCCACAAAGATTGTGTTCACTGCACCCCACAAAGGTTTTGTTCACTGCACCCCACACAGATTGTGTTCACTGTACCCCACAAAGATTGTGTTCACTGCACCCCAAAAGGATTGTCTTCTCTGCACCCCACAAAGATTGTGTTCACTGTACCCCACAAAGGTTTTGTTCACTGCACCCCACAAAGATTGTGTTCACTGTACCCCACAAAGGTTTTGTTCACTGCACCCCACAAAGATTGTGTTCACTGTACCCCACAAAGATTGTGTTCACTGTACCCCACAAAGGTTTTGTTCACTGCACCCCACAAAGATTGTGTTCACTGTACCCCACAAAGGTTGTGTTCACTGCACCCCACAAAGATTGTGTTCACTACACCCCACAAAGATTGTGTTCACTGTACCCCACAAAGGTTTTGTTCACTGCACCCCACAAAGGTTTTGTTCACTGCACCCCACAAAGATTGTGTTCACTGTACCCCACAAAGATTGTGTTCACTGCACTCCAAAAGGATTGTCTTCACTGCACCCCACAAAGATTGTGTTCACTGTACCCCACAAAGGTTTTGTTCACTGCACCCCACAAAGATTGTGTTCACTGTACCCCCCAAAGATTTTGTTCACTGCACCCCACAAGGATTGTCTTCACTGCACCCCACAAGGATTGTCTTCACTGCACCCCACAAAGATTGTGTTCACTGTACCCCACAAAGATTGTGTTCACTGCACTCCAAAAGGATTGCCTTCACTGCACCCCACAAAGATTGTGTTCACTGCACCCCACAAAGATTGTGTTCACTGCACCCCACAAAGATTGTGTTCACTGTACCCCCCAAAGATTTTGTTCACTGCACCCCACAAGGATTGTCTTCACTGCACCCCACAAGGATTGTCTTCACTGCACCCCACAAAGATTGTGTTCACTGTACCCCACAAAGATTTTGTTCACTGCACTCCAAAAGGATTGTCTTCACTGCACCCCACAAAGATTGTGTTCACTGTACCCCACAAAGGTTTTGTTCACTGCACCCCACAAAGATTGTGTTCACTGTACCCCACAAAGGTTTTGTTCACTGCACCCCACAAAGATTTTGTTCACTGTACCCCACAAAGATTGTGTTCACTGTACCCCACAAAGGTTTTGTTCACTGCACCCCACAAAGATTGTGTTCACTGTACCCCACAAAGGTTGTGTTCACTGCACCCCACAAAGGTTTTGTTCACTGCACCCCACAAAGATTGTGTTCACTGCACCCCACAAAGATTGTGTTCACTGTACCCCACAAAGGTTTTGTTCACTGCACCCCACAAAGATTGTGTTCACTGTACCCCACAAAGATTGTGTTCACTGCACTCCAAAAGGATTGTCTTCACTGCACCCCACAAAGATTGTGTTCACTGTACCCCACAAAGGTTTTGTTCACTGCACCCCACAAAGATTGTGTTCACTGTACCCCACAAAGGTTTTGTTCACTGCACCCCACAAAGATTGTGTTCACTGTACCCCCCAAAGATTTTGTTCACTGCACCCCACAAGGATTGTCTTCACTGCACCCCACAAGGATTGTCTTCACTGCACCCCACAAAGATTGTGTTCACTGTACCCCACAAAGATTTTGCTCACTGCACCCCACAAAGATTGTGTTCACTGTACCCCACAAAGATTTTGTTCACTGCACTCCAAAAGGATTGTCTTCACTGCACCCCACAAAGATTGTGTTCACTGTACCCCACAAAGGTTTTGTTCACTGCACCCCACAAAGATTGTGTTCACTGTACCCCACAAAGGTTTTGTTCACTGCACCCCACAAAGATTGTGTTCACTGTACCCCACAAAGATTGTGTTCACTGTACCCCACAAAGGTTTTGTTCACTGCACCCCACAAAGATTGTGTTCACTGTACCCCACAAAGGTTGTGTTCACTGCACCCCACAAAGATTTTGTTCACTGCACCCCACAAAGATTGTGTTCACTGCACCTCACAAAGATTGTGTTCACTGTACCCCACAAAGATTTTGTTCACTGCACCCCACAAAGATTGTGTTCACTGCACCTCACAAAGGTTTTGTTCACTGTACCCCACAAAGGTTTTGTTCACTGCACCCCACAAAGATTGTCTTCACTGCACCCCACAAAGATTGTGTTCACTGTACCCCACAAAGGTTTTGTTCACTGCACCCCACAAAGATTGTGTTCACTGTACCCCACAAAGGTTTTTTTCACTGCACCCCACAAAGATTGTGTTCACTGTACCCCCCAAAGATTTTGTTCACTGCACCCCACAAGGATTGTCTTCACTGCACTCCACAAGGATTGTCTTCACTGCACCCCACAAAGATTGTGTTCACTGCACCCCACAAAGGTTTTGTTCACTGCACCCCACAAAGATTGTGTTCACTGTACCCCCCCAAAGATTTTGTTCACTGCACCCCACAAGGATTGTCTTCTCTGCACCCCACAAAGATTGTGTTCACTGTACCCCCCAAAGATTTTGTTCACTGCACCCCACAAGGATTGTCTTCACTGCACCCCACAAGGATTGTCTTCACTGCACCCCACAAAGATTGTGTTCACTGTACCCCCACAAAGGTTTTGTTCACTGCACCCCACAAAGATTTTGTTCACTGCACTGCAAAAGGATTGTGTTCACTGCACCCCAAAAAGATTGGGTTCACTGCAGCCCACACACAGAAAAATGGATGTGGATCACTGACACCTGCCTATCTCCTATCCCACACCACACAGCAATATCGATTGTAGTTTGTAGAACACACTTTCCCTAAAATTCAGCAGACTCTGTCCCTAACAGGATTGAGAAGAGATCGTAGATCAGGAGAACTAAGTGCAGACCCCACCCCACACAGCAATATCGATTGTAGTTTGTAGAACACACTGACCCTATAATTCAGCAGACTCTATCCCTAAAATGCCTACAACTCGCCCTGCCTAAACACTCCGACCTGTCCCTCAATTCTATCCGGACACAAATGGTTTTTTCCTGCCTATCTTTCCCTAATCAGCAGCCAGCACGTTGATGTGTGCTCTGTCCCTGATCTAAGCAGCATAATGACGCCGCTGCGGCTGCCTCGAACTTATAAAGACTTGGTCACATGCTTCAGACGGCCAATCACAGCTACTGAGACATTTGCAGGCATGGCTGGGATGGCTTAAGGCACACCAGTTAAACGATTGTTGATTGGCTGTTGAAAGCCCGCCATGAAAAGAGCGCCAAAGCATGCAAAACCCGGAAATAAAACGACCGAACACGGATTTTTACCCGAATATACAGTAAAGTGTCCGTGTTCGTGTTCGGGTAACAAAAATACAATTATTCGGTACGAACACGAATAATACAGTCCGTGTTCGCTCAACACTACTGTTTATAGCTCTGTCTGTTTCAATAATGCCTCTCAGGTTCTGTTTTGTCTGCAGTACTGCTAATGCATGGCCTGATATACAGGTGTTGCTGTGCAAAGTTGAGTCTTTCCTATTAACTCAGCAATGCCTGGCTCTGCAGATTCAGATTACTGTTAAAGGCTCTAATACCTGGGTTTGCTGTTTTTAACCTTTGCAGACCAGTGGCCTAGTGTAGGTTATCCTGCCAGGGCTATTGGTCTGAGGTATATTAACCCTTCCTTGTGCTGCTTATTATATAGTAATGCTTCAGTATTAATGACTGCTTTACGTTGTATGGCTGCTATGCCTTTAATGCCTGCTTTTGGCTGCTAAACATTGATGGCGGCTATACATTAAGGGCTGCTATTTGTTTAGGTATTTATTATGACCACAAACCTACAGCTCATATCCTTGAGGTATGAGCTTACCCATAGACCAGCCATGATCATTAAGGTGAGGGTCAGGTAGGTATACTATTCTAAACAAAAAAAAAAAGAGTGCACAGGCAGTATGGATGGTAAAACTCTCCAGCCCTTAATACCAGCACCACTCCCCAAAGGAAAAGAGGCAACTTGTTCCTTCAACACTGACAAGTCCTCTCTGCTATACATTCAAGAATTCAATGGTCTGCCAGGAGGGGCAGGCTAAAGGCAATCACAATAAGGACCATCCTGGGCTGTATGGGGAGTGTGGTTAGCTGACTTGCCCGCCAAGATGCTATGCAAATGTAGCACCCTCCTAGATAGGTGCTAGTTGGTGTAGATAGTTTGCTCCATCTGCTTATCAGGGGAGCCTGATCAGTAGCTAGGCCTGTTGCATGTGTCCATGTGTGATTCATCTGGCCTGAGGGAGTGTCCCCACTGTATCCAATAGGGGAGCCTGTTGGACAGTGTAGGAAACCCAGCCAGTGACACACAGGCTTTTATGACTATCCCAGTGGGTTGGTACAACAGTGGTGCATCCTGGGATATGTTATAAAAGCCACGGGCACATGTGACAGGGTGTTTTTGGGTGGGAAGCCAGGTCCCAGGAGGAGGGTGATGGCTGTCTCTCCTCCTGTCTGATGAGGAAGGTGGTCACATGCGGTCGGCCTTGTGGACCGGAAGTGTGGTGATGAGCCAGGAGGACCAGTGGATGCTGACAAGGGAGTTGGAGGCAGAGCGACCCATGGAAAAACAGTGTCCGTGAGTACCGGGAAGCTTGCCAGAGGTCTGCCCAGGAAGGGGACCACTCCAGTAGGGTGTTAGTGGACAGAAAGTCAGCGCACACAAACAGTGAGAAAAGGGGTGCCAAGTTAGACCCTGAAGAGGAACCTAAACAAGAGTACATATTCTTTATCTTCACTTCAGTGGCGAGGTGAAGCAGCGGCCTTGCCGCATTCTACAGTCAGTTGTACTTAGGAATTGTGCATAGTTCAAGTTGGAGTATCCCACTCATCCCTTCTCCTATCTAAGTTCCAATAAAACAAAAAAAAAAAAAAACAAATCCCCTGGACTGTTCATTGTCTGAGCCAAGAACCTTTAATGCCATGTATCTGCTGTCAGTTGCTAATGGTAACCCAGGAGAACCAAAGAAGTGTAATTCTCAGCAGCTCCCTAGGGGGCAGTGCTACATTTGGGGGCTCATCCGGGATATCGCCCTGGGTTACCGGAATGGTTGCCAACGGCAACGGCCAAATAAAATTTGGGAAAATTTGCATTTGTCTCTCAAGAACTGTGTTCTAATGCTCAAGAGAAGCGTGCTCTACAAGAGATAGGGAGAGTGGGATGAAGAATCAAATGCACAGTGATGGCTGCCAACAGAAAAGGAAGACCTTTTGTTTGAACCGTACATTGTCTACTCAAGTAATGTGCCGGAGAGTGGGAGAGTTGCATCTTGCTGTGAAAATGGATTGTGCCTGCTTAACAGTAAATGGTGCAAATGTGGACGGAGAAAATGGCGGCCCAGGGCACGTGGATCGGTGTGTCGGGGCCTTGTGTGTGCCAGAGCTATGCAGGAAAAGGATGACATCCAATGACAGCGGGACATTTTCCCAAAATAGTGACAAAATGGATGCTTAACAGAAATCTGTTGACCATGCATTTAATGACAGTGGGACATTTTTCAACTACAGTATGGCGATTCTTACTTGTACAAGTGCTAAGAAGAGAAATATTGGGCGTGCATCTGACAGCGGGACAATTCTACTGACTAGCAAAGAGGGTCAGCTGGCTCAGAGTGATGGAGGTGCAGTTGGAGCCCTGGTAAAAGCAAGGATGGCGGATGCATGCAAGCTGAGAGGCATGGTCCGCTTTACAGTAACTTTCATGCAGGTTAAGCTGAGAGTGAGTGGGATCAGAAGGGTTACTGTACCGCGCAGGAAAGCGCGCACTGGAAAGTTCTGCCTAACAGGAGAAGCCACCCCCAATCTGGAGTTGTGGGCAGAGACGCCGTTCACGCACAGCCAAACGTGAGAAGGAGGGAAAGTCTATAAATTACTTCCGCCTCCGGGAGGGGTTGAGAAGGAGGCACATGTGCAGAGGAGCAGGATGGCGAGTACTGGAGAGAGTCGGAGCACAGTAGAGGCTATCCTAAGTGTTGGCGGAGAACCTTCGGAGCAGACAGGAGAGCCGAAGACATCCACCCTGTGGAATACGAGGGTGCGGATGGTGCCCGACGGAAGACTGGCATTGTGCACCGGAGAAGGCGTGGAGCATTTGGGCCTGGCATGTCCTCAGTGTCTAAATGTGACCATTCGCATGCAGGTGTGGGGCCAGTCTACTGCTGCGGGCGGAAGAGAGTGGAGGTCGGCCCAGAAGATTGAATGTGTCTTGGGAGACCGGGGTCACTTAGGCCCTGGCGGCTGCGGAGTCTGGGCCCTGCCTCAGCCGAGGAAGAGGAGTGCTGAAGTTCCTGATGCAGCTGGAGCCCATGCAGTCGGTCAGGGGTCCAGGATGCCAGTGGGAGGAGGCTCAAATGTCCGAGCCGGGGTGCATGCAGGTAGGGCGGGCCGGGGAGTGGCCACCTGGTGCAGTGGCAGAAGCAAAGTCTGCTCCAATACAGGCAGAGGGGAGAAGATGGCCAGTGGTGACCGAGGCTGCAAGTGTGAGCAGCGAGAAAGAGGCCGGGGTCATCGATGTGGGGTCTCCTAGCTTCCAGAATTGGTTCCGATCCTTGGAGGAAGGGTTGGATGTTAGGAAGTCTGAGGAAGAAACTGAATGGGACTGGGGATCCGGGGATCGGAGTAGTCCAGCCAGTCTTGGCCCACCTGAAACTGATGAGGAGGTTAGGGATTCCGTGGTGCGAGGACAGTGCACCAGGAATCTGGAGTTCTGTGAGGCTTACGTTAATAGGGTCCCAGATCTATCCCCACCTAGCAACTATGCCCGGGCTCGGGATCAAAATGAGGCCTACGCCTGCCTTATCAAAAGACAGGAGACCTCTGATGGGCGCTAATAGGCTGCACTGATGGGCACTAATATGCTGCTCTGATTGCCACTGATGAGGCATCAGTGGTGCGTACTGATAAACTGCACTGATGGGCACTAATGAGGCAGCAATGATAAGGCAGCCCTGATATGCTGCACTGATGAGGCTGATGTTTCACTGATGGGCACACTGATGGCCACTGATGAGGCTGCGCTGATGCCCCTCGGATAAGATGGCACTGAGAAGCTGCACTGATGGGCATTGATATGATGCACTGGTGGCCACTGATGGGACTGTATTCATGGCTTCTGATGAGGCCGCACTGATATGCTGCACTGATGAGGCTGCACTGATAGGAAGTTATGAGGCTGCACTGATGGGCGCTGGTGAGGCTGAACTTATGGGCACTGATAGACTGTGGTTGTGATCTGTGGTTTACAGATGACAGGGCGAGTCATAAACAGGAAGGGGTGTGGCCTTTACAGGAAGGGGTGGGTCATATTTAATTTAGGGGTGCCCAAGTTTAGTCAGGCCTAGGGCAGCAAAAAACCTAAATACACCACTGAGTATAGGGTACAGCATGGCACAGTCTAGGGCACACTTTTTCACACAGGGTCTCGAAAGATGTTGGCTGTCGCATTTTGAAAGTCCCTTGCCTTGAACAGTTTTTTACAGTTACAAAAAAGTTACAACAAAAAAATATAGAAAAAAATTAAAAATTTTAAAACCAAAAAGCCAAAAACAGTTGTCCTTTTATTGAGTTAATTTTCTGTTCTTACACTACTTTTCTACTCTTTCTTCTTTTACTGTACTTTATAATATACTGTTATACTGTAATGTTTTATTGTTACTGTGTTTTATTATTAACCATTGTTTGCTTTGCAGGTACGCCCATCAGCTGCAGCACTGATTTATTTTTTCTGACAGCAACAGTGTTTGCTCTCACCATATACGTAATCAATGATTGTAGCGCTGTAGGAGGTGATTTCACCACTGCAGTTAAAAAGAGCATATATGGCGAAGCAAAGGGGATGGGGTGGACACAGAGGACGGATCTCCCCTATGCTTCGCCATATTTTTTTTAACACTTTTCTTGGCAGAGATTTCTTCAAGGCAAATAGAACATTGCATGTATGGCCATCATTAGAAGTAGGCGGATACTGGGAGGGCTAATGTTTTTTACAGCCATCAGTCAGCTTACATGTAAAAGCAATCCTAGCAGATAATTAGCCGCTAGAATGCTTTTACAAGCAGTTGGAGAGGACTTCCGCGGACTCCCACGGACTCCCCACCGCCTTCCACATTTTTTTCATGCTTTCCTGTCCCACCGGGTAACCCGAGACTGCAGCCGGTGGTTCTGTCAGCTGACCATAGAGCTGATTGGAGACCAGAATGGGTCTGGAGACCAGAATAAAATACTGGAAGTTACAAGCATTTCATGACTTCGGTTTCACCAGATATAAACAGTGTCATTGGGAAAGCATCTTATCACACCAATCTTGGAGTGGTCAGATGCTTTAAGGGCAGAGGAGAGATCTAGAGTCCAATAGACCCCAATTTTTTGAAAAAAAGAGTACCTGTCACTACTTATTGCTATCATAGGGGATATTTAAATTCCGTGTGATAACAATAAAAATTATAAAAAAATAAAAAAAAAAATGAAAGGGAAGGTGTCAAAGTAAAATAAAAATGCAAAATAAAAAAAATTAAAAAAAAACACAATTCAAGCACTCCTGTCCCCCTGCACTTTCGTGCAAAAGCGAACACAAGCATCAGTCTGGTGTCATATTTAAACAGCAATTGTGCCATGCATGTGAGGTATCGCCACGAACGTCAGATCGAGTGCAGTAATTCTTGCAGTAGACCTCCTCTGTAAATGTACGTAGTTTGTTGCCGCTGCACAGGCGTGCGCAATTTTAAGGGATGTCATGTTTGGTAGCTATGTAATCTGTATAAGATCATCTTTTATATTTTACCAAAAAAATAGGCAATACAGTATATAGTGTATTTGTGCATTACATTAAAAAAAAAGTGTTTTGTTCCCCAAAAAATTGCGTTTGGAAAATCTCTGCATAAATACCGTGTGACAAAAAAAAAAAATGCAACACCCACCATTTTGTTCTGTAGGGCCTCTGCTTTAAGAATAATATATCATTTTTGGGTGTTCAAAGTAATTTTCTAGAAAAAAAAATAATTTTTTTCATGTAAACAAAACGTGTCAGAAAAGGCTTGGTCTTCAAGAGGTTAGAAGATTGGGTGATGTGTGGCATAAGCTTCTAATATTGGGTATAAAATGCCAGGACAGTTCAAACACCCCCCAAATGACCCCTTTTTAGAAAGTAGATACCCCATGCTATTTGCTGAGAGGTATGTTGAGTCCATGAAATACTTTATATTTCGCCACAAGTTTCGGGAAAATTAAATGTATTTTTTTTCTATTTTACACAAAGTTGTCACTAAATGATATTAAATACATTCTACTGCTTTTCCTGAGTACAGGGATACCACATGTGTGAGACTTTTTGGAAGCTAGCTGTGTACAGGACCCCGAAGACAAATCACTTCCTTCAGGTTTTCTAAGGGCATAAATTGCTTATTTTACTTCCTCACTACCTATCACAGTTTTGGAGGCCCTGGAATGTCAAGATAGTGCAACCCCCCCCCCCCCCCCCCCATGGTGAGTCCATGGAATATTTTATATTTTGTCACAAGTATCGGGAAAATACCAACTTTTTTTTTTTTTTTACACAATATACCCATGGAATGTGTGACCAATATATGACAACTTTGTGTAAAAAAAAAAAAAAAAACCTGTAATTTTCCCGATACTTGTGGCAAAATATAAAATATTCCATGGACTTAAACATACCTCTCAGAAATTAGCTTAGGGTGTCTACTTTCCAAAAAGGGGTCATTTGGTGGGGGGTTTTGTGCTATCTTGGCATTTCATGGCCTCCGAAACTGTGATAGGTAGTGAGGAGTGACATCAACAATTTACTCCCTTAGAAAGCCTAAAGGCAATGATTGGTTTTCGGGGTCCTGTATGCAGCTAGACTGCCAAAAAGTCTCACACATGGGGTATCCCCATACTCAGGAGAAGAAACAGAATGTATTTTGGGGTGTAATTGCACATACATCCATGGCTTGTGTAAGCAATACATCATTTCATTGACAACTTTGTGTTAAATTTTCAAAAACCTGTGACAAAAAAATTAAATATTCAATGGGCTCAACATGAAAAAGGCTCTCAGAAAATGTCTTGAGTCTTGGGGTGACTACTTTCCATAAAGGGGTCATTTGGGGGGGGGGGGGGTTGTACTGCCCTGCCATTTTAGCACTTCAAGAAAGTAAAAGCTGCGTAAGTTCTAGTAAATACACCATAGTTTTTAGACGCTATAACTTTTGCGCATACTAATAACAATACGCTTATTGAGATTTTTATTTTTTTTTATCAAAGACATGTAGCTAAATACATTTTGGCCTAAATCTATGACAAAAATTGAGTATATTGACTATTTTTTATAAGAAAAAGTGGAAAATGTAATTTTTTCTCAAAATGTTTGGCCTTTTTTGTTTATATCGCAAAAAATAAAAACTGCAGAGGTGATCAAATACCACCAAAAGAAAGCTCTATATGTGGGGAAAAAAGAACATACATTTTGTTTGGGTACAGCATTGCTTGACCGCGCAATTGTCAGTTAAATTCACGCAGTGCCAAATTGCAATAAATGGCCTGGTCATTAAGGGGGTAAATCCTTCATACTTACATGCTCTGTTCAGTGATTTTGCACAGAGCAGCCCTGATCCTCCTCCTCAGTCCTCCATAGGACACATAGAGATGCGGCTCGGCCCCACGCCACCCCACTCTCTCCTCACTGACTCACTTGCTGTGATTGACAACAGTGGGAGTCAATGGCTCCTGCTGCTGTCTCAGCCAATGAGGAGAGAGAGACCCAGGACAGCCAAGGCTCCTGTGCACAATGCTGGATCAAGAGGGGGTTCAGATGAGTATTAGGGGGGTTGGAGCAGCAAACAGAAGGTTTTTCACCTTCATGCATAGAATGCATGAAGATAAAAAAACCTTCAGCCTTTACAGCCACCTAAAATAAAGTGTGTTCCCACTAGAAGTCTGAAGAAAATATTATCCTGAAATACACATTTGTTAAAGTCTCTTACATATTATGTTTTTATTATTTAGTTATATGTAAAGTTGGTGTAAACTACATTTAAATGTTTCTAATCATCTCTTTGTACTGCAGCTGTAATATACTGTACAGGGCTATGACGATATGAAGGTGATATTACAAACAAAGTGTGTGCAAATTCAAATAAGGCCTCTTGCTCACACACCTAAAAACGCCATGTTTTTAGGCATTGGGGCATTTTTGTTTTTTTACTGATCTAAATGCAACTCATTGTTTTTAATAGGCCTGTACACTCAGGCGTGTAAACTTACCCTGCATATAGATCAGTAAAATAAAACATTTTTTTTTTTTTTTTTTTTAATTCAACGTTACTGGACAGGATTTTACACACGTATACATATATGCACAAATACAAAGAATTATTACGCACATGCCGTCCGTGTATGCATGTTTATTATACAACTTATCCTCTTGTTTTTTGCAGGAATTTTCTTTCACAAATCTGATGCTTGCACATCAGTACCATGTGCAATAAACTCCTATTTGTTCCCTTTGATCTTTTAAATATACTATTGGAAGTGTTTTATTATATCTTTTTGACAAGTGCAAAAATAGCTGTTCATCCAAGCAGAAATTTTGAGAGCTGATAACTTCCTGTGTTCTCTGCCTTGGACAGTTATCAGTTAAAGAGGAAGTAAACCCTCCTCTGCAAGTTGTACCTATAGGTAAGCCTATGATAAGGCTTACCTATAGGTATTGTAAATATCTCCTAAACATGTACCATTTAGGAGATATTTACCTTACATGCAGCCAGTGACATCACTGGTGCATGCGCTCTGAAGGAACGGCCGCTGGTGCCGTTCCTTCAGAGCCCCGTGCCGTGACCGTCGGCTCCCATGTGCGGGAGTGACATCACTGCGGCTCCGGCCAATCAGATGGCCGGATGCCGCGATTCCAGAAGACGGGCGACTGAACATGTCGCCCGTCATAGAGGTAAGTGGGTGGCACGGTGGGGGCTCGTTCTAAGGTAAGTATTTCATAATGAGCTAGTATGTGATGCATACTAGCTCATTATGTGTTTCTCTTTCAGGTTGGGAAAAAAAATTGGGTTTAAACCTCTTTAAGCTGGATACACACTATACAACATTTGTTGTTTAATTTCCTTTAGATTCAGCTTCAACTATGTAGTACAAGGGCCTGCCTGATTGCATACAAAATGAAAGTGTTTAGGATTGACCTCATATTATATGGTTTTGGTAAATGTAAAGGAAAAAATCTAAAGAAAATTGTATAGTGTGTATCCAGCTTTAATTCCCTGCTATCTCGGTGGACTGCAAAACACCACTCCTGTTATGGAGAAGAGAGGAGTTGTTATACTGAAAAAAATTATAAACACAACACTTGTTTTTGCCCCCATTTGCATGAGCTGAACTCAAAGATCTAAGAAAACCGGGATTCATCCGTGAAGAGAACACCTCTCCAAAGTGCCAAACACCATTGAATGTGAGCATTTGCCCACTCAAGTCAGTTACGACGATGAACTGTAGTCAGGTCGAGTCCCTGATTAGGACGATGAACATGCAGATGAGCTTCCCTGAGACAGTTTCTGAAAGTTTGTGTAGAAATTCTTTGGTGATGCAAACTATTGTTGCAGCAGCTGTCCGGGTGGCTGGACTCAGACGATCTTGGAGGTGAAGATGCTGGATGTGGAGGTCCTGGTCTGGTGTGGTTTCACGTGTTCTGCGGTTGTGAGGCCGGTTGGATGTACTGCCAAATTCTCTGAAACGCCTTTGGAGGCGGCTTATGGTAGAGAAATGAACATTCAATTCATTCTGCTCTGGTGGACATTCCTGCAGTCAGCATGCCAATTGCACGCTCCCTCAAAACTTGTGACATCTATGGCATTGTGCTGTGTGATAAAACTGCACATTTTAGGGTGGTCTTTTATTGTGGCCAGCCTAAGGCACACCTGTGCAATATTCATGCTGTCTAATCAGCATCTTGATATGCCACACCTGTGAGGTGGATGGATTATCTTGGCAAAGGAGAAGTGCTCACTAACACAGATTTAGACAGATTTGTGAACAATATTTGAGAGAAATAGGCCTTTTGTGTACATAGAAAAATTGTTAGATCTTTGGGTTCAGCTCATGAAAAATGGGGACAGAAACAAAAGTGTTGCATTTATAATTTTGTTCTAACAAAGTGCTATGTAGCCCCTGTCCTAGGGTGACAATGCTATTTGGTATGGTTGTCACTATGGCAGTTGTTGTTAATGGCAGGATTAACAGGTAAAAATAAAGGGAAAAAGAGTGAAAAAAGAAAACCAATGCAGCCACCACATCCAAGTATTGGTAAGTTGCAAACCTATCAATTTCAAGTAATTACTTGTCTGTGTGACCTCAGATAAAAAAAATAATTTTCATTACATGTAATAATATAGCTTGGTCACTGATCCCCACCCAGGTTGAAAGGAAGGCCCGAAGCTAGGAGGAACGAATGAAGCGTAGGGCTGGCTTGACAGGGTGGAAGGGGAACCAGACAGCATTACTGAGACAGAGTTATTGTACAAAAGAGAGAGGTGGGAGTCTTACTTACGTGATTTGTTGAGTAGATGGAGTGATGGGGAGGGTCATAGAAGAAAAGACTGTAGGAAGGGGTGGTACAGTAACAGTCGGAGTGGGGGGCCATCGGATGAACGTCCCGCCCTGAGATAGGGTAAGTTGGTTGGAGGAGTAGGTATGGAGATGGCTGCTGGGACCCCTTGGACAGGGTTAAAAATATGTTTGTGTGATACAAGTGGGGAACCATTGTTG
Organism: Pelophylax lessonae; assembly: GCF_965119305.1. Taxonomy (NCBI): domain Eukaryota; kingdom Metazoa; phylum Chordata; class Amphibia; order Anura; family Ranidae; genus Pelophylax; species Pelophylax lessonae. The sequence continues at coordinate 115,989,828 of NC_138779.1, forward strand.
GTGTGGTGTCCTTTGGTTGGGTGTGGTCCAATGAGAGGGACCAGGTAGTGTTAGACCTGTAATGTCCCCGAGTCGGTGTTCTGCGGCTAGGGACATCTAGCTTTGGTTTATGTTAATGTTATTTTATTGTTATTTATTATTTATGTTGTTTGATAAAAGGCCAGAAGGCCATTTAACTCCACCTTGTGTCTTGTGTCTTAATGGGGTAAAAGGGGGGTGGAGCTTATAAGAGGTTATGTGGTAGTCATAAGGATACCGCTGAGCTACCCCAGTCATTGAATCAGCAGCACTGTGCAATGCAGTAGAGCTTGATTGACTCACACTGCTGGCTTTTGTTGTATTTAAAGGATTTAAAGGAAGCTAAAATATAGACAGATGCAGGTACTTATACTAGAATTATAAAAAAAAAAAAAAAAGTTTGCAATGAACTGGACATACAGGAACTGGATTAAAGCTGGATTTGCACTGGTGCGATGTTAGACATTGCATATGATTTGCACAGCACTGCTGTGCAAATCACTTGCGATGTCTGTGCAATGCAAATTCGGCCATACAGATTGTATGGCTAAATTTGCATCGCATTCCCACCAAAATGGTGTAGGACTCTTTTTTTGGTCCACACTGGAATCGGATCGCATGGATGTTCACACCCAATGCGATCTGATTCCTGCACCATTTAGCAGTTCACATTGCGATCTGCGAACCGTACTCGGGGTGTCAATAACTTTTTATCGACATCCACAGTGGTTCGCATAGGGCAGTATGAACTGCCTGCCAGTGACACGTGGTGTGGAAACCCGTCCTTGAATCGCGCTGGTTCCCGCATCGCATATGTGAACCCAGCTTAGATTGAGTTTTTTGTATGTGTATGGAGTCCAGCTTTAAAGTCAGCCAAGCATCAGTTTCATTGCCTTGCACCAAGATAAATATCTGCACTGCCGTTTATAAGAAGCAAGATAACAACACCCCACAACAAAATCTTGTTTATAGAAGCTTATTCAAGCTGGCTGTCAACCAGGTGAATCCAATCACATGACAACTATGTGATATGCGTGCCAGGCATGTGGATCAAATGACACTGAAAAATCTTTATCATAAAGGCCTTAATAAATATTACAGAGCCGATTTGGCAGAAATGACACAAAGTACTCAATCCTCTTTGCCCTTTGAATTAATCCAGCCTTTGCAAAATGAATGAGGGCCCTGGGTGAAGTTTTTTTTTTTTCTATCCGTGTTTTTCCTGGAACAGGTGTCACCTGCTGCCACCCATCCTGAGAGAACGAGCAGGATTTCACTGACGCTGCGGTGTCAGATTCGGCCCTGAGTATTTAAAGATGTGCACACTCATTTTTTTCTCCTTGTCCCAGCCCCCATTCTTTATTCCCACTGAGCTCACACACACTTTAATTCCTCATCTCCCACAGAGGAAAAGTCTGGTGTGAAGTGTGTGGTCAGACTGATGATGAGCACAATACATTCCACTGGGAACTTGAAAGAGCTTTAATTAATTAAAACAGAACTCTAAGCAGATACAACAAATTTAATTAATATGATTACTTAAAGAAGAACTCCAGGTATGGACATTTTTACATATCAGAAAACACTTTGCATTCATTGCGAAAATCCAAAGCGATCTCAGAATCTTGTCAACTTGACAACTTCCAGAGTTCAGGCTAGTGGGGATCAATATAAGTTGCTGTCTGTTGAAGTGATTTCAAGCTTCTGGAGCAGGGGTGTCAAGCTCAATTTCATTCAGGTCCACATCAGCATTATGGTTGCCCTCAAAGGGTTGGTTGTATCTGTAAGACTGTATGCAGAGTTCAGGAGTGTGCTACATACAGAGTACAGAGTTCAGCAGTGCCCTACACAGAGTGCAGAGTTCAGGAGTGCAATATGTACAGCATGCAGAATTTGGAAGTGTACTGTGTGCAGAGTTAAGGAGTGTCCTTACAGAGTGCAGAGTTAAGGAGTGTACCATGTACAGAGTGCAGAGTTAAGGAGTGTACCATGTACAGAGTGCAGAGTTAAGGAGTGTACCAGGTACAGAGTGCAGAGCTAAGGAGTGTACCAGGTACAGAGTGCAGAGCTAAGGAGTGTACCATGTACAGAGTGCAGAGTTAAGGATTGTACCATGTACAGAGTTAAGGAGTGTACCAAGTACAGAGTGCAGAGTTAAGGAGTGTACCATGTACAGAGTGCAGAATTAAGGAGTGTACCATGTACAGAGTGCAGAATTAAGGAGTGTACCATGTACAGAGTGCAGAATTAAGGAGTGTACCATGTACAGAGTGCAGAGTTAAAAGGTAACTACACTTTTGTGGAGAAAAAAATCAAGAAAAGATAATATAGCGTAAACAATTGCGACACAGGTCATATTGTAATCGAACGTTATTAAAAATGACCGTTCCTTTTCAATCTGCTGCTACTGTAATGTTCTGAAAATGCAATATGGCTACCTGGAGGTGTTCTGTACACAGAATGTGTACTGAACACACCCCAGAAACATTGCTTTAAGGAGTGTATTGTGTACAGAGCCTTGTGTTTGACACGTGTTCTAGAGGAATACCACAGGTTTGTAATATGCATAGTTACATCAGTTCTCTAGCAATGTAACTATGCAAAAATATACCTGGAATTCTTCTTCTTCAAAATAGCCAGGAAATGCAATTTTAAATGCAATTAGTTGAAGAACCTAAATTTGCCTTGAAATCAGCCTTCTGTAATCTCCTATACACCAGCCTCACAAAAGGGGGAGGGAGGGCCAATCAGGCTCGGGCCTAGCACACATGCCCTAACAGTCAAAATACTAACAGCAAGCAGAAGTAGAGTGCTGGCTCACCAGTGTGCTGTTGTTTCTTCACTGTCCAATCAGCAGTGTGTTCTTGACCTAGCTTTTCTTTTGCAATAAAAGTCAAGAAGTTGCCTGTGCCATATTGGAGGCAATGGAAGGTAAATGGTTGCAAAAACCTACCTATAACATTTATATATACTGAAAAAAGTTATAAACATAACACTTTTTCTATGTACACAAAAGGCCTATTTCTCTCAAATATTGTTCACAAATCTGTCTAAATCTGTGTTAGTGAGAACTCCTTTGCCAAGATAATCCATCCACCTCACAGGTGTGGCATATCAATATGCTGATTAGACCGCATAAATGTTGCATAAATATTGCACAGGTGTGCCTTAGGCTGGCCACAATAAAGGCCACTCTAAAATGTGCAGTCAGTATCTGGTGTGACCACTATTTGCCTCACGCAGTGCAACACATCTCCTTCGCATAGATTTGATCAGTTTGTTGATTGTGGCGGGTGAAATGTTGGTCCACTCCTCTTCAATGTCTGTGCAAAGTTGCTGGATTTTGTCAGGACCTTTCGTATACGCTGATCCAGAGCATCCCAAACATGCTCACTGGGTGACATGTCCAGTGAGTTTGTTGGCCATGCAAGAACTGGGATGTTTTCAGCTTTCAGGATCTGTGCACAGATCCTTGCAACATGGGGCCATGCATTATGATACTGCAACATGAGGTGATGGTTGTGGATGAATGGCACAGCAATGGGCCTCAGGATCTCATCACGGTATCTCTGTGCATTCAAAATGCCATCAATAAAATGCACCTGTGTTCGGTGTCCATAACATACGCCTGCCCATACCATAACCCCACCGCCACCATGGGCCACTCGATCCACAACGTTGACATCAGCAAACCGCTCACCCACACGACGCCATATACACTGTCTGCCATCTGCCCTGTACAGTGAAAACTTAGATTTATCTGAGAAGAGAACACCTCTCCAAAGTGCCAGACGCCATTGAATGTGAGCATTTACCCACTGTAGTCAGTTACAATGACGAACTGCAGTCAGGTCGAGACCCCGATGATGGTTTCTGACAGTTTGTGCAGAAATTCTTTGGTTATTCAAACCAATTGTTTCAGCAGCTGTCCGAATGGCTGGTCTCAGATGATCTTGGAGGTGAAGATGCTGGGTGTGGAGGTCCTGGGCTGGTGAGGTTATAGGTGGTCTGTGGTTGTGAGGCCAGTTGGATGTACTGCCAAATTCTCTGAAACACCTTTGAAGAAGGCTTATGGAAGAGAAATAAACATTCAATTTACACGGGCAACAGCACTGGTGGACATTCCTGCAGTCAGCATGCCAATTGCACGCTCCCTCAAAATGTGCAACATCTGTGGCATTGTGCTGTGTGATAAAACTGCACATTTTAGAGTGGCCTTTTATTGTGGCCAAACAAAGGGGTGATATCTGCGCTTAGACAAATAAATATATAGATATATAAATAAATATATATGCATAAATAGGTATATCAATATGTTGATTATGGCAGCCAGCTAAAAAGTGGATTACAAACTTATAAACATAGAAAAGGGATAAAAGCAGCGCCAAAAATTATGATAAAAACTGAATAAAAGCGTCCTCTTGCAGTCCAAAATGTCCAATACAGTATATGGAGGAAGGAAAGTAGGAGCGAGATCCCAGATACCAATGGGGAAGTCAGATGGAATATACACCCAGTCGTGATGAGCACACTAACTGCTTACCAGATGGTGATCATATACAGGCGATGTAAAATTCTCAAACAGCTCAACCAAGGAAAGGATATGCCACAGGAACTATTCACAGTATCTCCAATATACCACCAATGAACCTTGTGAAAATTCCCTACCCTCGTCACTTCCGGTGCGAGTACGTCATTCATTAGCTGAGCCGCTTCCCAGTGCGCATGCTTACAGCTTCGGAGGAGCTCCTCCGAAGCTGTGAGCATGCGCACTGGGAAGCGGCTCAGCTGATGAATGACGTACTCGCACCGGAAGTGACGAGGGTAGGGGATTTTCACAAGTTTTATTGTGGCCAGTCTAAGGCACACCTGTGCAATAACGATGCTGTCTAATAAGCATATTGATACTGCACACCTGTGAGGTGGATGGGTTATCTATGTGTACATAGAAAAAGTCTTAGATCTTTGAGTTCAGCTCATGAAAAATGGGGGCAAAAACAAAAGTGTTGCGTTTATAATTTTGTTCAGTGTAAAAGAAAATCTGGGTAGCAGTGACTATAACATGGTGGTTATCAACACAGAAGGTTTTTTTATCTTAATGCATTCTATACATTAAAATAAAAAAACCTTCTTTGTGCAGTAGCCCCCTCAGCCCCCCTAGTACTTACCTAAACCCCATCTTAATCCAGCAATGTTGCACGAGAGACTTGGCTGTCCAGGGCTCCCCTCCTCATTGGCTGAGACAGCAGCAAAGCGCCATTGGCTCCCACTGCTGTCAATAAATGTCAGTGAGTCAATGAGGAGAGAGAAGGGTGGGGCCGGACTGCAGCTCTATGTCTGAATGGACACAGGGAGCTGTGGCTAGCCCCATAGCAAGCTGCTCGCCGTGAGGGGACTCAACAGGAGGGAGGGGCCAAGAGCGCCAAAGAAGAGGAGGATCTGGATTTGTCTGTGCAAAACCACTGCACAGAGCAGGTAAGTATAACAGGTTTGTTGTTTTTAAGAAAATAAAATGAGGCTTTAGTATCACTTTAACTTTGGGAGAGCAAATTTTCCAAGGATGAGGGCTACTCTCCAAGACTTAGACTGGGAGGGTATTTTGGCATAGTTGAACACAGAACAGAAATGGGAATTCTTCAAAAAGACTGTATGTGAAAACACTGCAAAATAGATTCCATGGGCAAAAAGTTTAAACGGCTAAAAATAAAACGTATGTGACTTACGGCCAAGGTTAAAAAAGCTATAAATAATAAGAAAAGAGCTTTAAAAAAAATATAAAAATGAAGGAACACTATTATTATTTAAAATGTATAAATACATAAATGTTCCTTATAGTGATCTTTGTGTTAAGTTATTCACTTTAAGGTCATCACAGAGAACAAGGGGGCACTCTTTACATCGGGAGGAAAAGAGATTTAATCTTCAAATACGGAAAGGCTTCTTCACAGTAAGAGCTGTGAAAATGTGGAATGGACTCCCTCCAGAGCTGGTTCTGGCTAGAGATGGTTCGCCCGGCGGTCGGTTTGCGGCAAACTTCGCTCATTCGCTGTCCGCCAATCATGCGAACATATGGCGATGATCGCGGCCACCATATTCTTTTACATTGTGAAGAACTTTGACCCATGACACATCCATCAGGTGGTACAGGACAGCCAATTTAGACATTTCAGCACATGGACATACCCCCTACCTGATAAACAGACCTGATCTGGCTGCCATTTTACATTCTGCTGTTTTTCAGTGTAGGGAGAGGTTTGCTGTGTGCAGCAGGGACAGATTTTCAGTGACACATATCACTCTGTTATAGGTCCACAAAAGTCCTTTTAACCACTTTACCACCGGAGGATTTTGCTGTCTTCCGTTCAGGCCACTTTTTGCGATTCGGTGCTGTGCGACTTTAACTGACAATTGCGCGGTCGTGCGACGCCGTACCCAAACGAAATTTACGTCCTTTTTTTCCCACAAACAGAGCTTTCTTTTGGTGGTATTTGATCACCTATGCGATTTTTACTTTTTGCGCTATAAACAAAAAAAGAGCGTTTATTTTGAAAAAATAACAATATTTTTCACATCTTTTTATATGAAATTCCCCCCCAAAAAAATTTAAAAATCAAATTTTTTTAAAATTTTTGGCCAATTTGTTTTCTGCTACCTATGTTTGGTAAAAAAAATCATGATAAGCGTATTTTGATTGGTTTGCGCAAAAGTTATTGCGTTTACTAACTACGGGAAAGATTTCTGTCATTTTTTTTTTTTTTAACGTGTAATGGCGGCGATCTGCGATTTTGTTTGCGGGACTGCGACACTGCGGCGGACAGATCGGACCCTTGACTGACATTTTTGACACTTTTGGGGGTACCAGTGACATTACTGCAGTAATCAGTGCTATATATATGCACTGTTACTGTAAAAATGACACTGGCAGTGAAGGGGTTAATTTTATTGGAGAGGGAGGGGTTAATGTATGCCTGGTGCTTACTGACGTGTGGGGGGGGAGGTGACTTTGTGAGACAGGGACAGATCGGATGTCCAGCTATGCTGAACACTCCGATCTGTCACTTCCTGTCACTATGGAGATCCGCCCGCTGTGTTTACACACAGCGGGCGGATCTCCAGACTCGATCCCCGACGATCGGGTAAGAGCAGCGGCGATCGCCGCTGCTCCTCCCCTGGCCCGACTCCCGCTGTAAATGAAAACAGCGGGAGCGCGCCTCCGGCGGCGCGCGAGCGCCGCCTACAGGGGGAGGAGTCCAGCAACGTAGGTCTACGTCGCTGGACGGGATCTCAGCAAAGTGCCACAGTAGCCTCCATGTGAGCGGAGGTAAAGTGGTTAAGGACTGGTATTTGGTATAGGTGTACTATCTATATTCTCTCTTTTGTCAGTGTAGGGAGAGGTTTGTTGTGGGGAGCAGGGACAGATTGTCAGTGACACAGATCGCTCTGTTATAGGTCCACAAAAGTCCTTTCAAGGACTGGTATTTGGTATAGGTGTTCTATTCTTTGGTGTGCAGTATATAGGGGTGTAATACACTTATAATATACTTTCTAATATAGAAAGCATATTATAGTGTATTTGGGTACTGCAGAAATTTTGCCTCCTTTGCTGCGTTAACTCTGCTACACACAATGACAAAAGTTACTAGAAAATATTTTTCATAACTGGTGTGATAGACCAGTGGCCCCCCAAAACGACAGATTGAAGTGGGGTGTTATAGTTTTTTTGGGTACTGCAGAAATGTTGTCTCTTTCGCTGCATTAACTCTGCTACACACAGTGACAAACGTTACTAGAAAATATTTTTCATAACTGGTGTGATAGACCAGTGGCCCCCCCAAAACGACAGATTGAAGCGGGTCGTTATACTTTCATAAGAATTTTTGCATACTGCAGAAATGTTGCCTCTTTCGCTGTGTTAACTCTGCTACACACAGTGATAAAAGTCACTCGAAAATATTTTTCATAACTGGTGTGATAAACCAGTGGCCCCCCCAAAACGACAGATTGAAGTGGGGTGTTATACTTTCATAATAGTGTTTTTGGGTACTGCAGAAATGTTGCCTCTTTCACTGCATTAACTCTGCTACACACAGTGACAAAAGTTACTAGAAAATATTTTTCATAACTGGTGTGATAGACCAGTGGCCCCCCAAAAACGACAGATGGAAACGGGGTGTTATAGTGTTTTTGGGTACTGCAGAAATGTTGTCTCTTTCGCTGCGTTAACTCTGCTACACACAGTGACAAACGTTACTAGAAAATATTTTTCATAACTGGTGCGATAGACCAGTGGCCCCCTCAAAATGACAGATTGAAGCGGGATGTTTTACTTTCATAATAGTGTTTTTGGGTAGTGCAGAAATGTTGCCTCTTTCACTGTGTTAACTCTGCTACACACAGTGACAAAAGTTACTAGAAAATATGTTTCATAACTGGTGTGATAGACCAGTGGCCCCTCAAAACGACAGATTGAAGCGGGGTGTTATAGTGTTTTTGGGTACTGCAGAAAAGTTGTCTCTTTCACTGCATTAACTCTGCTACACACAGTGACAAACGTTACTAGAAAATATTTTTCATAACTGGTGTGATAGACCAGTGGCCCCCCCAAAACGACAGATTGAAGCGGGTTGTTATACTTTCATAAGAATTTTTGCATACTGCAGAAATGTTGCCTCTTTCACTGTGTTAACTCTGCTACACACAGTGACAAACGTTACTAGAAAATATTTTTCATAACTGGTGTGATAAACCAGTGGCCCCCCCAAAACGACAGATTGAAGCGGGCTGTTATACTTTCATAATAGTGTTTTTGGGTCCTGCAGAAATGTTGCCTCTTTTGCTGCGTTAACTCTGCTACACACAGTGACAAAAGTTACTAGAAAATATTTTTCATAACTGGTGTGATAGACCAGTGCCCCCCCCCCCCCCAAAACGACAGATGGAAGCGGTGTGTTATACTTTCATAATAGTGTTTTTGGGTACTGCAGAAATGTTGCCTCTCTCGCTGCTTTAACTCTGCTACACACAGTGACAAAAGTTACTAGAAAATATTTTTGATAACTGGTGTGATAAACCAGTGGCCCCCTAAAACGACAGATTGAAGCGGGGTGTTATATACCTTCTTCCACATATACTGCGCTTCTCTAGAGACTTTTGTCACAGGGTCATCTAAAAAATGACAGGCAGAGGAAGAGGCAGGCCCTTCTGCAGGGGTGGTAGGGGTAGGGCAGGAGCACCAGGCGAAAGTGGGAAGTTGCAGAAGGTGCGTTCGATTACGTCAAAGGATGCAGCAGACTTGGTTGAGTAGCTCACTCAGCCTTCCTCTTCTGCACCCTCCTCATCCTCTCTACCTGCACCCTCTTCACTCTCTGCTGTGTGCACCCGCAAAGACACCAACACCCCCACCATATACCCTCCGCTTGAGTCACAGGAATTATTTTCTGATCCATCACAAGACATTTATGATGCGCAGCCATTCTTGGCATCGGATCAGGTAGCAACAGCTGCCACTAAGCAGTCTGAGATCAGCCCAAGGAGGTTGGTCCCCGCTGTTGCTGCCTACTCCGAGATCTCAAATGTTTGTGGTGGGGATGGTGACGTCGATGATGACGTGTCTATGGATGTCACGTGGTGCGAACAAGAGAGGAAGAGGAGGGTAGTTGAGAGGGAGAGATGGACCAGCAGATAGGGAGAAGGCGGAACTTACATTGCACAGGAGGGACAAACCAGACTGGTAATGTATCAGGAGCGAGCCATCAACCATGTACGGTCACATCTGGCGCTCCCAGGACGCCGCCACATGGCTCCGCAGTGTGGGCTTTTTTTTAACCTGTCCGCTGCTGACAATAGTGTTGCCATCTGCAGCCTTTACAGTCAACGCATAAGTCGCGGTAAGCCCAACACTCACCTGGGGACGACCTCAAGAAGGCACCTGGACTCCCATCACCAAGCCCAGTGGGAGCAACACCGTCAGAACCCACAAAGCCACACTCCAGGCTTCCACCATCCAGCCTCTTCTCCTTCTCCTCTCTCCTCACATTTGTTCTCCACTCCACCTTCCATAATGCCGTCCTTAAGTTTTTCTGGAAAAAGGCAGGCTTCTGTGGCCCAAATGTTGGAGCGTAAAAAAATGATGACGCAGGATAACCCTCTTGCCCAACGGTTGACCGCTGGCTTGTTAGAACTGATAGCCTGCCAACTACTGCCGTATAAACTGGTGGACTCGGAGGCCTTTAGAAAATTTGTGGCCATTTGAACACCACAATGGAAGGTCCCAGGAAGGAAATATTTCTCGCAGAAGGGGATCCCAGAGCTATATGGCCATGTTCAGTGGCAAGTGAATGTATCTCTGGCACACAGTGTCGGTGCCAAGATACCTCTGATCACAGGCATGTGGTCTAGCAAACACGGGCAGAGAAGGTATATAACTTTTACTGCCCACTGGGTGAACCTTGTGACGGCCGTCAAGCATTTGACCCGTGGCACCCATGTAGATTTGGTTTTGCTGCCACGGATTACATGCAAGCCTGCCTCTTCTTCTCCTCCTCCTCCTCCTCCTCCATCCTCCCTTTGCTCCTTGGCTGTCTCCTCCTTTTCTGCTGCAACCGTCTCTTCAACTGCACTGCCCAAGATCCCCAGAACCTATTCGACATGCCAGGTGAGACGTTGCCATACTGTGCTGCGTCTGTTGTGCCTGGAAGCCAAGAGCCACACTGGTCCTGCAGTCCTTTCAGCTTTGCGTTCACAGGCAGATCAGTGGCTAAGACCGCTGAATTTGACAGTTGGTAAAGTGCGACAACGGTGCTAATCTGCTGAGCGCGCTGAAACAGGGCAAAATTACACACGTGCCATGCATGGCACACGTCCTGAACTTGGTCGTGCAGTGATTCATTGTCAAATACCCTGGGGTTCAGGACATCTTGCGGCAGGCCAGGAAAATCTTGGCCCATTTCAGAACATCTTAGACAGCCATGGCTCGCCTTGCTGACATTCAGCGGCGACACAACCTGCCCATCAGACGTCTTATTTGTGACTGCCCAACGCGATGGAACTCAACCTTGTATATGCTTGATAGGCTGCTCCAGTAGAAACGTGCAGTTAACGACTACCTGTACGAACTCTGCGGCAGGACAGGTTCTGGGGAGCTTGGGTTTTTTTCACCGCGCCAGTGGCTGCTCATGCGCGACGCATGCAGACTTCTGCGGCCATTTGATGAGATTACCAAACTCGCAGCCAGGGCACCATCAGTTACATTGTACCTTACACCTTCTTTCTGGAGTGTGCATTGCGTCGTGTCATTGCTCAAGCCGTCGAGGAGCAGGAGCAAGAAGATGAGGAAGTCGCAATGCTGGATGAATTCCCCGGGGGGGGCTACTCCATATGAGATAAGGGAACAACAGGAGTCTGAAGAGGAGTCAGAGGAGGATGGTGCCGGGGCGGATGAGGAGGAGCAAGAAGAGCATGCTTTAAACCCTTCTGGGATCCCTGGTGTTGTCAGTGGATGAGGGGAGGAGAACGAGGATGGCGTTATCCTGGATGATGAGCAGGAGCCAGGCCACTACACCGCTTCCAGTTTAGTGCAAATGGGGGCCTTCATGCTCCAGTGTTTGAAGAGAGACCCCATATAAAAGCATAAAGGGCAAGGACCTGTACTGGGTGGCAATGTACTTAGACCACCGGTACAAACAAAAAATGGCGGAAATGTTACCACCATCAGAGGGCTGTCAGAATGCAGCACTTCCAGGCCTTGCTTCAGGAAATGCTGCATTCTGCTTTTGCATGCGCTGGCAGAGGAATTTCCACTCACAGAGAAACAGTTGCGGGTAGAAATCCAACAGCGCCTGCAAGAAGAGGGCGGTTTGAAGATGTGTTGATCACTTCTGATATGAGATCATTCTTTCAGCCGACCCATCCACAGCTGTCCTCCGGATCCAGCATTAGGGAATGCCTAGACCGACAGGTGTCCAACTACATTGGGTTAACGGCCGATGTGGACGCTCTGAGAAGTGATAAACCCCTGGACTACTGGGTGGGCAGGCATGATCTCTGGCCAGAGCTTGCAGAATTTGCAATGGAACTGTTGGCTTTCCCCTCGTCCAGTGTCCTGTCCGAAAGGACATTCAGCGCAGCAGGGGGGGGTTGTGACCGATAAGCACACTCGCCTAGCCCACGACAGTGTTGACTACCTAACATTTATAAAAATTAATGAGGCATGGATCTCGGAGGAATTCAGCACATGTGACCAATGACCAGTAGACCATGTTTGATTCAAATTCCTCATGACAGGCCACAAATACCTGCCACCACCCATAACAATTCATGGTCCCTGTCTTAGGTAAATACAGCGGCATAAAAGGCCTTTTATGTCCGTTGAATGCCTAATTTGTGGGGCTGTAATGGCCGACACTTATTTATCCTGTGAATGTCTAATGTACCTCCAGCCACAGAAAACCAAGTTCTTTGCTGTCAGGTGAACGCCTGTGGGATCATTTTTGGGGCCTGTACTGGCCGACACTTACTTCTGTATCCTGTAAATGCCTAATGTACCTCCAGCTACAGAATACCAAGTTCTTTGCTGTCAGGTGAATGCCTGTGGGCTAATTTTTGGGGCCTGTACTGGCCGACACTCACTTCTCTATCCTGTAAATGCCTAATGTACCTCCAGACACAGAATACCAAGTTCTTTGCTGTCAGGTAAACGCCTGTGGGCTAATTTTTGGTGCCTGTACTGGCCGACACTTACTTCTTTATCCTGTGAATGCCTAATTTTTCAGACTGGAATTGAAAAGTAATGGGTCTGTAAATGTTCCGCTAAATTGTGGAATGGATGCGGACCCATTTTTCAGATGTGTGAATGGACCCTATATGTATTTGACATGTATTTACCGGCTGCTGTCAGTTCTGGCTGATTTAGAAAAAAAAAAAATAATAATTTTTTGGCTGAAAAAAAATAATAAATTGTATGGCAACTTTTCCAATAGCTATACTTCTGGTATGTCAGTGTCCATGTTGTGGGACTATTTGTGCACAGCTAGTAAGTATTTTGTGGCTGCAAATATGAACTGGAGGTTTTTAATGTTAGCCTACCATTAAAGTGAATGGGGTCCACCGCGAACTTGCGGTTCGCGAACATTTCAGAAAGTTTGCGGATGGCATTCGGGAACCGCCCCATCCGATGTTCGTCCATCACTAGTTCTGGCCAGCTCAGTAGATTGTTTTTAAACAAATGCACATAATATAACTGGATAATAACATTTACGTATAGGTAAAGTTGATCCAGGAAATATCAGATTGACTCTTGGGGGATCAGGAAGGATTTTTTTTTTTCCATGCTGGTGCAAATTAGATCATGTTTTATTGTTTGTTTTTTGCCTCCCTCTGGATCAACTGTGGGTAAAGAATTGTGTGTATATAGGATTGTACAATTTTTTCCCTTCTATTGGTTGAACTAAATGGACTTGTCTTTCTTTTAGCCAGACTAACTATGTAACTAGGTAAACTGCTATTTATGCATTTCAGTAGCATAGTTAGATTCTTGCCTGCAGTTCAACTAAATGTTGCAGCTAAAATCAAGACTCATCAGACCAGGCAACGTTTTTCCAATCTTCTATTGTCCAGTTTTGGTGAGCCTGCGTGAAATGTAGCCTCAGTTTTCTGTTCTTAGCCGACAGAACTAGCACCCAGTGTGGTCTTCAGCTGCTGTAGCCCATCTACTTTAAGGTTTGATGTTTTGTGCATTCAGAGATGGTATTCTGCATACCTCGGTTGTAACAAGTGGTTATTTGAGTTACTGTTGCCTTTCTATCCTCTCAAACGTCTGCCCATTCGCCTCTGACCTCTGACATCAACAAAGCATTTTTGTCCTCACAACTGCCACTCACTGGATATTTTCTCTTTTTTGGGCCATTCTCTGTAAACCCTAGAGATAGTTGTGTGTAAAAATCCCATTAGATCAGCAGTTTTTGAAATATTCAGCCTGTCTGACACCAACAACCATGCCATGTTCAAAGTTTCTTAAATCCCCTTTCTTCCCCATTCTGATGCTCGGTTTGAACTTCAGCAAGTCATCTTCACCAAGTCGAAATGCCTAAATGCATTGAATTGCTGCTGTAATTGGCTGCTTAGCAATGTGTTTTACCAAGCAATTGAACAGGCATACATAATAAAGTGGCCGGCAGCACTTGCAATGTCTTCCTAAGTGCCTCACCCCAAAACAGCTGCTATATTATCCCAGGTATTAAAGTAGAACTAAAGGCAAATCTTTTTTTTTTCCATTTTGGATAGAGTAAGGGAGGGTTATAACCCATCATTTTCTTGCCCTTAGTTATACTTTAAGGGGTCTATTTATAAAACATTTATGGCACGAATGTCAGAAGCATTCGTGCAAGTTGATCAAAATGTCACAGTATTTTCATGCCTGCATTGTTAACTCCATCTTGTGGCCAGAATGTGGTATAGTTTTCTGAAATACCTCAATGAGAAAACTTTACAGCATATACAGGAATTATCTTAGAAAAAAATACAGTGACATTTCTTCCAGTTTGCATAAATGCTTCTGAAATTTGTGCAACAAATGTTTTTTAAATAGACCCTTAAGAGTTGGATGGGTCCCCTTGTCATTGGATATCTTATGCAGTAGACGAGACTGAGAAAGGCAGTATGTCTCCTGAGATAAATGCTTCCCCCAGGTTATTATAAGATGGTCATTAACCACTTTAAGACTTTAAGGAGGATTTTCCTGCTTAACGTCCAGGCCACTTTTTTCAACTTGGCACTGCGCAACTTTAACTGACAATTGCGCGGTCATGCAATGCTGTACCCATACGAAATTTACGTCCTTTTTTTCCCACAAACAGAGCTTTCTTTTGGGTTGTATTTGATCACCTCTGTGCTTTTCATTTTTTGCGGTATTAATAAAAAAAGAGAGAAAATTTTGCGAAAAATTGACATTTTCTACTTTGACAGTTAAAAAACATCCAATATATTCAATTGTTGTCATATATTAAGGCCAAAATGCATTTAGCTACATGTCTTTAGCAAAAAAATTCTCATGGAGTGTATTTTTAACCACATAAGACCGGAAGATTTTACCCCATTCCTGACCAGGCCATATTTTGCGATTCGGCACTTTAACAGACAATTGCACGGTAGTGCGATGCTGTACCCAAATTAAATTTATGTTCTTTTTTTTTCCCACTAATAGAGCTTTCTTTTGGTGGGATTTGATCACCTATGCAATTTTTAATTTTTGAAAAAAAGAGCGACAATTTTGAAAAAAAAAAAAAACAATATTTTTCACATTCTGATATATAACATTCCCTAAGCAAAAAATTACAAATCAACATTTTTTAAAATTTTAGGTCAATTTGTTTTCTGCTACATATTTTTGATTAAAAAAAAATCACAATAAGCTTATTTTGATTGGTTTGCGCAAAAATTATTGCGTTTACTAACCAGGGGAAAGATTTGTCATTTTTATTGTTTATTTTTTTTTTTACTAGTAATGGCCGCAATCTGCAATTTTTTTGCGGGACTGCGACATTGCGGCGGACAGATCGGACCCCTAACTGACATTTTTTACACTTTTGGGGGGACCAGTGACACTACTACAGTAATCAGTGCTATAAATATGCACTGTTACTGTAATAATGACACTGGCAGGGAAGGGGTTAACACTGTTGGTGATCAAGGGGTTAAATGTGTGCCTCATGCTTACTGACCTGTGTGGGGAGAGGGGGTTGTGTGACACAGACACAGATCGCAGGTTCACGTCACCAGACCCAGCCGAGCCGCTCTGCTGCAGTAGCAGCAATGTGAGCGGTCGGCAAGTGGTTAAAAAGGCTGTCATGCTACAGAAGGTCAAACACAAGAACAAATGGGGCATTGGATTCAGATTTTCTAAGATTTACTTAGATTGTCACTGGGCACACTGGCTCCAGCTTGACAGCACTCTACAAAATGGGGACCACCTTCAGGAACAGAGAAAGGACCAAGAGTTAAGAGTCCAACAAACAGAACATACAATACAATGCAGGGGCTGACTGGCAACTTTCGGCCCAGGAGGCAAGTACATAACAGAGGCCCAAGGTGCAGTGATTCGGCCCCTCTCCCTCTTCCCAGCCTCCTCCTAACCCCCATTTGAGGCTGAAGCTCCGCTCCAGGTACTCTCTACTCACTGGCCGAATCCGGGTTTCCGGACCTGGCAAGCAGAGGGCGGTTGGGGGGAAATGGGACAGCTCGGATGCGGATGGAGGAGAGTCTCCAGTGGGGCATAGAACCAGCCTCTGCTCAAACACAGTTTACACCATCCATGCTAGGGGGAGGGGGGGCAGAAGCGGTGCAGCCTTTTTACGGGGCATCAGAATGGTCCAGGGGGCAATTGCCTCCCTGCAAATCTCTCTCCAGAGGCGTACAAACAGGGCTTTTTTTTTAGCATTTGTACGTGAAAATATGGGGGAAATTTACTAAAACTGGAGCATGCAGAATCTGGTGCAGCTGGGCATAGTACCCAATCTGCTTCTATTTTCAGCTTGTTCAATTAAGCTTTGGCAATAAGTCTCCATTCACACTAGTACGACTTGTCAGGCGACTTGGTCAGCCTGACAAGTCACGCACCGTCGCGGTCCATTGACTGCTACAGGAACCGTTCTAATAGGAGCGACACAAGTCGCTCCGACTTAGAAAAAGGGTCCTGTACTACTTCGGGGTGACCTGGAGCAACTTGCATAGACATTCATTTTATGAAGTTCGTGCAAGTCGTGCCGAGGTCGCGGTGCACGTGACTTCACAGGTCGCCCCCGAAGTCGTGCCGCTTCAGTGTGAACTGGCACTAAACCTGAAGCCTGAAAGTTGATTGGCTACCATGCACTGCTGCACCATATTCTGTGTGCACCAGTTTTGGTAAATCTCCCCCTATGTGTTACAATTAGTATTGAGCCAAAGGTTTGGTCCAAAACCTAGGTTTAAAATTAACTTTTGGCTGTTTTAGCGTTCAGACGAATGCCCAAACTTGAGCCCTTTCAGCCATCTGATTAGTAGGAGCAGCGCATTATATTTACAGTAGAAGTGGTATTTCTACCGCTTCTATATATAACAGATTCCCTCTAAAACTGGTTCCTAAGGAAGGTTCCTTTCACGTGTGATGTCCCTAGGAACTACTGACATAGGGAATCCCCATCTGTTTCAAGCAAATGGGCTGGGATAGCAGTGACATCACTGCCCAAGTATGGCCATTGGTCATATCTGTCATATGATGTTGCCATTATCTCCCACCCTTTCCTTACATAGCTGATGACAGATTAGAGACCTGTCATTCGGCTATGTGTACTGTAGGGGGTAGTCATACACGCCGGGTGACCTGTTTTTTTTTTTTCTTGACGAGTCGATGGGCAGTGGGCATCATGTTGATGATGAATTTACAATGAGGGGCAGCAGTAGCTGGGGACTTTCATTTTTAAAAGAGGCTTCTAGACTCCAATAAGCCACCCTGTCCACAGTCCCCCATAACCAAGGGCTCAAGTTGTGAAGAAGAGGGGCTTGTGCTCATCAACATGGGGAACAAGGTAATTTGCTGGGGGGGCATACTGAGAGCATATTACTTGGTACGGCTCAGGAGGTGGGGCATACACCCCCCCCCCCCATCTTTTTGTGGCCAGCTGGGCTGCATGCACGGATTAAGAGTCACACATAAAATCTGTACCAGACTCAAAGGTATGGTTTTCCAAAAGAACTCAATGAGAAAACTGTACAGAATTTTGGCCACTAGATGGAGCTAATGATACTGGAACTAATCTCTTAGAAAAAAACATAGCGACATTTAGTTTAGCTTGTACGGATGCTTTTGACATTCGTGCAACAACTGTGGGCTTTCCTGTGTCTAAAAATAGTAAGTTGAAACTTGTCTTGATATCACAATCAGCTTTCTAAAACCATTTCAAGTAAATGCCACTGGACACTGATCTCAGAAGATGGGATGGTGGAGATGACCCTCTGTGTGAATGCAGTGTTAATATTAGGGTATGTCATGGTGGAGAATAGTGTCGTATATGAGCTGGACATGTACTCAGACACTGTTTCTTCCTTAAAGTGATAATAAAGGCTCATGTTTTTTACCTGCATGCATTCTATGTATCATACCTCCCAACTTTTTGAGATATAAACGAGGGACATCTATTAGCAAAACTATGTAGGCATAGGACACCCCCTGCCATGACCTCTTAAAGGTGAATTATATAAAAAGTTATTAAAAACCGATTAGGTAAATCCACAAGTGTTTTTTTTTTTTTTTTACCACTACTATTCCTTTATATTGGCTTTTAAAATTTACAAAAGCAGCAATTTAGAAATTGGATGAAAGGTTTAGCACTGGGAAACAAAAATTTTTGAAAGATAAATAGTGCATTTATATACAACTATATAGATTAGACCAAAATGAGGGACGAATGAGGAGGAAAGAGGGACAGAGGGATTTAGGGTGATTTATTTCTGTTAAGTGTAGCAGTATTTCCAGGTCTTATGCCTAATGTGGGTCTGCCATTGTTACCGGTGACACCTCCAACACATTTGAGTTGTGACCCCCAGGTGTGAGAACTGAGACAATGACCATTCCGGCATCTTTGGTTTGGTTTGTTTTATTGTATTTAGGGGATGGGAGAAGGGAATGAGGGAAGATAGCCCCATTTATACCATCTATCACTTTAATGTGTATGTATGGTGGATCTGGGGACGTTGGATGAGTGCATTAGGAGTGGTGGGCTCTGTTTAGGTCCATGCGGAGAGCAGTGGAACTGCCTGTATAGATAGATAGAAGTTGCTAAGCAACGTGAAGCTTTGGAGTGGCGGAAACAGGAAACCGGCATACCCTGAAGTGACGTCAATACGTCCACACATACTGCGTCATGCCATACGGCGCATGCGCAGTGTTTTTAAGGAGACGACAGGAGCCATTAGAGAGATGGATCTCTCTCCCTTACACGTGTAAGAGGAGCCCGCTCACAGGGTCTCCTCGAAACAGATCTACCACGGAATTAAACCCTCTATTTGTAAGTACACTGCTCTGATGAATTTTCAGCTTAATGGAGGCAAAGCATTAACGTTATTCTGGTGACCAGTCATTACATTGGATCCCCCTCTCTTCTATATAACACATTTAGGCAAGTGGTAGATGATAAAGGCTGGGGACAATACATCTTCTATCTTCCTTTTTCCACCTGCAAGCAACTGTTAAAACTTAAGGGTTATTGTGTACACACTGTATATACCTCTATGGCCTCCTTTTCACATTTATTTTTGGAGGTAAGACATTTTGTTACTATTACTAATAGAGAGAGATCCTAAGGATAATATCAATATTTTTACTTATACTCAATTACTCTGTTGGGCCTTTTTTTTTTTTCAAATAGAAATGTTTATAAAGACCATACAGATACTGTTTGAAATATATAAAAACCGAGAGAACACTTTTTATGCCTACACACCAGATGTCGGTGTATGTCCTTCCTTTGATCTTCATCCTGGCCACATATATATATACACATAAAAGGCTTCTGATTATATGGAGTTAAGTAACAAGACTCCATGGACCATAAAGTAGGCTATAGGATAGAAGACTTTTTAAACTGTAGTTCATAGTGGTATATGTACTTCCAGGTATAAATCAGTTGGACTTTTGAGAAAAGTGTTTATTTTTAGCTCTTGCACCTGTACGGTGGAGAGGAGCACAGGGGGAGACCCCGAGGAATTGGACTCTAGGTATGCGCCTTGATGGGGAGATAGATGAGGGGAAATGCTCCTTTTTAGAAGCATGTCTTTTATTGCATGTTTTGAATAATGAATTTCTGTAATTTGCAAGTGTACTGATTACTGTTATGCTTTTCAGGAGTGGAGTATTAAATCCCTGATGAAGATATCTCTATATATGTACTGCTATCGAAACGCTTTGGAAGTATACACCACTCCAAATCAGTAGTTCTATAGGTATCAATATGTATTGTACAAATTTTTGTAAAATTAATATTTATTTGATGTTCACATGTATATTACGTCGATTCACACTATCCACTACTTCATGTCGTTTTTTGAAAATAAAAATCACTCATTTTATAAAATTTCATATTTATTGGATGATATCCTTAGTCTGATTAATTAGGTTACCATAAAGTCCCACCAAATAGAGGGTTCTTTCTTTACAAAAGGGAATGAGGGGATACTCCTCTGGCTCAACTAGGTTTGACTGGGACACTATACAGAAAAAATGCCCACTGGTGCTGTCTTGACGCCAGCTGAATGTCAACCAGTGCTTCCTGACACTTAAAGATAGTGATACTGAAATTGTGCTGGAACCTCGACTTTAAGTTGACTGTTAAGATCCAGGACTGTAGAATACTTGACTCCTGACACTGCTTTAGCTCAAAAGTCACTGAACAGCTTCCTCCAGTCCTGCACTGGCTGAGGTAGCTCCTTGTAAATACTTGTGCTGCTGCAACTCTTAACTTCACACTGTACACTGACTCTTCAGGGCCCAAACTGCAGGCGCCCCCTTTAACACTTCAGGGTCCTCTGACTAGGCACCCCCTCTTTACAGCTAGCTTACTCCTGGATCCCTAGAACCTTCTCTGGAGTGGTCCCCTGTGACGCTAGGCAGACCCCCAGGGGCAATCCACAGTACTCACTACCTTTGTAGGCTTTCCTGGAACTGGACCCCTCTCGCTCTCTCCGCTTGTTCTCAACACACCGGATACCCTCAGCTCAACTCAGCACTTTCTGGATTCTCAGGCAGCCACCCGAAACACCCGCTTCCTCTGACAGGAGGAGAGACAGCCGTACTCTGCTTCCCTCCAAAGACGCTGCGTCATGCGATCCCCTCAAACTTATACCCACTCCCAGAAACCTTTGCAGCAGAATCTGCCTTCTGGGGTAGCTACAAGCCTGAATGAGTCTCTGATTGGGTTTCCTCCACTGCCCCATGAGAATCCTCTCATGGAGCCAGTGGGGAGACTCCCCCTCTCAGACATGGGAGACATGACAGCCCAGCTGAAATCATGGCCCTGCTGTTAGGCAGCCAAGGCCCACTTTACTTTTACCTAGCACCTACCTTGTAGGGTGCTACATAAGCTTATCAAGTATTTCCTTGATTCCAGCCTCTGTTAGCCACAGCGGTAGGTCCTGTGATGTGCTGCTAACAATACTGTTGTGGTCAGTATACCCCTCCCTTTCTTGTGTAAAAACTGAGGAGAAGAAAGCATTTAGTACAGTTGCCTTTTCTGTGTCATCTGTAACCATCCTCCCTTCATCATATTTTATGTGGGCAATGTGCTCTGAATTAGCTTTTTTACTATTAATATAGCTAAAGAATTCCTTGTTTTTTTTTACTCTCCTCTGCTATGTCTCTCGTAGTCTTTTTTTCATTCTTACATTTCTTGTTGCATTCCTTGTATTGTTGGAATGCGGACAATGTCCCCTCCGCTTTATATTTTTAAAGACCATTTTTTTCTCTCTAATAAGAATTTTTACTTTACGGTTTAGCCACCAAGGTTTAACCTTCGCTTTTCTATATTTATTGTCCATTGGTACCTTTGTTTAATATGTTCCTAAAGCATTCCCATTTTTCCTGTGTTCAATGTTTCTAGGGTTAAGTGCCAATTAATGCCCTGTAATATTCAATAAAGTTCTGAAAAGTTTTCTCTTTTGAAATTTAGAGTTCTTGTGCTCCCCTCATGCCTCCTTTTCCTATGACTTATACTAAATGTGATCATCCTGTTATCGCTAGATCCCTAGTTGTACCGTATTGCCACATCTGAGATCAGACTTGGATCATTTGTAATTATTCAATCTAAGAAGTGTGAATACTTATATGCTGCTATGTGCAGAAAATAGTAAAAGTGATCTAGAACTAAGTGCTAATGATCAAAAGCAGAAAAAAATTGTGAAAAAATAGAACAGCGGCAACTGTTGTAATAGTGACCTCTAACACTACAATACAGCAATATAAAGCAAGAAGAGCAGTGCGCTTGTTCATAAATAAACCCTATATGTGTCCATAAGATAGATTCACATAAAAACTCAATAGTAAAATACACCATTAATATGAAAAAACAATCAATAAAATTAATTTAAAAAAAAAAAGAATAAAGAAACATTAAAAAAGGAAAAAAATAAAAAGTCCAAAAAATGTACTCAGAAGTTCACATGCATATAATCAATCTGTAAAATGTTGTATGTATTCATTCATCCAGTGATATATTACAATCCTTGAGAAAGTTGTGACGATAGGACAGACAGAACCACCACTAGCAGGTGAAATCACTGCTCACCTTATGGAAAAACCACTTGGTCAAAACACGCTTGATCCCCAAAGAACTCAAGGTACTGATCCCTTCCACTGCAGTAGTCTCCCTCCCTGGATCACCAGATAAATCCACCGATCAATCCAAGAAAGGCTGCTCACATTAAAACCATATATAAAGCGCATGTAGGGATAAAACTTGTGTAAGGATTAACCTCAAGGAAACATGCGCTTTATATAGCCCCTAGCTACATCACCAGCCTCATCTCAAAATACCAGCCTAATGGCTCTCTTCGTTCCGCTCAAAACCTGCTGCTCTCTAGCCCCCTCGTCACCTCCTCCCATGCTCGCCTCCAGGACTTTTCCAGAGCCTCTCCAATCCTATGGAACTCCTTACCCTTATCTGTCCGATTATCTCCTACTCTATTAGCTTTTAGGCGATCTCTGAAAACCCTCCTTTTCAGAGAAGCCTATCCTACCAACACCTAACAGCTATACCTTCATTTTCTCCATCAACCCATCCCCCACGGTTATTGCCTTTTGTTTCACTTGACCCTCCCTTCTAGATTGTAAGCTCTAACGAGCAGGGCCCTCTAGTTCCTCCTGTTTTGAACTGTATTGTCTTCCCTCACATTGTAAAACGCTGCGCAAACTGTTGGCGCTATATAAATCCTGTATAATAATAATAATAATAATAATAATATATGGTTTTAATGTGAACAGCCTTTTTTGGCTTGTTTTTAAATAAAATTTGATGGAAGCTGGCAATATTGCACCATGTATCGAATGATTCACCAATATTGGAAATGAGGATTCTGAATACCCGCAGAGATTGATCGATGGATTTATCTGGTGATCCAGGGAAGGAGTCTAGTGCAGTGGAAGGGATCAGTCCCTTGAGCTCTCTGGTGATTAAGTGTGTTTTGACCAACTGGTCTTTCCATAAGTTGAGCAGTGATTTCACCTGCCAGTAGTGGTTCTGTCCTATCGCCACAACTTTTTCAAGGACTGTTATATATCACTGGATGAATGAATACATACAACATTTTGCGGATTGATTACATGCATGTGAACTTTTGAGTACATTTTTGGGATTTTTTATTTTTTTCCTTTTTTAATGTTTCTTTATTCTTTTTTATATAGCACTTTGATTGTATGGTCACAGTTATTTTTATTGATTGTTTCTTCATAATAATCGTGTATTGCACTATTGAGTTTTTATCTAGATCTATCTTATGAACACATATAGGGTTTGTTTATGAACAAGCGCACTCTTCTTGTTTTAAATTATTAAACCTAGCAATACATTCTTTCTAGTAGGAGAATCCACCAATTGAGGCATGAAGTTGTCCTGTAAGACATTAATGAAACAGCGGGCCTTTAATGAGTGAGCTGTCCCCTCTGCCCAGTCAGTATCAGGATAATTGAAGTCCCCCATTATGATGTAAGATTGGAGTTAGGCCCCTTTCACACTTGTGCGACTTAAAAGTTGCGTGATTTTACCGCAATTTTGACTGGACTTGAAGCAATGCCTATGTCTTTGGACCTCAAAATGCATTAAAATCGGCCTAAAGTAGTGCAGGGACTACTTTGAAGTCGTTGCAACTTGAAGTTGTACAAATATGAATGGTACTCATTGGAAATCACGGAGAATGACTTGTCATGCGACTTTACAGTCCCAAATCCCAGGACAAGTCGCACAAGTAGGAAAGTGGCCTTACTGCTGATTTGACAGGTAAGTGTTATTCTCCTTTTTTTTTATAGTCTGTCTCTCCAACTCTCTAACATGCAGAGCATGGGATCATTTTAGATCAAATCTATATATATAAAACTGTGAATAAAAAAATCAGGGCCAGACTGCTTTTGGTTAAATATTACAATAATAATTTAAAAAGGGTCCTCCCTTAAAAATAATATAATTTTTATTGATATTTTCAGGAAGAGTGAGTCAGAGAAATAACTCTTCATAGTGTGTGCAGGTTTGTGTTGGCCATTGTGTTATTGCTTTCTATATTCATTTTCAGTATTTGTGAAATTAAAGTGACACTAAACAAAATCCTTATTCTCCAAATATATTCCATACACATTCTCTACACAAAGCAGAATTAAAGTCAAAAGTTTGAACTTATGCTGACAGGCAGGATTTTTATGACATAAGAGATCCTACACTAGTTATTTCTTCTGTCATAAATGCCTCTCCCTGGAGGAGGCTGAGAGCAATAGAAGGTACTTTTGTGGGTTAAGAAAACATTTTCTTTATTTAAACCAGAATTGAGTCACTTTAAGTGCTTCTTTATAGGTGTAGCACCCTCTAGCTAGCGTGCTAGATTAGTGTACATAGTTGTTGTTAGTGTAGATATATTGGCCTGGCCGAGAGCCAGACCTGGGTTGAATCTGGGTCAGGGCTGAATGACTCAGGGAGGCTGGATGACTCATCCATCAACATCTCTGGTAACTTCCCCTACTCTCTGGAACCTTGGAGAAGCTTCCAGAAGTGGAGGAGGGAGTCTAGGAGGAGCTGCTTGGAGTATTGACGAGGGCCCCAGCCAATCCCCAGCAAAGTGGGCTGGCAGGGGCTGGGTACCTCTTAAAGTGGAACGTCACTTCCCCAATCAACACTGTTTATTTTTAATCCTCAAGCTGCTAGCATTAGTAAATAGATAGGAAAGTGTATCATATTTACTTGTTTTAAACTTTTTTTTTTTCACATTTCTTTAGTTACTTCCTGGTTTCATGCCTAGGCAAATTATGTCATACATCCTACAGTCTTCAGGAGGGTGCAAAGGGGTTTTTACAGCTCAGCACACTCTCCTGCATGCATATTTGAGCTAAGGGCAGGAAGTAAATGCTACATGAATCATTTGCCCTTACTCAGGATAGCCACAGCTAGAAATGCTAGCGGGTGTTTTTCAATGTGATTTCTCACCAAAATAAAGCATGAAGACATGGATGGATGGATGGGGAGTTTGCTTTGAATAATAAAAATGAATAAAATAGTGTTTTTTTGGTTTGTGGTGCTCAGACGCAGTAAAGATCTGCTTTAAGTCACGCCAATAGGGGAGTCAGGTAGGTCGAAGATGGAGAAGGAGTGCTGAGGAAGCCGGTGGCCCTTGAGGGTGTCCCCCAGTCTGGGGGGAGATGACCTTGGGCCTGGGGCTCAGGTGCGGGAGGGACCCTCTACAGGAAGGAACCCTTTCTGGAGGCATAGGAGCAAGTGTGAGGACAATGGGAGAGAGTCAGCACTTCCAGGAGATCTCCAGGAGAAGTCAGCTGGGTGGGCTGGTGAGTGTTCAGTCTGGGAGGACTGTGGAGAAAGTGTCAGTCTGGGATAGGGTGACCAGATGTCCCCGTGACCTGTTCCGGGACCATGTCTGTCCCTGGATTTGTCCCTGCTTTGCAGGGCCGATCCTGACCTAGGCAGGCAGTTTCCTGGTGGGTGGGGACCGCATTGGCTGTGCGTCTCACAATGTGAGAGGAGTCAGTTCCAGCTCTGTGCACTTGTGCAATAATACTCTGACACTGATAGAGGCGCTGGAGTGGTTCCAGCCTGACTGTGTGCTGCTTGTATCGCCGTAGCTGCCACTCCTCCTCCGCATTTGTCAGCTAGATAGAACCGCCAGCTGCGATCCCGGGGACAGTGACATGACTGCTCTCTCCCACCATCCTGGCCCTCTCCTCCTACTTATGCCCCCTCCTCCCATCTCTCTCCATGCAGCGGCAGTACAGAGGGGAGAGAACAAAACAGTGTTCCTCCCTCCCTCTACCTCCTGGATGATGTACTGCAAGGAATTATGGGGTAATGTAGTCCAGAGGGGGTGATTGCCTTGAAAATGAATTGAGCTACAGACTAAGTGTAATGGCCACATGCCAGGAGGAGGTGAGTTTCTGTTAAAACATTTTGCAAAAAGGTAATTTTTCTCCTGCACTGATGGGCTGCAATGATGGGCACTGATAGGCTGCACTGATGGGTACTGATAGGCTGCACTGATGCACAGTGATGAGGCTACATCGATGGGCACTGATGAGGCTGCATTGCCAGGCCCAGTATTCTTTGTGTAGTGCACTCCTGAGCCCTGCATTCTTTATGTAGCGCACTCCTGAGCCTTTCATTCTTTATGTAGTGCACTCTTGAGCCTTGCATATCATTTTATGGTTAGGGTAAGTGTTAGGGTAGATTGGTGTAGAGTTAAAGAGGAAGTAAACCAATGTTTCTTTGTTTTTTTATTAGCTGCAAAGTAAAGGCATAATGTGCTAGTATGAGTCGCATACTAGCACATTATGTGAAACTTACCTGCAAACAAAGCCCTCGTTGTCACTGCTGGAGGCCGCATCCATCTTCACCCGTCTTCCTTCCGGGTCCAGCTCCAGCTGCGTGACTCCAGCTGTGTGACTGGCCAGAGCCGTGTGACGTCACTCCCGCGCATGAGCACGGGACCTACCGGTTACGGCACAGCTTGGGTGGCCGTTCCTTCACAGCACATGCGCCGATGAGGTCATCCGCTGCATATACAGTAAATATCTCCTAAACGATGCACGTTTAGGAGATATTTACAGTACAAACAATAGATGGAAGTTTACTTCCACTTAAATTGTTATTGTTATATTGTGTATATTGTGTGCTTAGGATGGATTTTACAGTAAGGTTACATCTGCACATATTTTTACCTATTAAATGTTGCCATAAGAGGCCATTGTTGGCTGTTTTATACATATTTAGGGTGCCAGTTCCGTTTAATTATTAAAGCAGAAAGCTTGGGGTTAAACCATTACCAGTAACAAGCTAATTTAAGCAAGCTTTAAAAAAAACAAATCAGGTTTCTTTGGCAGGCATGAAGAAATCTGTTTTTAAACCTTGCATCCATATTACAAAAATCCAAAAACTGTCATTAGTTTAACATTCTGCTTTCATCAAAGGTTAACATTCTACAAGCACTAACTATAGCATCTTTCTTTTGAGACTTAAGAATGATGTAAACTATTACAATTGTTACAAATAAATTCTGTTTATGTTAATTTACGTTTTGTAATTGTGATGAAGATTTTCCTGTTTTAAGACGGCTGTATTTTTTCACAGTAAATGTGTGGCCTGGCGCTCCCTTGTGGTACATGTGTTGTAGTTCATGCACACCATAATTCTGAATTTTCCTTATATATCTAGAGAGAAAGTGTAGGTATCAGAGTTTGTCTGTTTTTTTTTTTTTTCTTTTAGGTACTGGATAATACCCTAAAGCAGGGGTCTCCAAACTTTCTAAACAAAGGGCCAGTTTACTACCCTTCAGACTTTTGGGGGGCCAGTGGGAGTAAACAATGCTCCATCATTGGTGTCAATGGGAGGAATTCTGCCCAGTCGTTGGTGTCAGTAGGAGGAATTCTGCCCAATCGTTGGTGTCAGTAGGAGGAATTCTGCCCCATTGTTGGTGTCAATGGAAGGAATTGTGCACTTTTGATAGTGTCAGTGGAGAGGAATAGTGCCCCCCTGTTGGTACCAGCGACAGGAATTATGCCCCATTGTTGGTGTCATTAGATGGAATAGTGCCCCAGGAGGAAGATAAAGGCAAGCAAAGGGCTGCATCTGGCCTCCAGTACGCAATTTGGAGACCACTGATCTAGAGATACATGGAGCTGCAGCTCAGCTCGGGTGCCCCCATAGCAAGCTGTTCCCTATGGGGGCACTCAATTGGAGGGAAGGGCCAGGAGCTCCAGCCAGGGACCAAAGAAGAGCAGGATCTGGGCTGGGTAAGTATAACATGTCTGTTATTTTATTAGAAAAAAAAAACAGACTTTACAATCACTTTAAAGTGATTATAGAGTACATTTTTTTTTTTATTTTTTTATAGGATTGCATAGAGCAGCCCCAAACCTGCTCTTCTGGGGTCCCCCACTGGTATTCCTGGCTCCTCGCTTCCTATGGTGGCACCCCTATGGACTCAAAAACTACGTGCATTGCCTGCATTTATAGACTGCTTGGCCCTGCCCCCTCATCACAGGATTTGACTGACAGCAGCGAGTGCCAAAGCCTGTGAGAGCTGCTACAGAAAGGCACAGCGCTGGATTGAGTGAGGACTCAGGTAAGTATAAGGTGGGGGGGGGGGTAATACAGATGCTGGAACATTTTTTACCTAATGCAGGGAATATATCAAGGGTTAAAAATGTTTAGGCTTTGGAACCACCTTAATTCATCAAGGTTGTGCTCATCAACATGGGCGCCTCAAGATTTGCATTATGCACTGTTAACGGGTGCTGTTACTGAGAAAAGGTTGATAAACGCTGCTCTGAACCACTGCAATCTTTACGGGTTGCTTTTTACTATGTAGACAAACTGTTGCATTTTGTAAATTTTGCTTTATGAATTCCAAACCTTCTATTGTGGGGTTTATTTTGTTTTACTTTTTTGTGCATATGCCACCGCATTGTAAATTTGAATTTCAACAAATCCAATTTTTTATGGTATTTAAGTTATTTAACATACCTCTGCAAGGAGCATGGAATTATACTCACTAATACATACTTGAAAAATGCACGGACTAAAAGGAAATGGTGAATTTCCGTTTGTTTCTTTGTAATTCCTCTCAATGGTGTTGTGAATCTCTATCACTAAGATTTCTTTCTAAGAATGGAGAATTTCACCTTGTCCAAAGAATAGGCACACTCTTTCTACTTTAAGGCTGGGTTCACACTTTGGGTTTGCCCGCATCCAATTCACATGACAGGAGAGTGTGACCGACTCTCAATGGAGGCGGTTCACACATCTCCAGGGTGGCCACGCTCCGTATTTGGAAAGGGTCGTTTGCATCTTTGGCTCCGAATCAGGTGCCAATTCAGACACTAATTCGGAGCTGATTGGCACCTGAATCGGTGAGCAGCTGCCGCAGCATTCACTTTATCTCCAAAAGTATTGGGACACCTGCCTTTACACGCACATGATCTTTTATGGCATTCCAGTCTTAGTCCGAAGAGTTCAAAATTGAGTTGGCCCACCCTTTACAGCTATAACAGCTTCAACTCTTCTGAGAAGGCCGTCCACAAGGTTTAGGAGTGTGTCTATGGGAATGTTTGACCATTCTTCCAGAAGCGCATTTGTAAGGTCAGACACTGATGTTGAACTAGAAGGCCTAGCACGCAGTCTCCACTTTTCCCCAAAGGTGTTCTATTGGGTTAAGGTCAGGACTCTGTGCAGGTCAGTCAAGTTCCCCGCCCAAAACTCACTCATCCATGTCTTTATGGACCTTGCTTTGTGCACTGGTCCAAATCATTTGGTGAAGGGGGTATTATGGTGTGTGTGTGGTTTTTTTTTTTTTTTTTTTTTTAGGGGTTGGGCTTGGCCCCTTAGTTCCAGTTAAGGGAACTCTTAAGGTGTCAGCGTACCAAGACATTTTGGACAATTTTATGCTCTCAACTTAGTGGGAACAGTTTGGGGATGGTCTCTTCCTGTTCCAACATGACTATACAAAGCAAGGTCCATAAAGACATGGAAGAGCAAGTTTGGGGTGGAGGATTTTCTGACTGGCCTGCACAGAGTCCTGACCTCAACCCAATAGAACACCTTTGGGATGAATTAGAGCGGAGACTGAGCCAGGCCTTCTCGTACACATCAGTGCCAGACCAGGCCTTCTCGTCCACATCCGTGCCAGACCTCACAAATGTGCTCTGGGAAGAATGGTCAAACATTCCCATAGACACACTCCTAAAACGTATGGACAGCCTTCCCAGAAGAATTGAAGCTGTTATAGCTGCAAAGGGTGTCCCAACTCAAGGCAGGTGTCCCAATACTTTTGGATATATAGTGTATGTGAACCCAGCCTAAAATGTAATCCAAGAGTTCCTGTAGCATATCATTTTTAATATTTCAGATCAATTTCTGAATTTAACTTATTTTTCAAAGTTTGCAAATGTGACTTTATATTATAACAATTATGTACAAAAGAATGGTGGATTTATTCTGTATCCCTGCAATTTAAAAAATAAAATATATTAAAAAAAAAGGATGTTTAATGCACATACTGTAAATCAGCTGCAAAATAAAATTAACTTCACACCATTTTACATCAAAGTTTTGAACTAGCATCAGTCCTTGCTAAAGCCAGTTGTTAGATATTTCGGTTGAATGTAATATATCATATAGGCCTGGCAATTTTATAGAATGGCCATTAGCATATTCTGCCTATCATTTTCTTTTCTGTGATCACCCCCCCCCCTCCCCCCTCCCCAGCACAACTCAACATTAAAGGGGGTTTCCCTGGGAAGTAAATAACTGCTTGTAGGGGCAGGCCGGTGAGACTTCCTACACATTCCCTATCAACTCGTTGGGTGCCAAGCGTGGGTCACATAGAGGCCTACCCCAGGGTCGGTTCTTTGGGCAACATCAGGGGATGAACATGGTCACTTATCCTAGCACAGGGGTCAAACTTTGCCTGAAGGTGTGGTCACCAATCCCCAGGATCAGGCAGGGGCCATGGTCATGTAAAAGTCGAACTTCAAGGCCGTCTCTCAACTCAGAGAGGAGCCACTTCTTCCCAGTTACCCATAACAACTTCCTTGCAAGTTAACCCTCTTGTTGAAGTTGTGTTTTACAGACCCCAGTATGCTATTTCAGACCTTAGTTCCTTGGAGAGATACCAGAACCCCACACGAACCCCATAAGTTACTTGCCATGGATCAGGCTTTGAGCAGTGGAAACAACTTACTAAACTTTTGGGCAGAATATGTACAATGTGCTTTCCCTAACTAAACGTAACTATGGCTGCCCCAGGTTACCTGTACAGGTGTAGCATCTTTGGGAGAAGTCCAAACTGGAGATAGATCGAACAAAGGAGTTTAGGTCCCTGGGAGCATTCTAATGTATCGTCGTTCCAAGCTGACCAGGAATGTTCTTAGTGCATAGTTCTAAGTTTCCGTGCGTGCATCCATCCATAGCTGTTTCAGGATCCCAAAGCACTGTTCCCAATGAACACGTTCCTGTAAAATTGACTGTGTGTATAAGTTGGTGCTGAAGTGACCACCGGCTAGAACCACGAGTAATCAGAGCGACAAATGTCACCAGCTCACCATGGGTCTCCAAAATGTGTCCAAAGCTTTATTCAGCGATCACATCGTTACAGCAAACAGCAAAGTTTCAGAGCCTCGCAGGATCCCTTCATGAGGCATGTGACAATGATGATGGTGATAAGGGATGATCGAACTTTTCAAAAGTTCGGTTCGATCAGAACACCAGAACTTCCCGAAAGTTCGGCCCGGATTTCAGAACCCCATTGAAATCAATGGGACCCGAACTTCGGTAATCAAAAAACACAATTTTGAAGCCCTAAAACCCAATAAATGCCCCTAAAAAGTGCCTAGGGTTCTGGGTCATGCCTCAGGGACTATTAATCACACAGAAAAAGTTCTTAAAAATTGTCATTTTTGATAGAGAGCCAATTATTGAAAAAATTATTGGGGAAAAAAAATGAGATTTCTTTGGATTTAGTGTCTGGGGGGGTCTAAAAAGTGTGCCTGTGAAGTTTCAGCTCTGTAGCATGTCCAGAACCAGAAAAAAAAAGTTTGTTTGTATTAGAACACTTATAGAACAGGGATATGGCTCCGCTATTTTCACACCTTGCCGGTTTTGTAGCAAGCGTTTTTTTGGGCATTTTTTGGGGGTTATTGGAGGCAGGCATAACATCAGAACTTCTGTGTAGGGGTATATATACACACACACTTATATGTATATATACACATACACATATATAGGTGTGAAAGTAGCAGAACACTATATTTGCGCTAATGAAATAATTAACACTGATATGGCTTCTCTGCTATCACACCTATATATGTGTATGTGTATAAATACATATAAGTGTGTGTGTATATATACCCCTATACAGAAGTTCAGATGTTTTGCCTGCCTCCAAAGACCCACAAAAAATGCCCAAAAAAAAAACGCCTGCAATAACACACCTGGGCGTTTTTTTTTTTTTTTTTTTGGCGCAGGCGTTTTTTTGGGCATTTTTTTGGGTCTTTGGAGGTAGGCAAAACATCTGAACTTCTGTATAGGGGTATATATACACACACACTTATATGTATTAATACACATACACATATATAGGTGTGATAGGAGCGGAGCCATATGCCTGCTAATTATTTCATTAGCGCAAGCATAGGGTTCTGCTACTTTCACACCTAATATATGTGTATGTGTATATATACATACATGTGTGTGTATATATACCCCTATACAGAAGTTCAGATGTCATGCCTGACTCCAAACATGTCCTCAAAAAAGCCCTATAAACGCCTGCAGCATAAAGCAGGGTGACAGGCGAGAAGCCATATCGCTGTTCTATAAGTGACCTAAGAGAAACGATCTTTTCTCTATAGCGGTCACCCTGAAATGGAAGGGTTTGGTCACCCTGCGATAGCAGTCAGAGTCAGTTAACCCTACACTACACTATGGTCACCCTGGCACTTAACACTTTCCCTACAGAAACTAGATTTTTGAATCTAACTAAAGTGGAAAATAGCACCCTAACTACACTAGATATCCCTTTCCTCACACTTATAATTGCTAAATGACACTTTGAAGCAGAAGTAACAGAACTGCTTCCACTCTCTTCCACGTCCCTGTATTACAATGCTAGGAATTTGACGGGGCTATCTTATATACTGGGGGGCGTATTCACTAATGATTGGCCTCTGGACCCCCTAGTCACTCCAATCACATTCCTAGCATTATCCTGCCCCCTCAATTAGCTTTTACTGATGGTTCTGGTCCAATCACTGGCTTTTAAAGCCCATTTCCTGTCCCATTGCATTTTGGTCGGTTCTGGTTGCCGAATTTTGCTGAAAAAGTTCAGAAATCGGCCGAATTTCGAACACCCAATGTTCGGGTCGAAGCGATGGTCGACCCAAACCGTTCGATCATCCCTAATGGTGATCTCTGAATAAAGCTTTGGACCCATTTCTTGCTCTACCCAGTTTCAGGTCTCCCCCCATTTGTTTTAGGTTTTCCTATTGTTCTTGGTCCCCCTCTAGGATCCAGGCTTCTTCCCTTACTATCACACAGGAGGGAGGCTGGACCAGACCCCCATGGAACAACCCACAAACACACAAGAAAAGGCAGCACAAGCCTTAACCCCTTCCCTCCCAATCTGGGCAGCCGGGTGAAGGCTACTTGTTCACCAGGGAATATCTTCTTATGGGTCTAGTGGGTTCACCCTTTCTATAAAGGTGCTTACCATTAATTGTATAGTCTAAAAATGTTTTTTTCAATTAAGGTAGGTTTACATCTCTGTGGCAGAGGAATGTGTGCTCCAGACACTCAGAGAAACGCAATGCACTTTAGCAGATGCGCAAATTATTGGCACCTCCTCCCTTGTATCAACACCAGCAGTTCAGTGAAAATTTTAAAAAAGGGGTCACACCACATAGATTATTATTCGAAAATGTGGGCAACAAAACGGTAGTTGTATACAAGATGTAGGCTAAAAACGGGGAATTATATACAAGTATGCAAGGATTACATAGTTGGGATCCAAGCTCCCTAACAAATTCATCTTATCGTATTATCTGCAATGGTTGGTTTGACTGATTCTGCTGCATATTCTAATAAAAAATAAAATATATTCTATTTATCTTTAGAAAGCTGTAATAATAGATGAACACACATAAAGATCAACTTTATATTGCTTTATTTTAACACAATGTTGTCAAACAACTATTTTTTATTTTTCAGTTATAATATGTATTTTTCAAATTTTACAAAAATATTTACCTTGTTCAGTCGATAGATCATACAAGGCTTTAAACAATTAAAAACATTTTTAACCTCTGGTTATGTGGCTATACATATGCTTATTATGGTAATGCTATCCAGCTATAAATCATGCTAATATATTTATTCACACTAATGGAGAATTTCTTGTAAAGAAAACCTGTCACAAACCTGATCGAATCTGAGCACATGTTAAAATATACACAATCAGAGGTTACTGTCAGTGATAACTGCATGTCAGAATGATGGGTATCATCAGATATATTGGCTGCTAAAATGATTTGCTAATTTTGACTTCATCTGTAAAGCCATGGTTGGCCATACCCCTCCCATCCCCCATACCTCACTGTTGGTCCTATAATGTGATGTGCAGCCTTGCAGACTAATAGGTGAACATTCGTGGATTAAGATTTGTTTTTAAAAACTAGAACTGAAGCCGAATATGTTGTCGATTTTAATAGGTAAAAGTACAATTTGCAAGGAGCTGGCATTAATAATAAAATAAAACCCCAGTCTTCCCATCAGTTCGGCTTTAAAAAAATCTAACTTAACTTAAAGTGGTTAAAGGCATAAGGTTTTTTTTTTTTTTTTTTTTAATCTTTATGTATTAGGATAAAAAATCTTCAGCCACCCACAGCCCCCTTAATAGTTACCTGAGCTCATTTGGATCCAGCAATGTTGCACGAGAGACTCG
The DNA here is from genome assembly GCF_965119305.1 of Pelophylax lessonae. Taxonomy (NCBI): domain Eukaryota; kingdom Metazoa; phylum Chordata; class Amphibia; order Anura; family Ranidae; genus Pelophylax; species Pelophylax lessonae. Next base: position 116,024,565 of record NC_138779.1, read on the forward strand.
ACTGTCTGAGACTCTCCAAACATATTTGCTGTGACAGCAGTGAAGCGCCATTAGCTCTCACTGCTGTCAATCAAATCAGTAAGCCAATGAGGAGAGAGAGGGGGAGAAGCCTAGCCAGAGCTCCATGTCTGAATGGACACGCGGAGCTGCGGCTCAGCTCGGGTACCACCATAGCGAGCTGCTTGCTGTAGGGTACTCAACAGGAGGGAGGGCGCCAGGAGCACCGAAGAGGGACCCGAGAAGAGGAGGATCGGAGATGCTCCGTGCAAAATCAACTGCACAGAGCAAGTAAGTATTACAATTTTGTTATTTTTAAACAAAAAAAAATTGAGACTTTGGTGTCACTTTAAATTAAAATCGAAAAGGATTGTATAGGGTAACTGTGCTGGTGTCATTATTTAGGAATTTCTAATGCCACAACTTTTTTTTTAGATTTGGATAGAGTGGTGAAGAGTTAAAACTCCAATGTTTCATTTTTTCCCCCTTAAGGAGGTTCTTTCTTTCTAATTGACCTGATCACCAATGGCAAGAGGAATGAATGTGAGGGGGGCACTTGTTTTCTTGGCAGCTAGGAGGAAATATATTCTCTTACTTCCTGTTGAGTCTGCAGAACAGGAAGTGAAGGGAAATCTCTAAAAAAGACACAGATGACAAAGTAGTGGTTTTAAATCTCCCCTATCTATTCAAAATGAAAAAAAAAATCCCTTGGCTTCAGTTATACTTTAAATAACAGCCAATTATGCCTCGTTTCCACTGAGTGGTACGGTTCGGTTCGGTTCAGTACGGTATGGTTCGGAACGGTACACCTTGCGTTTCCACTGCCAATAGTACCCTTTCATGATAGGCGTAGTGTAGCAGGAAAGCTGTGATAGACGATTCTCTGTCAACCAATCAAAGTTCTGCAAAGTGTAGCTCCACCCTGTTGGTACGGTACTAATGTGCTTGGTACCCCAACGAAAGGGTCCCAAAAAAGTGGTATGGTACGGTTCGGAATTAGGGTACCATTCACAATGGAAACGGCATAAATAGCATACTGTATCAAACCGAACCGTACCAGAAAGCTCAGTGGAAACGAGCCATAAGTGTGTTTCTCTTTTCACTTTACTTTATGTAAAATTTGGTTAAAGGGTCAGTGTGTTTTTATTTGGATAATAGTGGTCTGGAAAACAGACTGACGTTTTTAAATCCTTGTGAGTTACAGCAGCAAGGATGCAGAGATCCTCCTGCCACTGGAGTCCTTAAATGGTATGAGAATCTAGTGGCTGCGACAATCCTGTGACATCTATACAGAAGAAAACTTCGACCCTTTAAGTCATTTTAAAAATATATCAAAATGAAAAATATCAGGAAAAGCAACATAAAATGGCAAATAACTGTATAAATAAAATTATAATAAATTCAGTATCACTTAGATGCCAAAATGTACCTTAACTACTTTTCTAGCAATGCACATTCCAAAGAAGAGATTAGGGGAAAAACAGTGCATGTTAATGAGAAAATGAACTTGTTATAAATTCATAAGTAGTTATGGATCCAAAAATGCTTTTGTACAGTATGATTCCCCTACCAATAGAAAAAAAAAGTAATTATAAAGATTCTGTAACAATGCTATACATGTAGAAGTGATCACTGCTATAGTGGATGTGTGTGTGTGTGAGCACATTTCAAATACAGTATATCATGGTAATTCTTTGCTTAGAATAACAGGCAGTAATTATATTGTACAACAGGGCAAAATAAAATTAAACACAAACTAAGTATATCTCTGCATTACATGCACATTTGCCTGTGTTTCATACCTTTAAGGAAGCGCAATAAACTACCTGTTGATTGGTCAAAAATGCACTCTGCTCTTTCCTATTTCTTATTGTGGACTGACAACATACAGTATTTTTCTAGAGCAAGCAGTGTCAGCCCTGCCCATTGTCTTTTGTTAAACTACTCAACCACTCCCTTTGTCTTCTAATCCACAACATAGGGACTAATTGACATGTACTCCAAGATAATAAAAGAAAGTGTTAAAGCGTAACTCCACTTTGTTGAGATAAAAATATTCCCCTCTGGGTGATCTCTGTACATTACAAGGATTTTAACAAACTTTGTTGCAGATTCCCAACTTTTGTTACTCTGAAGAAATCATTGTTTGTTCCTCTGTGCTGAGTGGGTCAAATGGGAATGGTTTCATAATTATCTATCAGCTGTGGCAGCTGCAGCGCTCTAATGAGGAAAGCTGCTGGGCCTGCATCCCTTTAGACGTGTTCCTAATGGGAGTATCTCACCAAAAATGATATTTTTGTTGCAGGGGATGGCAGAAATCTGACTTGTATCTTTGGCAGACTTCTGGAAAAATTGGTAAGCCAATCACACAGCAGGAAATTATGTTTCTGGGGTGTGGTCAGTGCACATTCGGTGTACAGAACAGCTCCAGGTAGCCATATTGCATTGCATTTGCAGAAAATTACAACAGCTGCAGATTGAAAAGGAAAGGTAATTTTTAATAACATTCAAATACAATATGACTTGTGTCACAATTGTATACACTATATTGTTTTCTTTTTATTTGTTATTTTTTTCCCCCACGAAAGTGTGGTTACCCTTTAAATAGTTCTTTTGAGATAACACAGGAAGTGTCGTAAGATCAACGGGTAGTTTTTATGCTTATCAAACAGATGTAACAATGGTATGAAATATTTACCAAATCAAATTAAATAAATCTGTTGTTAGGGTTTGAGGCCCAATTTACCAATCCACTGTGACAGTTCTAATTTATCCAGGTGGTAGTATAGCTGGTAGCAGTAAGTCACAAACAATTGGATTGTTCTGTAATGTTGACTTTATGATACTCATCTTAGTAGACCCCTCAGCTCAAATGAGCATCAGAAATATACCCCAGCACTGGTAGCCATACAGCTAACTCCACTTTGTATGGTGATTGTTCCCAGAGCTCAGTAGATGTGGTGAAATTTCACTTTCCACGCAGTACCCAATCATGTGGGTAAATAAGCAGCATTTTTGCTTGCACATAATTGGATGGTGGAAGCTAGCACAGCTTTAACCCATTTACCAAGCATGCGTCCACCATGCATTCACCACCATGCCTCTTCTCTTGCAAAGTGAACAGTCTTTAGTCTATAGTATAATCAACCCCATACGACTGCGTGCGTGTAGATATAATTGCCACACCCCCTAACATATTCTTGTACTATCAGCACCTGCCCAGACTTACTCCATGGTGAAGGATGAAAGTGATTGAGTTACTTGTGTGGATATAAATACTGGGGTATGTTCCTGACACTCATTAAAACCAAGGATGCCACTTGGATGAGTGGCAGCAAGTCTTTAACATTACAGAACAAGTTAATTGTGAGTAACTAGGGGGGGGAGATAATTGACCAAAGGCAGCCAGTACATAGGTGTTATCAGACCAAAAGCAATAAAAAGAAAAGTGTACAGCGCCAGAAACTTCATGAATCATTGACCTAAGATTAATTGACCAAAGGCAGCCAGTACATAGGTGTTATCAGACCAAAAGCAATAAAAAGAAAAGTGTACAGTGCCAGAAACTTCATGAATTAATAATGTGCAACAGAAGTATAAATAGACTAAAAAGTCCAAAAAAGTCAGTGAGGCCAGGTACTTAGAGTCAGTAATAAGTAAAGGAAAGAGAAGTTCCAGCACCATATAGCTGAAATTCCAAATCCTGGAGGAACTACGTGCTCAAGTAAAGTAATCTTCTTACCGGAACATTAGACCCCCGGTTAAGGAAGGTCAGATGGGCATAGATCACAAAAACCAGAGTAAGCGGTATTCCCAAAGATATCTGGCAACAGGACCGTCACACTTGCTTTATAAATAGTATTGGATCGTCATAAATTCACAATTTTTAAGTTCCTTGTCACGAATGGTAAAGGGTGCCCCTCCAAAGACAAATGGAACCCAATAGTGAAGTACGTACGTTTATTAAAATTCAAAAAAGCAAGGTAAATAACTCACATGTTGTTGCATGATACAAAACACATTTTCAAGATGGCCGCAGCTGGGGGCGTGTCTACGTGCAGGCCGGTGTATCTGACACGTTTCGTCACAGCATAGGACGTTATCAAAAGCCTTTTTTGGACTTTTTTAGTCTATTTATACTTCTGTTGCACATTATTAATTCATGAAGTTTCTGGCGCTGTACGCTTTTCTTTTTAATTGTGAGCAACTACTGCTATCCCTATAACGTGTTCTTATTACTATATTTATTGTTACTTTTAGCCACATATCTGTAAATCTCAGATTTGTAAGAAAACCTTTCCTTTCAGAATCAACATTTTCTATGGGACACTATACTACAAAATACTCCCACAAATGCGGGCCATTGATTGCAACCAAGATTTAGGGGCGTGGTCGCGGCGCGGAAGATGGCTGCCTGCTAACTTTGCTCCGCCGAGCCACCAGGGACACATAGCCGCAACTGGAGCTTCGGGACTCACACAACCCCGCAAATGATCCCCGCAGCTTCCGCCGGCCACCGCCGACATGACCAGATGTAAGAAGGGACCGGAGCAGTCTAACAAACTGTCCGGTTTCCTTATCTCTCAGAGCTCTGGGCTCCGCCAAAATGGAGGCAGCCCGGGAACACGAGGAGGACAAGGAACAGCAGCGCTGCACAAAACTGCAGCCGCTGCCATCCCATCCACCGGCTCATAGGAGGATTGCAAACCCAGACAGCGGCCAGTCGTCAGGATCACCCTCACCGCCTTCTCCCTCATCTAGAAGCCCGGCCAAGTCAAGGCAGAGGAGAGACTCACCTCCAAGACCAGCCTTTCCCTCAGGTATGGACACCAGCCTTCCCACACAGCATGCCCCTGTCTCTCCCTCACAGAGATTGGACCCATTTGCATAATTCCCCACTGGAAACAATCCCATCACTGAAGGGACAATGAGAGAGATGATGTATACCCTGCGTAACACAATGCAGGCGGACATGGTCTCATGCATGCAGCAACTCAGGACAGACTTGGGGTCCCTGGGTTCCCGGGTGGACTCCATAGAACAAACAACCGTCACACATGCTTCTACCATTAACTCCAATTGCAACCAAGATTTGTAATTTGCACACACAAAAATATTTTTCGTAACAATTTATTTTTTGTTGCAAAAATGAATACACCCCAATGAAAGTCTAAGGCCCCTTTTACACGATCGGACCGATTAGGTCCTCCTGTTCGTTTTTCAGGCGGACCTGATCGGGCCACCCATTCTCCTCTATGGGGAGGCAAATGTCAGCGGACATGTGTCCGCTGATACCCGCCTGGCATCCGATCCAACAAGATCCACTGAAACAGACGGATGGCGATACATTTGCCATCCATCCAGCGGGTATGATCTAATGGGATCAAATGAAAATGGACAGGCTGTCTGTTTTCACCCAATCTCCTCATAGAGGAGAGCAGAACTCTGCATCCATCTCTGCACAGTGAGTGGAGACGGACCTATCATCCGCCTGCTCAACAGGGGTCAACTGAGCCATCCCCGCTGAGCTAGCAGAGTCCGTCCAAATGAATCCACCCTGTGCAAAAGGGGCCTTAGGAGCAAAGCTAAATTTTAGACAACAAAATCCTAATTAACAAGAATTCAACTACAGGTGAGTCTAATTATTCATTAAACAGGTGGCCAGCAAACAGTTGCTTTTAAAAGGGCGTTACTTAACAAAGAAAACCCATTCCATGCTGTCAGCAAGGGCACCACATGGAAGAGAAATGTCACAGGGTCTGAGAGAGAAAATAATTTCTTTACACAAGAAAGGTGAAGCCTGTAGTAAAAGTAATACAAAAAATTAACAAATGAAACTGCAACCATCTTACAGAGACGTCCAGGCCGTTCACAGAGGTTAACACCTTGACAGAAGCATCTTCTGATGAAAAGGATTGAAATAAATCGCCTTGCAAGTTCACTGTAGTTAGCTAAAGAAGTAGAAAGCCAAGTTGGGGTGATTGTTTCCTGTGACACAATATGGCATACTCTGCAGAGGAATGGCATGCATGGGTGCTGTCCATAAAGGAAGCCCATGCACAAAAAAAGCCTGTCTAGAATTTGCCAGGACTGGTACCGAAAAAAAAAGAAGACTACTCGGACTCTGTACTCTGGAGTGATGAGACCAAGATAAATGTTTTCAGAACTGATGGCTTCAAAACCGTATGGTGTTGCAAAGGTGAGGAGTACAAAGAAAAATGCATGGTACCTACAGTAAAACATGGTAGTGGCAGTGTCCTTCTGTGGAGCTGCATGAGTGCTGCTGGTGTCAGGGAGCTCACTGATGGTATTATGAATTCACAGATGTACTGCTGTATATTGAAAGTGAAGATGTTACCATCACTCCATGCCCTTGGTCATGTGCACTTTTTCAATATGACAATGATCCAAAACACACATCTAAGGTCACTGTTGCATTTCTGAAGAAGAACAGGGTCAAAGTGATTCAGTGGCCAAGTATGTCTCCTGATCTGAACCCAATCAAACACCTATGGGGAATTCTGAAGAGACAAGTTGAGCATCACTCTCAATCCAGCAACCAGGCTCTAAAAGAGGTCGTTCTTGAAGAATGGAAAAAGATAGACGTTGCAATATCTCGCCGTGTTCATTCCATGCCCAGAAGACTTGGTGCTGTCCCTACAAATCATAGAGGTCATACAAGATACTGGGTGTAGTAGTTTTTGTTGTAGGCTGTGTTCATTTTTGCATCAACTAATTTGAGTAAAACTGAAGATTTTGTAATCTAAGTCATATTACCTTACTTTCATGTAATCAGCTACACAAATGATCTATAAACTCAGTTTTGTCAAAAAAATTGGAAATCGACCTTGTGTTCCTTGAGATATTGATTAAAATCTTACTTTTCAAAACGGGTGTACTTATTTATGCTGAGCGCTGTATATTCTATTTTCACAAGGTGTAAAAAAACAACAAAAAAAAACACATATACCTGTAAATAAAGATATAAAAATGCACACTAAAATGTTGATGTGAAATTGAAGCAGTCTTTTATGTCCTATCTTTTTGGACCTTTTAATAGAATGCAAATGATAGTGAGCTCAAAATTATACTCCAAGTAAAACAGACATATAAATAATGAAGGGGTAGAGCAAAGCTGACAGCAGACCATGCCTTTAAAATGTATTCATTTGATACAATAATTATTGTGGAACACAGACACTTTTTCCTGACCTTCTGCTTTAAGACAGTGGCGGCTGGTGTATATGGGGCGCAGCTCCCCCTATCCATGCGTCCGGCCCCCTAATCTACAAATGCGGGGTGCCGGACGCATGGAGTTCAATGGGGATTTTTTTTTTAACCATGCGATTAGAGCCAGAGGCTCTCACAGGCTAAAAAAAAGGGTGGGCTCTTTGCTCAGTGCTCTGTGCCCCTAGCCCACCCAGTTGTGTGACAAAAGCGAATGAAAATTGTCACATGGATCCTCCTCCTGGCCAATCAGGAAGCGGGTCATGATTTTCCCGATTGGCCAAAAGGAGAGGCCATGCTATTGGCCAACGAGGAGGAGGAGGGAGGAGACACCAGGGAAGCCGCCGTCGCTGCCAGGGGAAGCCGCTGCCACCGGAGATGAAGCTGATGGGAGGCTTCTAATGGGGCCAGGCAGGAGGGATCCAGGGCATCTTTAGTACTTTAATGTAAGTGAGCCAGCGATGGGGGGGGGGGGGGTGGTGTGTGAGCTGGTGAGCTGGTGTGGTCCGGGGGGGGGGGGGATGGTGTGGTCTGCCTGACGCCCACCCCGGGCCATGGAGCACCAGCCGCCACTGCTTTATGGACTTCTGACCCAAAACAGCTATGCAGATCAGGACTGCCAACTTTCTCTGAGTTTCCAGATCTGCATACCTGTGGCTCAGAAAGTGTAGAAATCATAGGCTCTTGCACAATAGCCATAGAGATAGCAGGAGGTCAGCAATAGCATTTACAATATTTTTTCATGACAGATTTAACTGAATGATAGCCATAGCGAACAATCAGAATGAAAACAAACTGACACCTGATTAGTAAGTATGGGTCACTGCCTTTGTTGTCTTATTTATTAAGCTCATTAGAATGCTTTGTATTTATTGTGCAATTACTTAGGGTGGTCATACTTATCCTGAGAAAACCAAACAGTGTAAACATTTTAGACAATGCTTATGGTGATATTCAGACTATTGAAAATGTTTGCACAAAGACATGCTACTGTATTTCAAAATCTTTGTGGTTGTAAATGTTCTCTTATCAGTAGAAAAAATTAAATTAGGTATTCTTTGCATATCTTCTAGACTAGCCTTTTTCAACAAGGGTGCCTTGAGGTTTCTTCAGGGGTGCCTTGGCAAAATTCCTAAAAATGTATTAAAATTGTATGCCAGCCAGCAGGTGGATCAAGCCTGACTTTTAGTTACACAAAGCCACAGGTTTTCATTGTGCACCAATATGACTTTCTAGACACTGGCATCCTAACAACCAATGACATCATCAGTTAATAGGGAGGATGTCTGTTGCCTCCGCAGCATCCTTGTTTGACTCTCCTGTGCCCCTCTCCCTCAGCACTAGGAAGACATTAGCTGACTAATGGAGAAACATTGGTATACTAGTCAGTACCCGTGTGCAAAAGTGTATTGCTGCATTGTGTAAAAGCTATTAGAATAGTTCTTTTTACATTTTAGAATGGGGTGCTTCGAGACTGTCCATAATTTTAAAGGGTACCTTGAGATTGTCTAAAATTTTAAAGGGTGCCTCGACTAAAAAAAGGGTTGAGAAACACTGTTCTAGACCACCATGTATTGGAAACATCATGAAGAAGATTGAAGAAGACAACAAAGGTCATCTAAACATAAGGCCACACTAAGGTGCCCAATACAAATGGAGAGCCGATATCTTTATCTGCTGAACACTGCAGTGATTACTCAGCACCTGACTCCAATATAAATTTCAATATTACTTTCATTCATAAAATGCAGGCTATGATGTGGAGCCTGCAGTGTTTTGTAACTGATTACATTCTACATCAAATATTTTGCTATAGAAGGCTTAATCTGGCGGATCTGTAAGAATGACCAGTGGCAATATCTACAGAATGTAGTGCATGCTATTAATACATTTGCTGATCTTTCAGATGTGGAACGACTTGAACAATGAATATAATGTTTTGTGCATTTAATAATTTGGTTAAATATAAAGAAATATTAATATCTGAGTTTCCCTTTAGGTTCACCTTTTCAAGTTCAGCAGTTGGAGTCTCATACCTTTTTAACACTTATCCCTGGACAGTGTAAAAAATGTCCTTTCTGTGACACAGGCAAACACAGTTCAAGCAATACATTAGGCTCTACATTGTCCGACTTCATTTTCCGTCATAGTGATGTTCTACTGACTGGTGTCCATCCTGTACAGGGCCCTCTGGTTAGCCGGCAAGGATTTCTGCTCCAGGTCCCATACAAAATGACGGAGATGACATAGCTGCTTGTGGAAGGCATCATTGGTTAATGGCTGTGATATCTGCATGCGGAAGTTGTCACAGGGCAGGATAAGTGGAGGATGATCCGTGAAACTCTCAAAGATATCTGCTGCGAACAAAGAATGGAGTCAGGAAATGCTTTTAGAATAGATAATATAGCTAGATATATTGTAATGTTTTGAAGGAAAATTCAACAGTCAGCAGAAGATCCCAAACAGTTAGGCTGGCCATATATTATACAATCTTCTTGTACAATTTTTTTTAGATTTACCAAAACCACGTAATATGATGTCAAACCTACATAGTTCCAATTTGTATGTAGTCAGGCAGACCCTTTCATACATAGTTTAAGGTAAATCTAAAGGAAATGGAATAAGAAAATTGTATAATGTATGGCTAGCCTAAAGCCCCGTACACACGCAACGATTATCGGCCGACCGATCGTCCGTCTTTTGTCCAGAGTTGTATTTTGTTGGTTGGAATGTGCCTAGACTGCACACAAATTTTCTAGCCCAACAAAAATCTGCTTCTGAAGTGATGTCATGTGTTGGTTTGCTTTCTTTGTGTTTTTTCTTCTCTTAGCATGCCCAGTCTTGCTCATAAGATTTTTCCCTGTCGAAATCTGTACTGACTGCACGAAAATCGGCCGTGTTTTGACGGCCAACAAAAATTTTATAGCCTGCACACCAGATTTTTTTTGGCCGAAAAGTCGGAGTCGGTTGTCGGAAGCATCATACTAACAAGCTGAAAATCGGCAGATGGGACGTTGGACGACAATTCCCTGCCAATTTTCGATGCATGTGTACGGGGCTTAAGGCTCCATTCACACCGGAGCATAGTGCAGTGACAGGCAGCTACTGCACCGCTTTTTTTTTTTCTTTTTACTTTTTTAAAAAATGTTGTTAAGCATTTTTGGAGTGGCACCAATTATTTGAAAGGGCCTCCCTCTGTTCCAAAGAAGCTCATGTAGCAAATCTTGACACGGAGCGAGGTGCATCTGGCGGTGCGATATGTGCCACGATTTTAGCGTGTTTTGTTGCTTGACTATTATGGCAAAATCGCATCACATTTAGGGTGCCAATAAGAAATAAGTATGTTGTCACGATTTTGGAATCGCAGGCAGAATCACACGATTCCGCCTTCGATTCAGTACGCTCAGGTATGAACGAAGCCTAAGAGAAACGAGTGCTCAGAGGAAAATAAGACTAGGAAGGAAGATTACCACTAAATTGTATAAAATATAATTCCTAATGTTTCCTGGATTATCCCTATTACATTAATGGGTAACATGTCCAATGGGAATTATATGCAATTCAGTACACATCCTACGCCATATATATGTTCATTAAACAACCATTCAAGGGTGAATACAGCTGTGCAAAATGTAAGCAATTTGTTTCCCTAGAACCCAGATCCTGAATCTAAGGAGGCAGCTGGCAATCCTGCGAATCATCTCCAACCTGATAGGGAGTTTGGGCTGTACACATCAGGTGCTGGCATCATCCAGTACAGAGGTGGGTTCAGATATGGAAGTGCAGCTCCAGAGAAGGTTAGTAGAAGGAAAAACATTAGAGAGGCCAGTCCGGAGCTGACACAGCCCCACGCCAAGTTGCATGAATTTGGTAATATCAATCAAGGATTGGCATTGTAGGAGCAGAGTGACTTCCCTAGCTGCCAGGGAAACTCCTCCTCCAATGAGGATAAAGGAAGATTACAGAAAAGGATAGACTTCATTATTGTGACAGATAGGGCAATCTGTCACAAAGGCCGTGCTCACCAAACAGCATGTTGTTTACAGGGTGCTCGGGTTCAGAACATCGTCGATCAGATGGACAGATTGTTGGTTGGGGCTGGGGAGGACACAGCTGTCATTGTAAATATTGGTACCCATGACAAAGTTAGAGGAAGGTGGAGCGTCCTAAATAATGATTTCAGTGACTTAGGTGCTATATTAAAGAAAAGAACCTCCAAGCCAATATTCTTAGAAATATTGCCTGTACCTCGATCCATATCTGAGAGGCAGCAGGAGCCTAGGGAACTTAACAAGTGGATGAGGAACTGGTGCAGGAAAAAGGGTTTTGGGTTCACGGAGAACTGGTTTGACTTTTCGATCAGTTACCTGCTCTATAGCAGGGATGGACTGCGTCTAATAGGGAAGGGTGCAGCTCTATTGCGGAGAAGATAGCCAAAAGGTGTGAGGAACTTTTAAACTAGGTGGTGAGGGAGAAGGATCAAAGGAAGGTATAGCTGGCAGAAAATGAAGGTCAAAGGGTGCTATTGAGAGCAAAATTGGTGTAACTAGAGTATCTACAACCAATGTAGGTTGACAAGATTCTATTGCAGCCTCAGAACAAACAAGGAGAAAATAATCTGTGCTCGAACAAAAGGAAAAAGCCATGTTCATAAATGAAGAAAAGGAGAGAGGGTGGGCCAAGGGGACTTTTAAAGGGACACTGTCATCAAGACAAATAGCAAAAGTCAGACATGTATATAAAATTAAACAAATTTTTATTATATCAAAAAAGAAAAGGGGAAGACAATGTTTAAAAGTTATTATTATCGTGTTAGCAAACACTGAAAATAATAATAAAGCATACAGAGCAAATAATAATAGTCAAACAGTAGCATACAATAAAGAAGCTCAAAGAGCCAAATATCCACGGAGGGGTGATGTAGATCACGCTGTCCAATGCAGACCTATGCCAGAGATCAGAGATGTATAGTAACGAAGTAGAACTACTTAAGTACTGTACTTAAGTACCGAAATGCGGTATCTGTACTTTCCTAGAGTAGAATTTTTTTCTCCTACTTCTACTTTTACTTCACTACATTTTTTTGATGATTTCGATACTTCTACTCAAGTATTTTTTTTTTGTGCTGCATAGTTACTCGTTACTTTTAAAAAAATTACCACTGCCAGAGCAGTAGATGGCAGGTTGCATAAAGCTCAAAAAAATGTGTATAATGTCATTTGTAAATCAGCGCATACGAAAATAAAGGCTGTGTATAATAAAAGCTGCTATACCAAATCTTTCCAATAAAAAGAAAATATGAAACAAACAAATAAATGGTGCTACAGCGCTTAAGGCTACATTCACACCTGAGCGTAGCGTTTTTCGCGCGTTTTTTACCGCGATTTTACCGCGATTTTTGCGGCGTTTTTTACCGCGATTTTTACCGCGATTTTTGTGCAGGCGTTTTTAGATTGAATAGAGATCAATGGAAAACGCCTGTAATCTGCCCAAAAAGAAGCTCATGTACTTTTTTGAGCGTTGGGCGTTTTGTATACAGCTTCAAAACGCTCAGATGTGAACAGGGGCCATTGAAATGAATAGGATTTGTCTTGTTGGGCGTTTTGAGAGCTGATCCTAGAGCAGAAAAACGCCCCAAAAACGCCCCAAAACGCCTAGATGTGAACGGAGCCTAAAGTGCATCAAGAAACTACTAACAAACACAACTTGGCTGTGCAAATAAAGTGCCTGTGCAATCGATATAATATCATTGTTGCCCCCAGTGCCCTGCCCACACTCCACACAGTATCAAAAATAAAGTGACATGAATGTGCTAAAGCCTAAATGCAGTGAAAATAATTATTCCCACAATGTAACAGTAAATTCAATTCATATAAAATATGACAATAAATCACAATAAAATAAGTTATGAAATAAGTTAGGTCAGGTGCGTGCAACAAGTTGAAGTGTGTAAACCTATCTATAACGAAAAGTCCATAAATGAATTCCAGTGTGCAAATCTAAAGTGTCACTTCACTTGTCAGATGCTTCCACCTCCTTCAGTGCTCGAGTGACCGACCAACACACTTAATGGTGGTGGCACTGGTGGATAGCGTCTGGGTGGCACTGACTGCACTGGTTCAAAAAGCCATATATATTTAATTATTTCAATTCTCAATCCCATTGGTCCTCTCCTCATAAGATATTAATAACTTAAGATTAGTTGATGAACTTCTTGGCGGCCCTGGCAGGATGACGGGGACACCCGCCACTTCTGGAGCCGAGCCGCTGTGATTCCCCAACATGTGACAAAGTGACAGCCAGGAGATCTAGTGGCTAGTAGTTCTCAACAATACCGCTTTTATATATAAAAATGAAATAAAATATACTGACTCACAATTTAGTAGTAGGTAGCGTGTAGCAGTAGGCAGCACAACTCAATTCAATCAATCCCACAGCCTCGCTCGCGCCGCGGCCCGCGGAATCACTGTCATGATCATCAAGTTAAGACCGCACTGGAGGAGCCATGCTGTCGTCTTCCCGCTCGAGGTCTCTGCCTCTAGACGTGTTGTGTGTCACTCAGACTCCACCCCTTAGGGCCCTTACTTAGAGGAGTTGTGACACGGGCGGCGGGATTCGGAGCATTTTCTTCGTTATCTCATCTTCTTCTCTACTGTATGAGGTGAGTGAGGTGGACCGTGGAGAGGGCCTAATCCTTGCCATGGCAAATGTGCCATTTGAGAATCAAATAATCAATATAAAATATTAATATATTATATACACACGGGTCATGGGTGGCTTTTTTGAACCAAGAAGAGTGAGACTGACGGCTATGATGATTATCCGACCATCCATGGTCCATGGACCATAAGTGTTGTGTTGTGGTGGTGCCTGTGCTACCTGCGGCCTCCCTTTGCCTGTGCGGCTGTGCCTGCACTGCAGTGGCCACTGGCAGTGGCACTTGACTTGAGCAAAGCAAATGAGCACTACTAGTGTGAAGGACAGGTGGTGGAAGCATGTTCTGACAAGTTCTTATCATGAAAATAATATAGACAGCTTTTTGAACCAGTGCAGTGCCAGTGCTACTAAGGTGAGAGGCAGAGAGAGAGGCTATCCAGTCCACCACTTTACTTGAGCAGATCACAGAAGAAAGGTGGAAGCATCTGACAGCAAGTGACAAGCACTTCTTAGATTGCACACTGGAATTCAGTTATGGACTTTTCTTTATAAAGTTTAGTTTACACACTTAAACTTGCACCTAACTTATTCACAATCACAACTTATTTTATTGTGGTATTGTCATATATATTTTATATGAATTACATTTACATTGTGGGAATAATTTGCACTGCATTTAGCACAGACATGTCACTTTATTTTTGATACTGTGGGCGATGATTTTGAATACAAGAAGAATATATATAATTGCAGGTACTTTATTAGCATTTTTAGCACAGCCACTTTGTTAGTAGTTTTTGATGCATTTTTCACTTTAAGCGTTGTAGGTTTGATAAAGCTGGCCTGGCACATCATCATCAATTGAGCAAATCAAATCAAACCGCGATTAAGAAGACTGCGCATGCTCCTGTTCTGCCTTTTGATCAGCTGAAAAGATGGACGAACCAAAAACACCACCTTCCACCCCTGGCCCTTCAACTTCAAGTGATCTGCCTGGCTGTGAGAGTGAGGAAGCTCAGGAAGGAGACCACCCCTGGCTTTAAAAGGTGGATGCTTTAAAAGGGGAAGGGAGGGACATACTTTATCTGTTTTTAGTTTACAAAAAGTTACAGCCTAAGGAATTGTGATTGTCCTTTAGGTTAATCATTTGAATAAATCATTTGAAATAATAAAAAACAATATGATGTTCAAACTTTTGACTTCTTTCTTTAATAACTACATAACACAGTACTTGTACTTCTACTTTCAGTACTTGAGTAGAAATTTTTTTTCAAAACTACTGGTACTTTTTACTTTTAGTACTTAAGTAGCATTTTTTTTGAAAAAACTACTTGCAATACTTAAGTAAAAAAAATGTTGAATACTTTAGTACTTCTACTTAAGTAACTTTTTCTGCGAGCACTTCCACTTCTACTCAAGTAACTTTTTGATCGAGCACTTGTACTTTTACTCAAGTAGAAATTTTGAGTACTTTATACAAGTCTGCCAGAGATGGTGAAACTGGTGGGTCTACTGTATTGGAGCTAGGTGTCTAAACCTAAACCCTGCCCGACATGTTTCGCGGGTAACCGCTTCTTCAAGGGCAGATAATGTGGGTATGGATATCAACAATTGCTACTGTGTAAAGCTGGTTCTAAAAGCAAGTGGAGACCTAGGGGATCACAACCGGGACAGGTACCCCCACGGCGGACATGGGAGCAGTCCAAACCAAAAGGGGTCCAAACCAGGATGTTGAGATAACTGTATTCAAAATATCAGTATACTTAAGTATGTTCCCTGTAGTGTCTCGTGACAGGGCTAGGGGATGGCTGCTGAGATAGCAGGGACCGATGAGTAGAGAATTGGGTCGATATCAGGACCAAAGACCCTAACACTCAGAACATAAATGCTAGAAGTTTAGTTAATAAGATGGAAGCACTGGAACTGCTGATACATAAGAAGAATTTCAACTTAGTGGGAGTATCAGAAACCACACTTGATAGCTCACATGACTGGCTGTTGACTGCCTGGGGGTATTCACTGTATTGAAGGAACAGGAAAGCTAGAAGAGGAGGAGGTCTGTGTCAAGAATGATTTGCTAGTGAAAATAAAGGATAACATTGTTAACAGGGAAAGGTGGAATCATTGTGGCTGGAGCTTCAAAGGGAAGACACAAACAGGAAATAATAGTGGGTGTATGCTACAGGCTCTCTAACCAGAAGGATGAGAAGGAGACCAATCTCCTCTCAAAGTTAGTTGAGGCAGTGAGGCAGGGAAATGTTATTATCATGAGGGACTTAATTATTTGGATATTGACTGGGCAGATAGAACTGTTCACTTGTTTAGGGATTGTCATTTCTTAAAAGTCTTACAAGACTATTTCATGTGTCAATTGGGTGATGCCCTAACTAGAAATAATGCTCTGCTAAATCTAATAATTGCAAACAACACAGATCTGATTGCAGATTTGGAAGTAAGGAATAACAGCAATCACAGGATAGTTACATTCAAAATCATAGGAAAAGGAGACACAAGGGTAATACAAGAACATGAAGTTTAAAAAGAGCCACCTTTACTAAATACTCTATTTAAACACACCATACTACATGACATTAAATGGGATCACATTTTAGAAACAATGAACACTGTGGAAAAATGAAAGTGTTTTAAAGGAGAAGTATAGCTAAAGTTATTTTGGCTATTCTGGGTATCACAGGAACACAGCTCATTCTGCAATCTTGTGACCAATTTTCGGCTGACATGTCTCAGTCAAGCCAGGCTCGGGAAAGATCCCGACTTTACATTCAGGATCCACCCACATGCTTGGACTGGCAGCTGGCTCAGCCTCTCAGAGAGCTGCTGGGACACTAAGACACCTGCTCCCACCCCCTCCACTTCCCAGTGCTCCAGTGAGCGCTGGAGGAGTAGAGCAGAGGGCCAGTGACTCACTGGCCCACGAGAGACACATAGCAGAAGAAAGTTCCACTTTAATGATAAAAAAACTGTCCTTCAAAATATAGGAGACCAAAGGGGTCAACATCGACATTCCAAAATTACAAAGACACTGTAGTAAATGTAAGAGCACATCAGGGCAGCTAATTAGCCCACCAGAAACACAAAGGAGCGGAAGAGAGTAAAAAAAAAAAAAATCTTCCCAAATTTTTTAAATATATTAATAGTAAAAAGGTGAGGTCAAAGCAAAATGATTCCATAAAGGATAATCAAGGAAGTTGGTTACAAATGATGAGGAAAAGGCAACTGTATTACACACATTCTTCTCCTTAATTTTTTACAAAGGAAGAGGAGGGGTAAAATAAACAAGACTGTATTGCTAGTAACACTGAACAAAATGTGCCTTTGCGGCTAACAGAAGCCAGTCTTCAAAAAAGATTTGAAAAACTTAATGTGAATAAATCCCCAGGACCAGATAGCTTACACCAGAGAGTCCTCAAAGAACTTTGCCAGGTTATGGCTAGACCGTTATTTTCCATTTTTAAGGACAGCTTAGTGACTGGAATGGTACCAGCTGATTGTTGAAAAGCTAACGTGGTGCCAAGTTTCATAATAGGGACAAAATATATACCTGGGAACTACAGACCAGTCAGTCTAACATCAATAGTATGTAAACTATTGGAAGGGATGATAAGGGACTATATCCAATAACTTGCTTATAAAAACAGTATAATTTGTAGTAATATGAAATATTGTTCTTGCCAGAGCAACCTGTTAACATTCTATGAGGAAGGTCTGTGGATTTGGTGTATTTGGGTTTTGCCATAAACACTTAATTTACAAAATGAGGTCTGTTGGCATTGACAACAGTGTATGTACCTGGATAAAAACTGGTTACATGAGTGCATCCAGAGGGTGATGATAAATAGTGTATATTCTGAATGGTCTGGAGTTGTAAGTGCGGTTTCCCAAGGCTCTAACCTAGGATAAATTTTGTTTAATTTCTCTATAAATGATATAGAGGCAGGTAAAATAGTTTAAACTCAGTATTTGCTGATGATACAAAGTTAAGCAGGGTTATAACTTTACCGCAGGATATAGAAACTTTACAGGAAGACCTTGACAAAATAAAGGGGTGGAAAACGGTATGGCAAATGAGGTTAATATTAGAAAATGTAAAGTAGTACACTTGGGTGCTAAAAATATGAATGCATATTACTTGCTAGGTGGATGCAAAAGGATTTGGGGGTCCTAGCAGAACGCAGGCTCAGCAATAGCATGTAATGACAAACTGAAGCAAGCAAAGCTAGCAGACTATTAGTATGCATCCACTCCTGGACCGGAAGGCTTTCCCCCCGTAATGACCAGGCCATTTTTTGTGATACTGCATTTCTTTAACTGACAATTGCGCGGTCGTGCGATGCTGTACCCCCCCAAAAAAAAAAATCGATGTCCTTTTTTTTCAAAAAATATATCTTTCTTTAGGTGCTATTTGATCACCTCTGCGGTTTTAATTTTTTGCGCTATAAATAAAAAAAAAGAGTAACAATTCTGACAAAAAAAATATATTTTTTTATTTTCTGCTATAAAACGCAGTCAAAAAAAAAATCAAATTTTTTCATCATTTTAGGCCAATATGTATTCTGCCCCATATTTTTGGTAAAAAATATATCCCAATAAGTGTATATTGATTGGTTTGCGCAAAAGTTATCTAC
This sequence comes from Pelophylax lessonae, assembly GCF_965119305.1. Taxonomy (NCBI): domain Eukaryota; kingdom Metazoa; phylum Chordata; class Amphibia; order Anura; family Ranidae; genus Pelophylax; species Pelophylax lessonae. The sequence goes on from NC_138779.1 coordinate 116,043,092, forward strand.
AAACTAGGGGATAGATTTGTCATTTTTATTTATTTATTTTTTACTAGTAATGGCGGTGATCAGCGATTTTTAGACTGCAACATCGTGGAAGACAGATAACACCTAACTGACATTTTTGAGGGGACCAGTGAATTTACTACAGTGTTCAGTGCTAAAAATATGCATTTTACTAAAATAATTGAATTTCCGTGTTCTGTGTACTGTGGGAATCCAGATATAGTGTGAATGCAGGGTCCTGGGTTTAGTAATGATCACAATATACAAATATCCATATTGTGATGGATCTAGCATATGGAGAAAACTATTCAGCCTCAGACCATTTAGGAAGACACGCTGCCATTCAATAGGGTTGGACAAGAAGGGGTTTAACCCTAAAGTGTTACTTAACCCAGGAGCCTGCATTCACTATATCTGGCCCTCTGTCTAGACAGTACTGATTGGCCCTGTGCTAATCACATGCATTCTCCCAAGAAAAAAAACAAAAAAGTCTCTAGCAATACACACCAAGCTGAGAATGTGAAGCCTGTCCCGTCTCTGTAAATATCAGGATTTATATTGGAGTCAGTTGAAGGAGGAGATTATCAGAGAAGACAGGATTGAACAGCCTTTTTACACAATGCAGAGGATTAACCCCTTAGGTTCCACAGTGAGGATAATAAGCATGCTTTACTGCACATACACACTGATTTTACTGTTGTGGGGTTAGTAACACTTTAAATTGAATAAGGGGTTCTTTACAGTCAGAGCGGTAATGAAGTGGAACTCCCTTTCACAGTTCGCAGTGTCAGGGTGGAGTGTTGATAATTTCCAAAAAGTTTAGATGGGCATCTTAGCAAAAAACAATATATGGGGATATGGGGAATGATAGTAACATAAACACATGCACACTAGATGGATTGGTGTCTTTATTTAACCTTACCAATTACATAAATATGTAAGCTATTTGTTTCAGACTATGTCTGCTTGGTCTGGGAAGAGCAGGAGGAAGGAAAGAGGGAAAGAGTCACTGCTCTGACTGTAAATGTCAGTTTGAGCTACTAAACAGCAGGCCATTTTTGGTAAAGGATAGGGATAAAGCACAAAGGCTAAGGATGGAAAAAATAAGACTACAGCATCACATGTTGGCTAAAATAAAAACATAAAATATTTATATGCAATATTTAATATTTATGTGACTAATAAAAGGAACAATGTATTTATTGATATTTTATTTTTTAATTCTTTTTTTTTTTAAACTCGTTTGGCTGTACTTTTTCTTTGGAGCACAGGAGTGCAGTTCGTTCTGCACTCCTGTGACCCGCTTTCAGCCAGCAGAGGGCTGAAGCTCGCTGTCGGCTGACGTCACAGCACCAATCCAGGCTGAGTAAAGGTCACAACCAAATGTTCGGGATCCAACCAGGTGCCTGAACTAGCACCTGCTTCAGCCATTCAGTGAGCCACTGAGAGCCTGAGCCAGCCACTCAGCCCCCCCCCCCCAGACCAGCACAGGGAGCAAAGCGGGGAGCCAGTGACTGACAGTCACCAGTTTTCTGCTCATGGAGCACTGATAACCGAGTGATCAGCGGTCATTGATCGCTCTGTTCTCAGTCCTCTCTCTCCCTGTCACCCCTCTCTCTCTCTGTCACCCCCCCTCTCTCCCTGTCACCCCCCTCTCTCTCCCTGTCACCCCCCTCTCTCTCCCTGTCACCTCCCTCTCTCTCCCTGTCACCTCTCTCTCTCTCTCCCTGTCACCCCTCTCTCTCTGTGCCACCCCCCTCTCTCTCTCCCTGTCACATCTCTCTCTCTGTGCCACCCCCTCTCTCTCCCTGTCACCCCTTTATCTCTGTGCCACCCCCTCTCTCTCCCTGTCAACCCTCTCTCTCTCTGTGCCACCCCCTCTCTCTCCCTGTCACCCCTCTCTCTCCCTGTCACCCCCTCTCTCTCTCCCCGTCACCTCTCTCTCTCTGTGACACCCCTTCTCTCTCCCTGTCACCCCTCTCTCTCTGTGTCACCCCTCTCTCTCTGTCACCTCCCTCTATCTCCCTGTCACCCCCCTCTCTCTCTCTGTCACCCCTCTCTCTCTCTCTCCCTGTCACCCCTCTTTCTCTGTGTCAACCCCCCTTCTATCCCTGTCACCCCTCTCTCTCTCTGTGTCACCCCCTCTCTCTCCCTGTCACCCCCCTCTCTCTCTCTCTCTGTGTGCCACCCCCCTCTCTCTCCCTGTCACCCCTCTCTCTCGTGCCACCCCCTCTCTCTCCCTGTCACCCCCTCTCTCTGTGTCACCCCCTCTCTCTCCCTGTCACCCCTCTCTCTCTGTGCCACCCCTCTCTCTCCCTGTCACACCTCTCTCTCTGTGTCACCCCCTCTCTCTCCCTGTCACCCCTCTCTCTCTCTGTCACCATCCCTCTCTCTCCGTCACCCCTCTCTCTTCCTGTCACCCCCCTCTCTCTCCCTGTCACCCATCTCTCTCTCCCTGTCACCCCTTTCTCTGTGCCACCCCCCTCTCTCTCCCTGTGCCACCCCCCTCTCTCTCCCTGTCACCCCTTTATCTCTGTGCCACCCCCTCTCTCTCCCTGTCACCCTTCTCTCTCTCCCTGTCACCCCTTTCTCTCTCCCTGTCATCCCTCTCTCTCGCCCTGTCACCCCTCACTCTCTCTGTGCCACCCCCTCTCTCTCCCTGTCACCCCCCTCTCTCTCCGTCACCCCTCTCTCTCTCCCTGTCACCCCTCTCTCTCTCTGTGTCACCCCCCTCTCTCTCCCTGTCACCCCTCTCTCTCTCCCTGTCACCCCTCTCTCTCCCTGTCAACCCTCTCTCTCTCTGTGTCACCCCCCTCTCTCTCCCTGTCACCCCTCTCTCTCTCCCTGTCACCCCCTCTCTCTCCCTGTCACCCCTCTCTCTCTCTCTCTCTGTGCCACCCCCTCTCTCTCCCTGTCACCCCTCACTCTCTCTCTCTCTGTGCCACCCCCCTCTCTCCCTGGCACACCTCTCTCTCTCTGTGCCACCCCCTCTCTCTCCCTGTCACCCCCCTCTCTCTCTCTGTCACCCCCCTCTCTCTCCCTGTTACCCCTCTCTGTGCCACCCCCTCTCTCTCCCTATCACCCCTCTCTCTCCCTGTCACCCCTCTCTCTCTGTGCCACCCCCTCTCTCTCCGTCACCCCTCTCTCTCTGTGCCAACCCCCTCTCTCTCTCCCTGTCACCCCTCTCTTTCTGTGTCACCCCCCTTTCTCTTCCTGTCACCCCTCTCTCTCTCCCTGTCAACCCTCTCTCTCTCTGTGACACCCCCTCTCTCTCCCTGTCACCCCTCTCTCTCTGTGTCACCCCTCTCTCTCTGTCACCTCCCTCTATCTCCCTGTCACCCCCCTCTCTCTCTCTGTCACCCCTCTCTCTCTCTCCCTGTCACCCCTCTCTCTCTCTGTGTCACCCCCTCTCTCTCCCTGTCACCCCCCTCTCTCTCTCTCTGTGTGCCACCCCCCTCTCTCTCCCTGTCACCCCTCTCTCTCGTGCCACCCCCTCTCTCTCCCTGTCACCCTCTCTCTCTGTGTCACCCCCCTCTCTCTGTGTCACCCCCTCTCTCTCCCTGTCACCCCTCTCTCTCTGTGCCACACCTCTCTCTCTGTGTCACCCCCTCTCTCTCCCTGTCACCCCTCTCTCTCTCTGTCACCATCCCTCTCTCTCCGTCACCCCTCTCTCTCTCTCTGTCACCCCCCTCTCTCCCTGTCACCCCTCTCTCTCTCCCTGTCACCCATCTCTCTCTCCCTGTCACCCCTTTCTCTGTGCCACCCCCCTCTCTCTCCCTGTGCCACCCCCTCTCTCTCCCTGTCACCCCTTTATCTCTGTGCCACCCCCTCTCTCTCCCTGTCACCCTTCTCTCTCTCCCTGTCACCCCTTTCTCTCTCCCTGTCATCCCTCTCTCTCGCCCTGTCACCCCTCTCTCTCTCTGTGCCACCCCCTCTCTCTCCCTCACCCCTCTCTCTCTCCCTGTCACCCCTCTCTCTCCCTGTCAACCCTCTCTCTCTCTGTGTCACCCCCCTCTCTCTCCCTGTCACCCCTCTCTCGCTCCCTGTCACCCCCTCTCTCTCCCTGTCACCCCTCTCTCTCCCTGTCACCCCTCTCTCTCTCTCTCTCTGTGCCACCCCCTCTCTCTCCCTGTCACCCCTCACTCTCTCTCTCTCTGTGTGCCACCCCCTCTCTCCCTGGCACACCTCTCTCTCTCTCTGTGCCACCCCCTCTCTCTCCCTGTCACCCCCCTCTCTCTCTGTCACCCCCCTCTCTCTCCCTGTTACCCCTCTCTGTGCCACCCCCTCTCTCTCCTTATCACCCCTCTCTCTCCCTGTCACCCCTCTCTCTCTGTGCCACCCCCTCTCTCTCCCTGTCACCCCTCTCTCTCTGTGCCAACCCCCTCTCTCTCTCCCTGTCCCCCCTCTCTTTCTGTGTCACCCCCCTTTCTCTTCCTGTCACCCCTCTCTCTCTCCGTGTCACCCCCCTCTCTCTCCCTGTCACCCCTCTCTCTGTGCCACCCCCTCTCTCTCCCTGTCACCCCCTCTCTCTTCCTGTCACCCCTCTCTCTCTCTGTCACCCCCTCTCTCTCCCTGTCACCCCTCTCTCTCTGTGCCAACCCCCTCTCTCTCCCTGTCACCCCTCTCTCTCTCTCTGTGCCATCCCCTCTCTCTCCCTGTCACCCCCCTTCTCTCTCCCCCCTCTCTCTCCCTGTCACCCTCTCTCTCTCCCTGTCACCCCTCTCTCTCTCTCTCTCTCTCTCTGCCACCCCCTCTCTCTCCCTGTCACCCCCCTCTCTTCCTGTCACCCCTCTCTCTCTCTGTCACCCCCCTCTTTCTCCCTGTCACCCCTCTCTCTCTGTGCCAACCCCCTCTCTCTCCCTGTCACCCCTCTCTCTCTGTGTCACCCCCTTCTCTCTCCCTGTCACCCTCTCTCTCTCCCTGTCACCCCTCTCTCTCTCTCTGTCAACCCCCTCTCTCTCCCTGTCACCTCTCTCTCTCTGTGCCACCCCCCTCTCTCTCTCTGTGTCACCCCTCTCTTTCTCTCTCTGTGTCACCCCCTTCTCTCTCCCTGTCATCCCTCTCTCTCTCCCTGTCATCCCTCTCTCTCTCCCTGTCACCCCTCTCACTCTCCCCGTCACCCCTCTCTCTCTGTGCCACCCCTCTCTCTCCCTGTCACCCCTCTCTCTCTCCCTGTCAACCCTTTCTCTCTGTGTCACCCCCTCTCTCTCCGTGTCACCCCTCTCTCTCTGTGTCACCCCCCTCTCTCTCCCTGTCACCCCTCTCTCTCTGTGCCACCCCCCCCCCTCTTTCTCCCTGTCACCCCTCTCTCTCTGTGCCACCCCCCTCTCTCCCTGTCACACCTCTCTCTCTGTGCCACCCCCTCTCTCTCTCCCGGGGACCCCTCTCTCTCTCTGTGCCAACCCCCTCTCTCTCCCTGTCACCCCTCTCTTCTGTGCCACCCCCCCCTCTCTCCCTGTCACCCCCTTCTCTCTCCCCCCTCTCTCTCCCTCCCTGTCCCCCCTCTCTCTCTGTGCCACCCCCTCTCTCTCCCTGTCACCCCCCCTCTCTCTTCCTGTCACTCCTCTCTCTCTCTGTCACCCCCTCTCTCTCCCTGTCACCCCTCTCTCTCTGTGCCACCCCCCTCTCTCTGTGCTACCCCCTCTCTCTCCCTGTCACCCCTCTCTCTCTGTGCCACCCCCTCTCTCTCCCTGTCATCCCTCTCTCTCTCTGTCACCCCCTCTCTCTCCCTGTCACCCCTCTCTCTCTGTGCCACCCCTCTCTCTCCCTGTCACCGCTCTCTCTCTCCCTGTCAACCCTCTCTCTCTGTGTCACCCCCCTCTCTCTCCGTGTCACCACTCTCTCTCTGTGTCACCCCCCTCTCTCACCCTCTCACCCCTCTCTCTCTCTCTCCCTGTCACCCCTCTCTCTCTGTGCCACCCCCTCTCTCTCGCCCTGTCACACCTCTCTCTCTGTGCCACCCCTCTCTCTCCCTGTCACCCCTCTCTCTCTCTCTGTGCCACCCCCCCCTCTCCCTGTCACCCCTCTCTCTCTGTCACCCCTCTCTCTCTCTCTCTGTGCCACCCCCTCTCTCTCCCTGTCACCCCTCTCTCTCTGTGTCACCCCCTCTCTCTTCCTGTCACCCCTCTCTCTGTGCCACCCCCTCTCTCCCCCTGTCACCCCCTCTCTCTCCCCTTCACCCCTCTCTGTGCCACCCCCTCTCTCTCCCTGTCACCCCTCTCTCTCTGTGTCACCCCCACTCTCTTCCTGTTACCCCTCTCTCTCTCTCTCTGTCACCCCCTCTCTCTCCCTGTCACCCCTCTCTCTCTCCCTGTCACCCCTCTCTCTCTGTGCCACCCCCTCTCTCTCCCTGTCACCCCTCTCTCTCTGTGCCACCCCTCTCTCTCTGTGCCACCCCCCTCTCTCTGTGCCATCCCCTCTCTCTCCCTGTCACCCCTCTCTCTCTCCCTGTCACCTTTAGCCTCAGACCGGTTCGTGACTCCCAGCTGCTCTGATAACACAATCCAGGGCTACAGCAGGAGGAGCCAAGTGGTAGCTCGGTGGTCACGTGTCTCCCGCCTGACGTCAGAGGGAGAGCTTTGCTCCTCCTGCAGTAGCCCTGGATAGTAAAAGCAGAGCGGCTGGGGGTCACGTGACCAGCCTAAAGACACTACTCAAAAAGGTATTTAGAGCCTTCGTTGCTTGCAAACACTTATAGAGTGCAGGATGGGAGCTTGAAAGAGAGGGGCTGGCAGAAAAGTTAAGGTTACAAACTCTTTAGGGACTGCTCCACGTACATTTACTGTGGCAGGGCAGCCCTTAAGCGCAAAATCACGTACCTGTGTTTGATTCTCGTCTTCGGCTCTAGGGCGCGGCATGGCTGCCAGGACTGGCTGATCATTCGTTAGAGAGACAGAACAGCGGTCTGCCTATGTAAACAAGGCAGACCGCTGTTCTGTCTTAGAGGGAAAGATAGATCTTGTGTTCCTGCTAGTCAGTCGATCCCCCACACAGTAAAAAAGCACACCCAGGGAACCCAGTTAACCCTTTGATTGCCCCTGATGTTAACCAATTCCCTGCCTGTGTCTTTTTTTAAAGCGAGAGGGCATTTCTTTAGCACTGATCACTGAATTGGTGTCACTGGTCCCAAAAAAGTGTCACTTAGTGTCAGATTTGTCCGTCGCAGTCACGCTAAAAATCACTTATCACCACCATTACTAGTAAAAACAATAAAACAAGTCCATAAATCTATCCCATAGTTTGTAGACGCTATAACTTTTGTGCAAACCAATCAATATACGTTTTTTTGGAATACAAATTGGCCTAAATTGATGAAGAAATTTTTTTTTTTTTAATTTTTTATTGGATGTGTTTTATAGCAGAAAGTAAAAAATATATATATTTTTTTTTTTTTTTCAAAACTGTTGCACTTATTTTGTTTATAGTGCAAAAAAAAAAAAAAAAAAAAACAGCAGAGGTGATCAAACACCACCAATGAAAGCTTAATTTGTGGGAAAAAAAGGACATCAATTTTTTTTTTTTTTTTGGTACAGCGTCACACAACCGTGCAATTGTCAGTTAAAGTAACACAGTGCGGTATGGCAAAAAAATGGCCTGGTCATTAAGGGGGTAAAAGTATGGAAAGAAAATATATGGGGCAGCACAGTGGCTTAGTGATGAGCACTTATGCCTTGCAGAAATGCATTCCTTGGTTTGAATCCCAACCAGGACACAATCTGCATGTGTTTGCATTAGAGATCAACCGATTATCGGCAACACCGATATATCAGGGGCCGATATGCACTTTCTCTGATGTATCGAAATCAGCCTTTGTACTGATATTGCCAATATTTTCGCGATGTCATCACATATGTTGCGCTATGCGCCTCCGCTCACTGGGCAGCTCCTAGGTCGCCTCCCTCAGCCTTGTTACAGTGTCTTTTACCCACTGCAGCCACACTGGAGTCTGCATGCTGCACTGGAGGTCGGTCAGGACAGTGAGTTCTTCTACATCTAGTGAGTGAACAGTGACCAACAGTCTGACAAACTTCTGTATCTGTTCTGTGAGTGATAAGTGATAACAGTGACCAACACTCTGACACACGTTCTGTATCTGTTCTGTAACACAGCCGCTGCGGCCACCCACCACCCACAGTTGCCGGTGCCAGCCAGCAACACAGACCCACACACCCACTGTGTACCAGCCAGCCACAGGCCCTGTTTGAGTCCTGACTGTACCAGCTAGCCAGCCACAGGCTCTGGGGCCTGTACGTGCCAGGCCAGCCACCACACAGGGTGCCAGCCAGCCACAAAAGGGTGCCAGTCAGCCATCAAAGGGTGCCAGCCAGCCATTAAAGGTTGATGACAGCAAGCCACCCACCCACCCACTCGGTGCCAGCCAGCCAGCCATGAAAGGGTTCCAGCCAGCCACCACATGGTGGCACTGCCAGCCAGTCACTGAAGGGTGCCAGCCAGGGTGCCACCCACCTGGTCCAAGCCAGCTAGCCATGAAAGGGTGCCAGCCAGCCACCCATCACAGAGTGCCAACCAGCCAGCCACCCACCCACCATAGGGTGCCAGCCAGCCAGCCACCCACCAAAGGGTGCCAGCCAGACAGCAACCCACCACAGGGTGCCAGCCAGACAGCCACCCACCACAGGGTGCCAGCCAGACACCCACCCACCACAGGGTGCCAGCCAGACACCCACCCACCACAGGGTGCCATCCAGCCACCCATCACAGGGTGCCAGCCAACCATCCACAACAGGGTGCCAGCCTGACAGCCTCCCACTACAGGGTGCCAGTCAGCCATTTTGTGTGAGCCTATATTAGTGTCCGACTCTTTCTTGTTTCAATGGAGATGGATGGAGATAGAAAAATTAAAAGTGTGGTCTGGGACTATTTCTCTTCTCCATCTCCAGGAAAATCAGCAGCACTGTGCAACACTTGCAAAAACAATGTGAGGATAGGATCAATAACTGCAAAAACCAAAAATACATCAAATCTTTGGGCTCATCTAAGAGTTTATCATGTTGAATTGTATAATGCAGCACAGAAAAAACAAAATGAATCACAAGGCGAAGCATCCCTATCCCAGGCAACAATAACAGATATGTTTCAGAAAAAAAAACAGGTGGCTAAAATCTGATGGAAGATCCCAACTGCTGGACAGAGTAATCACAGAGATGATGGTGACCGATAACCAGCCATTTACAATAGTGTCTGACTCTGGATTTAAGCGGTTGATGTCCATATTTGAGCCAAGGTACACACTGAAGAGTGACAAGTTTTATCGAAGGGGTGGAGGCGGGGCGGAGGCGGGACAGAGAACGGCCTTAATACATTCATACAATACAACTCAATGAGAGGAGGCGGGGCGGAGGCGGGGCAGAGAACGGCCTTAATACATTCATACAATGCAACTCAATGAGAGGAGGCGGGGCGGAGGCGGGGCAGAGAACGGCCTTAATACATTCATACAATACAACTCAATGACAGGAGGCGGGGGGAGGCTGGGCAGAGAACGGCCTTAATACATTCATACAATACAACTCAATGAGAGGAGGCGGGGCAGAGAACGGCTTTAATACATTCATACAATACAACTCAGTGAGAGGAGGCGGGGCGGAGGCGGGGCAGAGAACGGCCTTAATACATTGCATACAATACAACTCAATGAGAGGAGGCGGGGTGGAGGCGGGGCAGGCACGGCTCAGTACAGCTCAGCTACTGCGAGATTTCTGGAATAGAATACACCCCAGCAGACACTGCGAATCGCCGAATGACGTCATCGCCGATCGGACCCGGAAGTGAGGAGAGGAGGAATAAAGCAGAAATTAAGGTATTTACTAGCAAAAAAAAAAAAAAAGTTTCCATTGGTAAAAGCCGTTTTAAAGGGGATTACATAGATCTATGTATTCCAACCTATTAAAAATGGGTGGAACTCCGCTTTAATGCAAAATCAGATGATGTGAAATGCAAAGCAAATGTCCCTGCAATTGAAATTTTCATATCAGTTTTTATGCAGTTCAGGTGCGAAGAACGAATGAGCACTTAATGTTAAAAATGTTAATAAATAAAGATTAACATGTTTATTAAGAGATTTGTGTAAAATTTTGTGTTTTTTTTGGCAAAATTTTACATGTGTGAAAATATCGGTCAATATCGGCCGATACCGATTTGCCAGCGACGAAAAACCGATATCGGTCGATCACTAGTTTGCATGGGGTTCCTCCGACACTCCAATAACATATGGTTATTGGTCCTGGTTTGTGTGTGTGAGTCTAGAAATCCCAAGTGTAGCCTCCTATGGCAGGCCCTGGTAATACTTTGAGTGGCTAATGCATAGTAGTAGTAGTAGTAGTAGTAGTAGTAGTAGTTGAGGTTGAATAAAGACAATAGACATATGCCGGTTTTCGGTAATTCGATATATCGCGGTATTGCATAGCCACGGTATTGTTATTGTGGCATTTTTAAAATACCGAGTTTCTCTGTCAAGTCTGCCTGACTTGTGAATTGATACATTTCAGTGAGCTGGATGACTCATTCACTCACTCAGCTAACACCTTTCAGCATTAAGTCTCCTAACTATAAACAAAAATGATTACATTTGTATCTTTTCCTTCCCTCTGCCAGGGAGAAAGGAAGTTTAACCTCTTAAAGACTGGATCTTTTTCTGACACTTGCAGCTTGCAAGTTAAAATCAGTTTTTTTTTTGCTAGAAAAGTACTTAGAACCCCCAAACATTTTATATATTTTTTTAGCAGAGACCCTACAGAATAAAATGGCGATTGTTGTAATATTTTATGTCACACTGTATTTGCGCAGCAGTCTTTCAAACGCAATGATTAGACTTTAATGAATAAAAAAAAAAAAAAAAAAGTAACAGTAAAGTTATCCCAATTTTTTTTTTTTTTGTTACACAGAGAATCGTGAGAGAATCGTGATCTTTATTCCAAGCTAAAAAATCGTGATTCTCATTTTGGCCAGAATCGTGCAGCTCTAATAAATATATATATACACACACACACGCCTAGCAGCCCACATTACATTATTATATAGCCATCAAGCAGTGTCTGGCCTACCTGGTGATGACTGGTCCTGGCGCTCTGATCCGATGGCCTGGTCTTTAAAGGGGCAAATCCTTGCGATCCAGAAGTGGTTAAACCTGCAGGAGGACCGGTGTTTTTATCTATTAATGACTTTACTATTGCTTTAGGCCTGGTTCACATGTATGCGGGTTGGTGGTTCACATGTATGCGGGTTGGCGGTTCACATGTATGCGGGTTGGCGGCCCACATTTGCACAGGCATAGCAGCCCATTGATTTGAACGGGCTGCTATGCCCTCATTTTCCGCAGAAAAAAGGTGCATGCAGCATTTTTTTTAAATTCAGTGGCCTTGAAATCCATCCTGCTTTTGCACCATGCGACTAACCTGCAGTTCCTGCTCTGGCAAGCTTTCTGCATTTTTTGTATACGTGGGCACGGCATTTAAAAATAAACAGTTTGCGTGTGCAGCAACGGCAGGTAAGTCGCATGGTGCAAAAGAAGGATGGATTTCATGGCCACTGCATTTTTTTAAATTCTGCATGCACCTTTTTTCAGCTGAAAACGCAGGCATAGCAGCTCAAGCCCATTCACATCAATGGGCTGCTATGCCTGTGCAAATGTGGGCCCCCAACCCGCATACATGTGAACCAGGCCTAAAGCAATAGTAAAGTCATTAATAGATAAAAACACCGGTCCTCCTGCAGGTTTAACCAATTAATGACTTTACTATTGCTTTAGGCCTGGTTCACATGTATGCGGGTTGGGGGCCCACATTTGCACAGGCATAGCAGCCCATTGATGTGAATGGGCTTGAGCTGCTATGCCTGCGTTTTCAGCTGAAAAAAGGTGCATGCAGAATTTAAAAAAATGCAGTGGCCATGAAATCCATCCTTCTTTTGCACCATGCGACTTACCTGCCGTTGCTGCACACGCAAACTGTTTATTTTTAAATGCCGTGCCCACGTATACAAAAAATGCAGAAAGCTTGCCAGAGCAGGAACTGCAGGTTAGTCGCATGGTGCAAAAGCAGGATGGATTTCAAGGCCACTGAATTTTAAAAAAATGCTGCATGCACCTTTTTTCTGCGGAAAATGAGGGCATAGCAGCCCATTCAAATCAATGGGCTGCTATGCCTGTGCAAATGTGAACCACCAACCCGCATACATGTGAACCAGGCCTAAAGCAATAGTAAAGTAATTTATAAACAACACCTCCTTCAGGTTTAACCACTTCTTGACCACAAGGATTTGCCCTCTTAATGACCAGGCCATCGGATCGGAGCCGAGCGCCAGAACCAGTTATCACCAGTTAGGCCAGACACTGCTTGATGACCTATTTTAGGCCTGGTTCACAGAGTCTGTACTGACTGACTATATAATAATGTGCATAAGTGAACCAAAGCCCCTAAATTCAGCAATGAAATTGAAGTGAGGTGGAAATTTAATAATTTAAATTTAATAATAGAATACCGTGATAATACCGTATACCGTGGCAAAACCTTAATCAATTAATCGCAGCATGAAAATCTGATACCGTCACAAGCCTAAAAGACAATAGTCCATCCAGTTCAGATTTGTTTATGTATATGTCTTGTCTGTCTTGTTTCTCGTATTTGCACTGATCGTATCTATCCAATGATTTTATTGCACGGTTGTTAATATACCCTATAAATTTATTAATAAAACACCTATGTTTACTTTACATAGAGCCTGATATGTTATTTTGCTGACTAGTTAACCTTCTTTCCTCTGTGGTCTATACAGAAATACCTTGTTCATACTTCCCGCAGAAACTACCTCTTATGGTAGAGAATTCCACAATCTTGGAGCCCTAACAGTAAAGAACCCCCTGCGTTGCCTGAGGTTAAAACGCTTCTCATCTAATCGTATTGTATGTCCTCGCGTCCTCATTCAATCCTTGCGACTGAATAGCATTTTTTCTATGCGGAGATCACCATTGAGGTATTTGTAAATTGCTTTCATGTCCCCTCTCAGGCGTCTTTTCTCCAGGGAGAATAAATTAAGCGATTGTAGACGCTCTTCATAGTTAAGGTCCTCCAATCCCCTAATTAGTTCAGTTGCCCTTCTCTGGATTCTCTCCAGCTCCAAAAACATACCTCCTGAGGACTGGTGACCAGAACTGGACAGAATACTCCAGATGCGGTCAGACCAGAGTTTTACAAAGTGGAAGGATTATAGTTTTATGTCTGGAATACATCCCCTTCTTTATGCATGCTAATATTCTGCCGGCTTTGGAACACATCTCTGGAACATGCAGCTCTGGTACACATTTCAGGAACAGAAGATGTAGGGTTCCCAGGTTGGAAGTGCAACAAAAACCACAACACAGTCATAGTAGTAGGGAAGGGGAAAGAAAATATACAGTATGCTAAACCTCCATACACTCGCTTTTCAAGGCATAGCTCACCTTTACCAAAAAACTGCCTGTGCAAATAAAGTAGATACAAACAAGCTGTGCTGCTTTGGCCAAAGTTGAATATTGCCCTTGCTGTAGGTGTAGGCCATTTATGTAGCTCAAGCCTGACTGTAAAACTTCTAGGATGTTGCTAAGAGAAGCCTAGATGTTATACTGTTCACCTTCAGCATCACAGGAGTGAGCTCTTTCTCTGAATCAAACCCCCTCACATGTGCTTTCTCTTCCCTGACACAGCAGCTATAAGCTCAGCATTAGGCAGCTAGTTCCTGTGATGGTGGGGATGAACAGTTAACAGCTAGATCTCTCCTTGCAATATCCTAGAAATTTTCCAGTCAGGCTCCATGAGGTAAGTAAATGACCTACACCTAGAGCAAGGGCATTATTCAACCTTTGTCACAACTGTACAGTTTGTTTTTATCTAAAATACCCCTTATCTGCATAGGTAGTGTTTGGTAAAGGCAAACTAACCCTTTAAAAGACTATCACACATCAGCTGCAACAATACTTGCATAATATAGACTGTGCAAAAATGCAATGACCATGTAAATGTACCATTTGTTTCCAGACTGGCACCACTTCCTAATGTCACAGCACAGATGGTTTGTGACCTTGTGCAAGATGTTCTTCTCTGACTTCCTACTGGAAACATCATGTATTTTAGGAGTTATAAGAGCTCCTGGGTTTACCCAGGATGGATTTCCCTGCATCTCCAAACACAAATTTAAATTGAAGATGCGATTTACATATGTACAGTTACACTTTTTACCATATAGCCTAACTAGCCTTTCGTCCAATACAATGCATTTTTGTGCAGTGGGCTCCATTCACAGAACCAGATCACATGCAGTATTTAGGTGTTTTCCCAAACACTGCATGCCATCCTAAAGTATTGCTTTATGCTGCACTTACAGCATAGAAGCAAAAACACTTAGTAAATACCTCATAAAACATTAGTAAAAAGTCAATTCACAAAAGGAAAACAAAAAGCCCATGCGGTAAAATGGTCCTGGCATGCAATATTTAAGGAACTGGCAGCTGCTGCATCCTTAACAACCAGTAAACAATATGATTGCTAGGCAACGGGCGGCCGCAGCGTCTTTAGAAACTGATGAGTCATCAACTGTCAGTGGGATTCCCCTCTGACAGTTAAATGTAAAAAAAAAAAATTCCCGGCAATGAAAAATTAAGAAAAAGAAATATGGCGTGGGGTCCCTCCCACCATCCACACCAGGCCCATAAGGCATGGTATGGATTGTAAAGGGGAATCACCAAGCCAGTATTTTTTTTTAAAAATGGCGTGCCCCCCAAATCCATACCAGACCCTTATCCAAGCATGCAGCCCAGCAGGTCGGACGAGCGAGTGCCCCCCCCCCTTCCTGAACCATATCAGGCCACATGCCCTCAACATGGGGGTTGCTTTGGTGATCATTTCAGAGAGAAGAACGGTCGGCTGTGTTTGCAACACAGCTGACCATCCTTCTCTCTCAGCGGGGAGCGATCACAGGTGCCCGGCGGAAATTGCGGCTGCCGCTCCCTTTGATCGCCATCCTGCTGCCTAGTGTGAGCGGTAACGCACCGCCGGCAGCGTGTGCTCACCTCCAGCACCAGTCTCGTGAACTGTCGCACCCCTACATAGATTCGCGCAGCCGAGCCAGCCTGCCACAGTAAAACAAGGGGCCCCCCATGTGAATGAGTATGCGTTACATAGTAACCCTACTCATTCAGCAAAAAAAAAATGTAATGTAAAAAAAGGTAGTAGGCAATTTTTGACATGTCCTTTATTTAAAAAACAAAAATATAAAAAAATGTCCTCTGGTGTAGATCTATTGTCAATCACGGTGCCCGCCGCCGCTGCCACCAGTGACCTGAGAAAAAAAAAGAAAAACACTCCGTTCCTGACGAAGGCTACCACAGTCTTCCAGCTCCGCCATCTGACAGTTCCTAATTAGCTAACTAGGGACGTCACCAACCCAGCATGCCCCTGACCGAAACCCCGCTGACAGCTGATGATTCATTGGTTGTTAAGGATGTGGTGGCTGCCCGCCCCTTACCAACCATTACACTTACTGGTTGTTAAGGATCCCGGCAGCTGCCCACTCCTTAACAACCAGCTATTTACAGCCTGTGTTAAGGTCGCCGGCAGTAAATTACTGGCTTTCATTTTCACTCGGATGTATTAAGATATTGCTTTGTGAATGGAGTCCAGTATATAATTTATATTAGGTATAATAATTATGCATATTTTACTTTTCCCATGTTTATTTCTGCCAAGTGGCTTACTATCAGCGGGGGAGGGCAGAAGCGCCAGTGGGGGAACCAAGAGGAGGAGGATCGAGGTTGCTGTGTACAAAACCATTAAACTGAGCACATACGTTTATCATGTTTTTTTAGTTTAATCAAATAAAAACAAGCTTTACATTCAACATATAATTAGGGTTGAGCGGACACCTAGATGTCCGTGTTCGACGGGTTCGGCCGAACTTTAAAAAAAAGTCCGGGTCCGTGTCCCGGACTTTTACCGAACTTTTCCCGGACACCGAACCCCATTGAAGTCAATGGGGACCCGAACTTTAAGGCACTAAAATGGCTCTAAAACACCAAAGGAAAGGGCTAGAGTGCTGCAAATGGCAGCAAAACGTAATTAAGAGCATGGCAAGTGCTCTGCAAACAAATGTGGATAGGGAAATAACTTAAAACAACAAAAAAAAACAGAAAAATAAAACAATGTTCTTCTTCATCTCTGAAGGACGAGGCCCATATGGAGTAGGAGGGAGGTTGAGGTGGTGGTGGATGTGGCGGTGACATAGGCGTGCGCACAGGGTGTGCTGGGTGTGCCTGGGCACACCCTAATCACCTAGGGCACATAGCATTGCCAGTGAGGAGATGGGAAAGATCTCCCTGGGACCTGCTCTGCTCTATTTCTCCTTGCCTACAGGTACATGGCCCCGATACATTACTCTCCCTGCTGGCAAACACATGCATGTGTATTTCAACTTTGGGGTGCACACCTTAATGCAATAGGCTGCGCACACCTATGGGCGGTGTAGGTGGAAGCGGCGGTGGAGGAGGACCAGGGCCGGATTAACAGCATCATGGGCTTGGTGCTGAGGATTTTGAAGGGCCTTAAGGGCCGTGCCTTGCCATGCACCCAGAGGAGGAAGGGTGCAGCCATGCATGCCTAATTCAACATGGGATGCTGTCTCTGAAGCCCATAAACACATCCATGCATCGCCAACTGTCCCTCCTTGTCCGGCCTTCACGCTGTGTGGGGAGGTTCTGAGGGTGCTGCCTGGGGAAGCGAGCATAGAAGCCAGACTTCTGTGTTTACAAGTGACAGAAGAGCGGTAACAGTGAATATGGCCAACCCGGGGCCTATATAAAAGGTAGGGGCCTGGAGCTGCAGCTCCAATAGCCCCTACATTAATCTGGCCCTGAGGAGGAGGACGAGGTAGCCAACACTGCTTCTTTTCAAAAATTTTAAATGAGGGTACACCCCAAAAGAGTGAGAAAGAGCAAAAATGGAACAATGGGTGGGTAAGGTCGGTATCCATTGCTATTCTGCATAAGGTACGGAAAAGTCCCGTGGGATCCATGCCTGGTTCATTTTAATGAACGTGAGCTTGTCCACATTGTCTCTGGACAGGCGGCTGCGCTTGTCTGTTATAACGCCCCCAGCCGTGCTAAATACCCGTTCAGATAATACACTGGCTGCAGGGCACGCCAGCACCTCCAAGGCGTAAAGGGCAAGCTCAGGCCATGTGCCCAATTTGGAGACCCAGAAGTTGAAGGGGGCAGACCCGTCATTCACTACATGTAGGCGTGTGCACACATACTGCTCCACCATGTTGGTAAAATGCTGCCTCCTGCTAAGACGTTCCATCTGAGCTGCTGGTGCTGCTGTTTGTTGTGGCGTGCTGACAAAGCTTTTCCACATTTCGGCCATGCTAACCCTGCCTTCTGAGGTGCTGGCGGTGCCCTGGTTGCGTTGGCGACCTCCTCCTCTGCCTTGTGCTTCCACTGTGGCCCCGCTGTCAGATGGGAATGCCAGCAGCATGGCGTCTACCAGCGTGCGCTTGTACTCGCGCATCTTGCGATCGCGCTCCAGTGAGTGAATTAAGGACGGTACGTTGTCCTTGTAACGGGGATCCAGCAGCGTGGCCACCCAGTAATCAGCACAAGTTAGAATGTGGGCAACTCGGCGGTCGTTGTGGAGACACTGCAGCATGTAATCGCTCATGTGTGCCAGGCTGCCCAGAGGCAACGAAAGGCTGTCCTCTGTGGGAGGTGTATCGTCCGTGTCCTCTGTATCCCCCCAGCCACGCACCAGTGATGGCCATGAACTGGCCTGGGTGCCACCCTGCTGTGAACATGGTTCCATCTCCTCCTCCAGCTCCTCCTCCTCCTCATCCTCCTCATCCTCCAGAACTGTGCCCCTGCTGGACAATTGCGTCCCTGGCGTTTGCGTGTGCAGGAACCCACCCTCGGAGCCCCTTGCGAATGACTGCCCTGAAAGCCTTGGAAATGTTACCTCTTCATCCTCCTCCTCCTCCTCATCCTGTGCCACATCCTCTTCCATCATCGCCCGAATTGTTTTTTCAAGGAGGCATAGAAGTGGGATAGTTAAGCTGAGAACGGCGTCATTGCCACTGGCCATGTTGGTGGAGTACTCAAAACAGCGCAACAAGGCACACAGGTCTCGCATGGAGGCCCAGTTAAATTAAATAGCGGAATAGAAAATATGATCCAAAAAAAGTGTATGTATATCACACGTACACAACCACACTGGGCCCCAATTACTATTGTTTGTACCCCTAAAAGGCTAGATGAGGAGTAGGGGGAGTATGGAACAGGCAGCACCCTCAAACCTTCAGAAGTATGAGATGAACCCCAACAACTTGGAAAGGTGGATCTCTCTCACACGTACCAACACAGACTATCCCCCAATTTAACTGATCCCCAAAGGTTTTTGATTAAATAGCGGAATAGAAAATATGATCCAAAAAAAGTGTATGTATATCACACGTACACAACCACACTAGGCCCCAATTACTATTGTTTGTACCCCTAAAAGGCTAGATGAGGAGTAGGGGGGGTATGGAACAGGCAGCACCCTCAAACCTTCAGAAGTATGAGATGAACCCCAACAACTTGGAAAGGTGGATCTCTCTCACACGTACCAACACAGACTATCCCCCAATTTAACTGATCCCCAAAGGTTTTTGATTAAATAGCGGAATAGAAAATATGATCCAAAAAAAGTGTATGTATATCACACGTACACAACCACACTAGGCCCCAATTACTATTGTTTGTACCCCTAAAAGGCTAGATGAGGAGTAGGGGGGGTATGGAACAGGCAGCACCCTCAAACCTTCAGAAGTATGAGATGAACCCCAACAACTTGGAAAGGTGGATCTCTCTCACACGTACCAACACAGACTATCCCCC
Source organism: Pelophylax lessonae (assembly GCF_965119305.1). Classification (NCBI taxonomy): domain Eukaryota; kingdom Metazoa; phylum Chordata; class Amphibia; order Anura; family Ranidae; genus Pelophylax; species Pelophylax lessonae. The sequence continues at coordinate 116,062,002 of NC_138779.1, forward strand.
AATTTAACTGATCCCCAAAGGTTTTTGATTAAATAGCGGAATAGAAAATATGATCCAAAAAAAGTGTATGTATATCACACGTACACAACCACACTGGGCCCCAATTACTATTGTTTGTACCCCTAAAAGGCTAGATGAGGAGTAGGGGGGGTATGGAACAGGCAGCACCCTCAAACCTTCAGAAGTATGAGATGAACCCCAACAACTTGGAAAGGTGGATCTCTCTCACACGTACCAACACAGACTATCCCCCAATTTAACTGATCCCCAAAGGTTTTTGATTAAATAGCGGAATAGAAAATATGATCCAAAAAAAGTGTATGTATATCACACGTACACAACCACACTAGGCCCCAATTACTATTGTTTGTACCCCTAAAAGGCTAGGAGTAGGGGGAGTATGGAACAGGCAGCACCCTCAAACCTTCAGAAGTATGAGATGAACCCCAACAACTTGGAAAGGTGGATCTCTCTCACACGTACCAACACAGACTATCCCCCAATTTAACTGATCCCCAAAGGTTTTTGATTAAATAGCGGAATAGAAAATATGATCCAAAAAAAGTGTATGTATATCACACGTACACAACCACACTAGGCCCCAATTACTATTGTTTGTACCCCTAAAAGGCTAGATGAGGAGTAGGGGGGGTATGGAACAGGCAGCACCCTCAAATCTTCAGAAGTATGAGATGAACCCCAAAAACTTGGAAAGGTGGATCTCTCTCACACGTACCAACACAGACTATCCCCCAATTTAACTGATCCCCAAAGGTTTTTGATTAAATAGCGGAATAGAAAATATGATCCAAAAAAAGTGTATGTATATCACACGTACACAACCACACTAGGCCCCAATTACTATTGTTTGTACCCCTAAAAGGCTAGATGAGGAGTAGGGGGGGTATGGAACAGGCAGCACCCTCAAACCTTCAGAAGTATGAGATGAACCCCAACAACTTGGAAAGGTGGATCTCTCTCACACGTACCAACACAGACTATCCCCCAATTTAACTGATCCCCAAAGGTTTTTGATTAAATAGCGGAATAGAAAATATGATCCAAAAAAAGTGTATGTATATCACACGTACACAACCACACTAGGCCCCAATTACTATTGTTTGTACCCCTAAAAGGCTAGATGAGGAGTAGGGGGGGTATGGAACAGGCAGCACCCTCAAACCTTCAGAAGTATGAGATGAACCCCAACAACTTGGAAAGGTGGATCTCTCTCACACGTACCAACACAGACTATCCCCCAATTTAACTGATCCCCAAAGGTTTTTGATTAAATAGCGGAATAGAAAATATGATCCAAAAAAAGTGTATGTATATCACACGTACACAACCACACTGGGCCCCAATTACTATTGTTTGTACCCCTAAAAGGCTAGATGAGGAGTAGGGGGAGTATGGAACAGGCAGCACCCTCAAACCTTCAGAAGTATGAGATGAACCCCAACAACTTGGAAAGGTGGATCTCTCTCACACGTACCAACACAGACTATCCCCCAATTTAACTGATCCCCAAAGGTTTTTGATTAAATAGCGGAATAGAAAATATGATCCAAAAAAAGTGTATGTATATCACACGTACACAACCACACTAGGCCCCAATTACTATTGTTTGTACCCCTAAAAGGCTAGGAGTAGGGGGAGTATGGAACAGGCAGCACCCTCAAACCTTCAGAAGTATGAGATGAACCCCAACAACTTGGAAAGGTGGATCTCTCTCACACGTACCAACACAGACTATCCCCCAATTTAACTGATCCCCAAAGGTTTTTGATTAAATAGCGGAATAGAAAATATGATCCAAAAAAAGTGTATGTATATCACACGTACACAACCACACTAGGCCCCAATTACTATTGTTTGTACCCCTAAAAGGCTAGATGAGGAGTAGGGGGGGTATGGAACAGGCAGCACCCTCAAATCTTCAGAAGTATGAGATGAACCCCAAAAACTTGGAAAGGTGGATCTCTCTCACACGTACCAACACAGACTATCCCCCAATTTAACTGATCCCCAAAGGTTTTTGATTAAATAGCGGAATAGAAAATATGATCCAAAAAAAGTGTATGTATATCACACGTACACAACCACACTAGGCCCCAATTACTATTGTTTGTACCCCTAAAAGGCTAGATGAGGAGTAGGGGGGGTATGGAACAGGCAGCACCCTCAAACCTTCAGAAGTATGAGATGAACCCCAACAACTTGGAAAGGTGGATCTCTCTCACACGTACCAACACAGACTATCCCCCAATTTAACTGATCCCCAAAGGTTTTTGATTAAATAGCGGAATAGAAAATATGATCCAAAAAAAGTGTATGTATATCACACGTACACAACCACACTAGGCCCCAATTACTATTGTTTGTACCCCTAAAAGGCTAGATGAGGAGTAGGGGGGGTATGGAACAGGCAGCACCCTCAAACCTTCAGAAGTATGAGATGAACCCCAACAACTTGGAAAGGTGGATCTCTCTCACACGTACCAACACAGACTATCCCCCAATTTAACTGATCCCCAAAGGTTTTTGATTAAATAGCGGAATAGAAAATATGATCCAAAAAAAGTGTATGTATATCACACGTACACAACCACACTGGGCCCCAATTACTATTGTTTGTACCCCTAAAAGGCTAGATGAGGAGTAGGGGGGGTATGGAACAGGCAGCACCCTCAAACCTTCAGAAGTATGAGATGAACCCCAACAACTTGGAAAGGTGGATCTCTCTCACACGTACCAACACAGACTATCCCCCAATTTAACTGATCCCCAAAGGTTTTTGATTAAATAGCGGAATAGAAAATATGATCCAAAAAAAGTGTATGTATATCACACGTACACAACCACACTAGGCCCCAATTACTATTGTTTGTACCCCTAAAAGGCTAGATGAGGAGTAGGGGGGGTATGGAACAGGCAGCACCCTCAAACCTTCAGAAGTATGAGATGAACCCCAACAACTTGGAAAGGTGGATCTCTCTCACACGTACCAACACAGACTATCCCCCAATTTAACTGATCCCCAAAGGTTTTTGATTAAATAGCGGAATAGAAAATATGATCCAAAAAAAGTGTATGTATATCACACGTACACAACCACACTAGGCCCCAATTACTATTGTTTGTACCCCTAAAAGGCTAGGAGTAGGGGGAGTATGGAACAGGCAGCACCCTCAAACCTTCAGAAGTATGAGATGAACCCCAACAACTTGGAAAGGTGGATCTCTCTCACACGTACCAACACAGACTATCCCCCAATTTAACTGATCCCCAAAGGTTTTTGATTAAATAGCGGAATAGAAAATATGATCCAAAAAAAGTGTATGTATATCACACGTACACAACCACACTAGGCCCCAATTACTATTGTTTGTACCCCTAAAAGGCTAGATGAGGAGTAGGGGGAGTATGGAACAGGCAGCACCCTCAAATCTTCAGAAGTATGAGATTGTGTTCACTGTACCCCACAAAGATTGAGTTCACTGCACCCCACAATGATTGTGTTCACTGCACCCCACAAAGATTGTGTTCACTGCACCTCACAAAGATTGTGTTCACTGTACCCCCCAAAGATTGTGTTCACTGCACCCCACAAAGATTCTGTTCACTGTACCCCACAAAGATTGTGTTCACTGCACCCTAAAAGGATGTTGTTCACTGCACCCCACAAAGATTGTGTTCACTGCACCCTAAAAGGATGTTGTTCACTGCACCCCAAAAAGATTGTGTTCACTGTACCCCCCCAAAGATTGTGTTCACTGCACCCCACAAAGATTGTGTTCACTGCACCCCAAAAAGATTGTGTTCACTGTACCCCCCAAAGATTGTGTTCACTGCACCCCAAAAAGATTGTGTTCACTGTACCCCCCAAAGATTGTGTTCACTGCACCCCACAAAGATTCTGTTCACTGTACCCCACAAAGATTGTGTTCACTGCACCCCAAAAAGATTGTGTTCACTGTACCCCCCCAAAGATTGTGTTCACTGCACCCCACAAAGATTCTGTTCACTGCACCCCACAAAGGATTTTGTTCACTGCACCCCAAAAAGATTGTGTTCACTGCACCCCAAAAAGGATTTTGATCACTGCACCCCAAAAAGGATGTTGTTCACTGCACCCCAAAAATGATTTTGTTCACTCCACCCCAAAAAGATTGTGTTCACTGCACCCCACAAAGATTGTGTTCACTGCACCCCAAAAAGATTGTGTTCACTGTACCCCCCAAAGATTGTGTTCACTGCACCCCACAAAGATTCTGTTCACTGTACCCCACAAAGATTGTGTTCACTGCACCCCAAAAAGATTGTGTTCACTGCACCCCAAAAAGAATGTTGTTCACTGCACCCCAAAAAGGATGTTGTTCACTCCACCCCAAAAAGATTGTGTTCACTGCACCCCAAAAAGATTGTGTTCACTGCACCCCAAAAATGATTTTGTTCACTGCACCCCAAAAAGGATTTTGTTCACTGCACCCCAAAAAGGATGTTGTTCACTCCACCCCAAAAAGATTGTGTTCACTGCACCCCAAAAAGATTGTGTTCACTGCACCCCACAAAGGATTTTGTTCACTGCACCCCAAAAAGATTGTGTTCACTGCACCCCAAAAAGGATGTTGTTCACTGCACCCCAAAAAGGATTTTGTTCACTGCACCCCAAAAAGATTGTGTTCACTGCACCCCACAAAGGATTTTGTTCACTGCACCCCACAAAGATTGTGTTCACTGCACACCAAAAAGGATTGTGTTCACTGCACCCCAAAAAGATTTTGTTCACTGCACCCCAAAAAGATTGTGTTCACTGCAGCCCAAAAAGATTGTGTTCACTGCAGCCCAAAAAGATTGTGTTCACTGCAGCTCACACACAGAAAAATGGATGTGGATCACTGACACCTGCCTATCTCCAATCCCACACCACACAGCAATATCGATTGTAGTTTGTAGAACACAGTTTCCCTAAAATTCAGCAGACTCTGTCCCTAACAGGATTGAGAAGAGATCGTAGATCAGGATTGAGTGCAGATTCACCCCACCCCCCACACAGCAATATCGATTGTAGTTTGTAGAAGACACTGACCCTATAATTCAGCAGACTCTATCCCTAAAATGCCTACAACTCGCCCTGCCTAAACACTCCGACCTGTCCCTCAATTCTATCCGGACACAAATGGTTTTTTCCTGCCTATCTTTCCCTAATCAGCAGCCAGCACATTGATGTGTGCTCTGTCCCTTAGCTAAGCAGCAGAATGACGCTGCTGCGGCGGCTGCCTCGAACTTATAAAGACTTGGTCACATGCTTCAGACGGCCAATCACAGCTACTAAGACATTTGCAGGCATGGCTGGGATGGCTTAAGGCACACCAGTTAAACGATTGTTGATTGGCTGTTGAAAGCCCGCCATGAAAAGAGCGCCAAAGCATGCAAAATCCGGAAATAAAACGACCGAATAAAAATCCAATTATTCGGTACGAACACGAATAATACAGTCCGTGTTCGCTCAACACTACATATAATGCATCATCTGTGTAAAACAGACCTGATGTAATAATGAAGTTACTATACAGAGCTTTAGTTCAGTAGCCAGACACGTCCACTCAAACCCACAGTATTCTGTTATGCAAATACTGACTTCAGCTAAGAAGTCGTTACTTAGGCCTTACCCATCTTGTCACCTAGATCTTTTTTCATTGGTCAGTGATGATGATCACAGTGATAGGTCAACAGTGCGGCATGGAAGGGGGTGGAAACTGATATTTGCATGATAGAGCAATTAGGAATTTAGGGTTACCCCACTATCTGTTATTGCACTAAAAAGGGTGTATAGTAACTTTACAGTTCCACTATAAATATCCTAGTGCCCAGATCTTTTCTACAATAATGAGAAACGGTGTGGATCAGAAAAATTGTCATTCTCAATGGTTGATGCAGGTTAGCCTACTTTCCTTTCTGAATAAATGAGATCATTTTTAAAACGCTAACTTCTTTTCTCCATTTAAAACAGGAAAAATCTTGCCAATTCTGTTCTCATTTTTTCCAGCTAGCAGATGAGCATTACAATAATGTGTCCTACAAACTCAAAGTCCACAGAAGTCGCAAGGAAGCAGAATCAAAGAGAAAAGGGCAAAGTACAAGGTCAGACTGCACTTATTGAACTCACTGTTTGTGATCTCATCCTTTTCCTCTTCAGGGGGGTCCCAAGCAGCTGGATGTGACCGTCCCACTCCCAGATGATAGTTTCTCAACAAGTGGTTCAGCTGAGCAGAGCTTATTGCAGGATAATCATTCCTCAGTGTGCTCCAGGAAAGCTGTGTTAGGAAAACGCAAACCCTTATTAATTAATGATTTTACACACAGTGATCACAGAGGTTCCTTAGCATACCATGCACTCAGGGAATACATTCTTTTACTGGCAATATATATATATAAAGCAATGTTCCCCTAATTCCACTCATGTCTGACACTTGGTATAAGCAATAAAAAAAAAGGTGATAGGATGCCTAGCCAATCAGATAGATTGCTGCACATAGAACTCCCTGAATGACGGGAAAAAATATATGTGTTGAAAAAATACTAGTGTGCTATCTTAAAATTAAAAATGTCAGATAGTTATCTGCAATTAATATATTTTGTGAAAAAAACATGAATAATTGTAAACAATAATGCAAAGTGATACTGTGAACTATGCATAAAGCAAAAAAGTGAAACAATTTCATATAACCATAATAAAATCCTTAAGTAAAGGCCCGTACACACGTGCAGATTGTCGGCCAAAAAGATTCGGCCGCCGAACAATCGGCCAATTTTCGGCTTGTTAGTATGATGCTTCCGACAGCCGACAGCGCACTTTCGGCCGAACAGAATCTGTCGTGCAAGCATTAAAATTTTTGTATGCCGACACCAGAACGGCCGATTGTTCGCCAGTCAGTACAGAATTCGGCCGACAGACAGCAGATTTGCAAGACTGGGCATGCTCAGAAAAGAAAAAACACACGGAATGTTAACCATCACATGACATCACTTCTGCAGTCGGCGGACAAAATTCGTGTGCAGTCTTTTGCACTTTTCAGCGGACACGACAGCCCGGGGACAAAAGACGGCCAATCGGTTGGCTGACGATAGGTACGTGTGTACGGGGCTTAAGAGTTCCATGTGTAAATAGTGAACAGCAATCCAAAACATGTGAAAAACTGCAAGGGTGCGGTTTTAAAAAAAAACTCCTCCAAGTGCTCTGTGAGTACTCCAATTCCAGTTGATGCCTGTAGAGGGGGAAACGCGTCGGACGGAGCCAGCCATGTCTTCACCATGCACGGTCCGCACTGAAAGCGGCCATGCTCCCACGATTTTGATGCTTAGATTGAACCGATGGATGTAAGTGCAATTTTTTCTAATAAACATTTGCGTGGAACATAATGCACAATTAGGGCTCTTTCACATGGTTCGCCTCCGTAGGCGGATCTGTGCTGCTCAGCAGGGGATCGTAAACACAGATCCCCGTTGAGCAGGAAGGTGACAGCTCCCTCTCCACTCTGTGTGTGGAGAGGAAGGTGTCAGAGCCCCATGCATCTCTATGGGGGAATTGGATGAGAGCAAACCGCCTGTCCGATCTCATCCAATCTTATCCCCAGGACGGATGGAAAATAGGGTTTCCATGCATCCGGATTTCACGGACAGGATCGGATGTGGATGGCAGCGGGTGTCAGCAGACATGTCTCTGCTGACATCCGCTACCCCATAGGGATGCATGGAGCATCCGATCAGATCCGCCTAAAAAACTGACAGGCGGATCTGATCAGAGTGCTCGTGTGAAAGGACCCTTAGTTCTTCTTTCCTCCCTATCCACGAGTTGAGAGTCATCCATTGATTGAGCTTGCTTTGGTGAGGCACAGCCATAAGTGGTTCGATTATTGATATGCACCTGGAGTTGCCTATGGATTGATGTTGATTCAGGGGAGCATTGTTACATGCTATTTGACCGCTAGTATTTGGTAAGCGGCCATTACTTACTAATCAGCACGGAGGTGGTTCACAGAGCGCACAAATGTTTTTTTTAGAAAAAATTGCACTTACATCCATAGGTTCAATCTAAGCATCAAAATCTTAGGAGCATGGCCGCCTGCAGTGCGGACCGTGCATGGTGAGGACACGGCTGGCTCCATCTGACGCGTTACCCCCTTCTATAGGCGTCAACTGGGATTGGAGTATTCACAGAGCACATGGAGGATTTTTTTGAACAGCACCCTTGCAGTTTTTCACATGTTTGGGGTTGTTTTTATTTTTCACTATTTACAGGCAAGGAGTGTAAGAGGATACTAGGCCATACAATGCGTTCAGAGGAGAAGCAATTTAACCTCAGGCTACGCAATTTTATTGCCCTTACAGTAAGGGCAATACGATTGTGGAACTCTCTTTCACAAATGGTAGTAACTGCAGAGAGTGTGGCTACTTTTAAGACACTCTTGGACATACATCTCCAAGATCAAAACATAGGTATGGGAAATGAATAAGTCCACACACACCTACACAGGTTGAACTGAATGGACTATTGTCTTTATTCAACCTCAACTACTATGTAACTATTTACACATGAGACTCTTCCGGATTCTTTTATGGTTTATGAAATGTTTTTTTGCTTTACACAGTATCACTTTGCGTGTTTCAAATTAATAATGTTTTTTTCACAAAATACATTAATTGCAGATATTTATCTGACAATTTTTCATTTTAATTTTAAGATAGCGCACTAGTCATTTTTCAACCCTTGGTATAAGCACAATACCCAAACAAATGTGGACTAAAGCTCAAGCAGCCTGATATCTCACACAAAGATATGGGAATTAAAGCAAACCTGTCATCAGAGAAATATGTAAAGCCTGCTATTTCGGAAGTCTTCTTAACACACTAGTTTCCTGGCAGCCATACTGATGCTTTCACTTCAATTCTTACAGAGTCTCTGACCTATAACGAATATAGGGATAAAGAATTCTTTCATTTTCTGTATGTGTAATTCAGCAGTACGGAATCCAGACACTGACCGGCATCTAGCTTTTTTGGGGGGAGGTCAGAAATGGAACCTCGAAGCTTGTCCACTGGAGGGTGCACTGTATTTGGCTGATTCTTATCCACTTGACCTCCGGAAGATTTCTCCCCTTCCTAACCAGGCATTTTTTTGCGATACGACACTGTGTTACTTTACCTGACAATTGCGCAGTCGTGCGACACTGTACCCAAATACATTTTTTTTTCTCACAAAGCTTTCTCTTGGTGGTATTTGATCACCACTGCTTTTTTTATGCTATAAACAAAAATAGGCTGACAATTTTTGACCCCCTGGGTCTACTGAAGGCAGGGTGTCACCTCCAGAGACAGGGAGCGAGCTAGCATTTACCATGACTTCCAGCTTTTTGACTATACCTCTGTACGGGTTTTCAGTCTGAAAGCTAGAGAAAGTGTGGATCGGCTAAGAGCATGCTGATCAGCACACTTGCAGTCCATTGAAACTGCAAATCCATCTGCCGTAGATCCCTGTGAATGAATGATGCGTCTGTGCAAATGGAGCCTTGCAAAGCTTCGCCAATTTCTAATGTGACAGCGGGAGAACGGGAGAGGAACCTCCGCCCACTGTTAAGGGGAATAGGGGGGAAGGTTGCTAAACATGTTATGCCCTAAATACAGGTGTAACATTTTTAAAAAATTAACTTATCCTTTAAATACCTCCTTCCTCCCAATGGTGATTATCTGGGTTCCCCTATGCAGGAAACAGACATAAAAAAAATAAATAAAAAAAACTATCCCTGTCAGGGGCTGACTGGCAACTTCTGGCCCAGAGGGCAAGTACAAACCAGAGTCCCATGGTGCAGTGATTCATCCCCCCTCCCACTCTCCCTCTTTCCGGCCTCCTCCTGTCCCCCATTCCAGGCTGAAGCTCCGCTCCAGGTACTCTCTACTCCCCGGCTGAATCCGGGTTCCTGACCTGGCCAGCAGGGAGCTGTTGGGGGGAGCTGGGACAGCTCCGTTAGGGCTGGAGGAGATTCCCCAGTGGGGCATGGAACCGGCCTCTGCTCAGACACCGCTTACACCATCCATGCTGGGAGGGCACTTGGTCCTTGTCGTCAACCCCCACTCAGTAGGTCAGCAGCAGGGATTTTTTAACTCTCTTCACCAGAAAACTTTAGGCATGTCTGGCAGAAACGGTGCAGCCTTTTACAGGGAATCAAAGCGGCCCAGGGGGCAATTGCCCCCCTGCCCGCTGGCCCAGTCCTCCCCTGATCCCTGTGACTGTGCAAGGAGTATGAGATTGTAAATTCCTTGACTTACAAAGGGTTTAATTTTCTCGTTAAAACACTAGACAATATATATTGGTATTATATGAAAATGTGTTGTAAAGTATGCAGTGCCACTTGATGCCGTTGGTAAAATCATCTATTACTTTGGTCTTCAGACACATCCAGGCTAGCAAATTGTCAAACCAGTCTAGAGCAGTAGAAAAGAGGAGGAAATACCTTTTCACCTATCCAAAAACATGGGAGCTGAACAGGTCTAAAGTTGGTGATGTAAGTTTTACATGTTCACCATTATAATAGTATTTGGGGGTGTAAGCATAAAATTTGCCCCCACCTATTAGCACATTAGGGGGAGAATGAAGTCAGGCATTTTAGACTTTTAGCCAAATCTGAGAAACTCCCACCACATGTTTATGTGTTCCCATTCACACAGCATTCCTAAAACTAATATAAAAAAAAATTCTTAGAAGAGAAGTACAGCCAAACTTCTCCTGTGGATCACAGAAGAGCAGTTCGTTCTGCACTCCTGTGAACTGTTTTCAGCAGACAGAGGGTTGAAACCCGCTATCAGTTGACATCACAGAGCCGGTTCTCGCTGGGGAAAGATCACAAGCATACTGTTGGGATTCACGCAGGAACCTTGACTGGCACCTGGCTCAGCCTCTCAGCAAACCACTGAGAGCCTGAACAAGCTGCTGCCACCAGTGGTGGCTGGTGCTCACAATTTTTTTGGGGGGGGGGGGGCGCAAACAGAAAAATGTAATAGGCATTGCTTTGCAGCAAAAAACGCTGTAAAAAAATTGCGTGACTTTGAGGTCGCAAAAGTGTGAAAGGGGCCTTCAGTAATTAAGGTATAGTGTGCCCCCTTTCAATGCACAGTGACCAGCGTGCCCCCTTTCAATGCACAGTGACCAGTGTGCCCCCTTTCAATGCAGTGACCAGCATACATGCCCCCTTCAATGCAGTGACCAGCGTACATGCCCCCTTCAATGCAGAGACCAGCGTACATGCCCCCTTCAATGCAGAGACCAGCGTACATGCCCCCTTCAATGCAGTGACCAGCGTATATGCCCCCTTCAATGCACAGATCAGTGTGCGTGCCCCCTTCAATGCAGTGACCAGCATACATTCCCCCAATGCAGAGATCAGCGTGCGTGCCCCCTTCAATGCAGTGACCAGCATACATTCCCCCAATGCAGAGATCAACGTGCGTGCCCCCTTCAATGCAGTGACCAGCATACATTCCCCTAATGCAGAGATCAGCGTGCGTGCCCCCTTACTTACCTGGAGCAGCAGCAGCAGCGGCAGCTTGCGGCTTCTCCTCAGTCCCGGGCTGGCGGTGCGTCTCCTCCAGTCCTCCCGCTCCCGTCTCCTCCTCGGCCAAAGGCATGGGGTTTGCCTTGCAGCCAATCAGGAAGCGTGTATCGGACGCACTTCATGATTGGCCAGGAGGAGGATCGATGTGACAATAGCGAATTTTCATTCGCTATTGTCACACAATGGGTGGGCTCAGGCCGCACTGCTCTGGGCCCGGCTCCACCCTTTGCATCACCCTATTAGAGCCTCTGGCTCTAATCAGGTGTTTTAAAAAAAAAAAAAAAAACATTAAGCTCCATGTGTCCGGCGCCCCTGCGTGCAGATTAGGGGGCCGGACGCATGGATGGGGGGGTGACGCCCCTGCACCCTCAATACATCGGCCGCCACTGGCTGCCACCCCTTACACAGCCCAGCGCTCCAGTAAGCTTGGAGGGGGGGGGCAGAGCTGACAGCGGTGACAGTCACCAGCTCTCTGCTCAGAGTGGTGAAGAGAACTGAGTAATCAGTGGTGTTTGATTGCTCAGTTCTCACCCTTAGAGACAGCAGGGGACAGATGCAGCATCAGATTGATGATGCACCACCTAGGTAAATATGATTTAAAAAAAACAAAAACCCAAGCCCATATTTCTCTTTTAGCGTTTTAGTAGCAGCATTTTGCACATGCTATAAGGTGTGTCTAGAGTTTGAGCATTAATACATTCTATTGACCAGAATATTAATTTATTCTGGCCATTAGTATGTATTAATGCACAAACGCTAGAGGCTTGTCCAACACTATTTCTGCCCAGGAGCCCCTCTCCTGAATGCACTAATGATGATTTTTCAGCCTGTAAACGCTTCTCTTCTAATACACCTGTAAACCCTTATGTGTGTATGGACATATAGGCTTACATAGAGGTGCTTTTACAGGCAAAAAAAAATCGCTCAATGCCTGTAGAAGCAGCATTTTTTAAGCTCTGTTGCATTAGCCGAAAAGGTAGGAAGCAATCTTCAAATATTTTTTAAAGTAATGCTGTGTGAATGAGAACGCATAACAAATATAAAGTAGGAGGTATCCCAATTTGGCTGCAAAGGTGGAAATCCCCTTCAGGCCTGGTTCACACTTATGTGATGCGGGAATCCTGTGTGTTTCCCGCACTGCCTTGCAATCGCACAGCGTCCGTGCTATCTGCTACTGGTGTCAATGTAATCTTACGCAGTGCGATTGCCAGAATCGCATCACATGGGTGTGAACATCATTTTGGTGTGGATGCGATTCAATTTCATCCATACAAAATGTATAGTTGAAATCGAACAGCACAGACATTGCATGTGATGTGCACAGGAATGCGGTATCCACATCGCACAAGTGTGAACCCAGGTTAAATCTACTGGGGAGACACCGAACCAAGACCACAAATACAAATAAATTGTTGCATTATGAATGAGCATTACTGTAATAAAACATTACATTTAATTAAAGTAGTAACTGGATCACAAAGAACAATAGTTAGAACATTGTTATCAGATGACAAACATTCTATTCTGTCTATACCCAGAAAAGTTTTTCAGATTTAGAGAATTATACTTACTGTATACCATACACTAAGTATAATTACTGTATATCATTTCCTGTACATTATAATATCGATTGCACAATTTTATTTTTTATTCCTATTTCCGTTCAATACAAAATGTGTTAACAAAAATGTACAATTTGATGTACCAATTCAGTTACATGATACTGTATCTTTCTCGTGTACCACCTGTATACCTTTAATAAAAAACGTTTGTAGTTTGTATGCAAAAAAAAAAAATTAAAGTAATAACTACAGCTACAGTAGTTACTATATTTACAAGGCAAATTTGTATCTTAGCTTTTTCTCTACAGCACTGGAAAATGTGTATCCTAATTACATTATTCAAAACTTTGATTTCCAGGCAGATCTAAAACACCAATGAAAGTAGTTATAGGTTTATAAAAAAAAAAAACATAACATGCTTATTATTCAGCTTGGGTAAGTATCTGAATTTGTCTTAATATCAAAGTCTTGTTTAGTAGAACTTAGATTAAGAGAGAAACTGCTAAAACTATGATCCAATTAGGATGTGTTGTGAGGGATAACAGATTGAGCATAGGAATGAGCTCATTAGTCTATTGCTACTCCTTAAGGCCCCTTACACACAGGGGAGTCCGTCGGCGGACTCCATTTATCTCAGCGGGGGATCGATCCACCGATCCCCGCTGAGCAGGCGGATGGCAGCTCTGTCTCTGCGATGTGTGCGAAGACAGAGCTGTCAGGTCCCCGCTGTTCTCTATGGGGGAATTGGATGAGAACGGACCGTCTGTCCATTCTCATTCGATCCCATCTGATCTGATCCGCTGGACGGATGGAAAAATAGGGTTTCCATCCGTCCAGATTTGACGGATCGGATCAGATGTCAGCGGAGACAGGTCCGACGCCCCATAGAGATGCATGGGGCATCCATTCAGATCCGCTTGAAAAACTGGCAGGCGGATCTGAACGGTCCGCCTGTGTGAAAGGGGCCTAAATGTCCAATCATTGGAGGGGGGAGGCAAAGAGGTGACCAGGCTGCACTGCTTATCTGCAGTAGAGAAACTTTAGGTTATAAACCTCATTGTGCTGTCTGGCAGGGTAGTGTAAATTTTAGGACAAGGAGTAGAGAAAATCAAATCCGTTGGCAGGTAATGAACCTCCCAAATAGATTTCAACAGTGTATTTAGACAGTTCAGTTTTAGTCCTGGTTCACATTTGTGCGATGCGGGAATGCTGCGAATATGCAGCGTGATCCCGCATCGCATCCGCACCCCTGGAAGTTCACACTGCCATATGCAATACGCAGGGGGTGTCAATTAAAGGTTAACGACACCCCCAGTTGCGATCGCATATCGCAGTGCGATCTGCATGTTCGCACAGAATCGGATCACACTAGTGTGAACCACCATGCGATCCAATTCTGCTGCGTATAAAAAAAAAAAAGGGTCAGGTGTGTGTTTAGTGCGGATGCGGTGCGAATTCAGCCATACAAAGTGTATGGCTGAAATTTGCACCACACGAGATCGCATGTAATTTAGGAGCAGTGCGCTCTGAATTACATGCGATCTCTGTGATCGCACAAATGTGAACCGGGGCTTAGTGTGCAACAGAAGTGTTATCTAATTGTTCTTTCTCTTTCAGTACTGTTATCTGTTAGTACTTCTAGGTCATACTGTATAGTAAACTAATTTCTTTATCAATATTGCAGTACATGCTTTCTAAAACTTTTTAAACATTGCAAAAAGATTCAGCTCAAATTAACACTATTTTTCATATCATACCTTTAAGAGACTGGTTTTAGGTATACACAGCAAGTTTACTGTTGCTGACAACTTTCTGAAGAATTCTGTAGCAATGTCACCAAGACCTATTCCTTGGAGCCAGTCCAGAACCAGATCAAGGTTTGTGCGGATTTGGACAGCCTTTGACCACTGGTAGAATGGTTCCCCGTTACCTGAAAAATACCTGCTGTCAGAATAGTAACAGACAAAAAGAATAAGACATAGAAACTCATTTACACAATGGTAACAAAAGATAAAAAAAATGTCAATTTTTAGCACATTGACTGGGTATAGTGGTGATTAGGGGAGAGTCTACATTTACAGTAAAGCTTTGGATGTTTTATATACCCACAAGAGAAGGTGGCACAATGCTTTGCAGTATAAAAGCCTTATCGAGTCCCACTAGGGCTCTATCTGAAAAAATTCTTCTCTTTGCATGGGTCATCTTTGTATGTTTGCCTATCATATATTACACCTAAACAGTGTCAGGATTTTTATGACTATGCTATATTACCAAAAGTATTGGGACGCCTGCCTTTACACACACAGAAACTTTAATGGCATCCCAGTCTTAGTTGGTAGGGTTCAATATTGAGTTGTCCCACCCTTTACAGCTTTAACAGCTTCAACTCTTCTGGGAAGGCTGTCCACAAGGTTTAGGAGTGTGTCTAAGGAAATGTTTGACCATTCTTCCAGAAGAGCATTTTTAAGGTCAGACACTCATGTTGGAGGGAAGGCCTCGCTCGCAGTCTCCACTCTAATTCATCCCAAAGGCGTTCTATTGGGTTGAGGTCAGGACTGGTGCAGGCCAGTGTAATTCCTCCACCCCAAACTCACTCATCCATGTCAATGACTGCGATCCGGGCCTTCTCGTCCAACATCAGTGTCTAACCTCACAAATGCGCTTCTGGAAGAATGGTCAAACATTTCCATAGACACACTCCTAAACCTTGTGGACAGCCTTCCCAGAAGAGTTGAAGCAGTTATATCTGCAATGGATGGGCCAACTCAATATTGAACCCTACGGACTAAGACTGGGATGCCATTAAAGTTCATGGGCGTGTAAAGGCAGGCGTCCCAATACTTTTGGTAATTTAGTGTAAGTTTACCATGGTCATCGTTCGCCATTAAACTGCCTATTTGTAAAGAAATACATTTCTTCTATTCCATTAAACTACAATTTTACTTGTGCCCAGCCAACCCTCCTTATCCCCCTAACCTAATCTAAACTAGAAACCCCTCCAACCCCAGTCACACCCTGGTAGGTACTTATTTTTTTTCTAACAGTAACAGTCTGAACCTGCTCAGTAACACCCCATAGACTGGAACTCGGCTTTATTCCTACCATATCTATTCTTGGAGCATGGCAACATTTAGGTCTACAGGAAGTCACTGCACAAGGGCAGTGCGGCCAGCAACAGTAAATATTTTGGGCCTGAGGATGTAAACACCGGAGTAATCTGCCACTGTGAGGGTGAGGTAAGTAGTCAAAGTGGTGGGACCGATTAAGGGGGGGGGGTATCTAGTTTAGATTAACCACTTAAGCCCCAGAAGATTTTACCCCCTTTCTGACCAGGGACTATTTTGCGATTCGGTACTGCGTGATTTTAATGGACAATTGCGCAGTCGTGCGACGCTGTACCCAAACTAATTTGAAGTCCTTTTTTTCCACAAACAGAGCATTCTTTTGGTGGTATTTTATCACCTGTGCGATTTTTACTTTTTGCGCTGTAAACAAAAAAAGAGCGTAAATTTTGCAAAAATAACAATATTTTTCACATTTTTTTACATGAAATTCCCCAAAAAAAAATGTAAAAATCAAAATTTTTTAACATTTTAGGCCAATTTGTTTTCTGCTACATATGTTTGGTAAAAAAAAAAAAAAAAAAAAATCGCAAAAAGCTATTTTGATTGGTTTGCACAAAAGTTATTGCGTTTACTAACTAAGGGAAAGATTTTTGTCATTTTTGTTGTTTTTTTTTAACGCGTAATGGCGGCGATCTGCGATTTTACTTGTGGTACTGCGACATTGCAGCGGACAGATCGGACCCTTGACTGACATTTTTGACACTTTTGGGGTTACCAGTGACATTACTGCAGTAATCAGTGCTATACATATGCACTGTTACTGTAAAATGATACTGGCAGTGAAGGGGTTAACTTTTTTTGAGAGGGAGAGGTTATGTGTGTCCCTAGGGGCGTGATTCTAACTGTGATTGGCTGTGGCTTGAGGTGTATGAACAGTGATCAACGGTCCTACATACAGTGCCTTGCGAAAGTATTCAGCCCCCTTGAACTTTTCGACCTTTTGCCACATTTCAGGCTTCAAACATAAAGATATAAAACTGTAATTTTTTTGTGAAGAATCAACAACAAGTGGGACACAATCATGAAGTGGAACGAAATTTATTGGCTATTTCAAACTTTTTTAACAAATATAAAACTGAAAAATTGGGCGTGCAAAATTATTCAGCCCCCTTAAGTTAATACTTTGTAGCGCCACCTTTTGCTGTGATTACAGCTGTAAGTCGCTTGGGGTATGTCTCTATCAGTTTTGCACATCGAGAGACTGAATTTTTTGCCCATTCCTCCTTGCAAAACAGCTCAAGCTCAGTGAGGTTGGATGGAGAGCGTTTGTGAACAGCAGTTTTCAGTTCTTTCCCCAGATTCTCGATTGGATTCAGGTCTGGACTTTGACTTGGCCATTCTAACACCTGGATATGTTTATTTGTGAACCATTCCATTGTAGATTTTGCTTTATGTTTTGGATCATTGTCTTGTTGGAAGACAAATCTCCGTCCCAGTCTCAGGACTTATGCAGACTCCATCAGGTTTTCTTCCAGAATGGTCCTGTATTTGGCTCCATCCATCTTCCCATCAATTTTAACCATCTTCCCTGTCCCTGCTGAAGAAAAGCAGGCCCAAACCATGATGCTGCCACCACCATGTTTGACAGTGGGGATGGTGTGTTCAGGGTGATGAGCTGTGTTGCTTTTACGCCAAACATAACGTTTTGCATTGTTGCCAAAAAGTTCGATTTTGGTTTCATCTGACCAGAGCACCTTCTTCCACATGTTTGGTGTGTCTCCCAGGTGGCTTGTGGCAAACTTTAAACGACACTTTTTATGGATATCTTTAAGAAATGTCTTTCTTCTTGCCACTCTTCCATAAAGGCCAGATTTGTGCAGTATACGACTGATTGTTGTCCTATGGACAGAGTCTCCCACCTCAGTTGTAGATCTCTGCAGTTCATCCAGAGTGATCATGGGCCTCTTGGCTGCATCTCTGATCAGTCTTCTCCTTGTATGAGCTGAAAGTTTAGAAGGACGGCCAGGTCTTCGTAGATTTGCAGTGGTCTGATACTCCTTCCATTTCAATATTATCGCTTGCACAGTGTTCCTTGGGATTTTTAAAGCTTGGGAAATCTTTTTGTATCCAAATCCGGCTTTAAACTTCTCCACAACAGTATCTCGGACCTGCCTGGTGTGTTTCTTGTTCTTCATGATGCTCTCTGCGCTTTAAACGGACCTCTGAAACTATCACAGCACAGGTGCATTTATACGGAGACTTGATTAGACACAGGTGGATTCTATTTATCATCATTAGTCATTTAGGTCAACATTGGATCATTCAGAGATCCTCACTGAACTTCTGGAGAGAGTTTGCTGCACTGAAAGTAAAGGGGCTGAATAATTTTGCACGCCCAATTTTTCAGTTTTTTATTTGTTAAAGTTTGAAATATCCAATAAATTTCGTTCCACTTCAAGATTGTGCCCCACTTGTTGTTGATTCTTCAAAAAAAATTATAGTTTTATATCTTTATGTTTGAAGCCTGAAATGTGGCAAAAGGTCAAAAAGTTAAAGTGGGCCGAATACTTTCGCAAGGCACTGTAGTAGAACCGTATGATCACCATTCATACACAGGGGAGAAGGACAGGCGGCTTGTTTACATTAGCCGCCTGCCTTTCTCCTGCTCTAACGGACGATCGCGAGTGACCGGCTGACATTGGGTCCACCGGTCACACGCGCGGGGGGGGTCCGTGACCGCGTGGGAGCGCGCCTCCGGCGCCGCGCGCTCGCTCCCTAGACCCTCACAGGCTAGCGACATAGCCCTACGTCGCTCTGCCTGTGAGGGGCTGACTGCCGACGTAAATAGTCGTGCGGCAGTCAGCAAGTGGTTAAATCTTATTTTTTTTTTTTTTTTGTGAGACTTGCATTTAGACAAGATTACAGCCTAAGGCTTACTCTCTAACAAGAGAAGACCGCACATAATGCTTCATCTAAATTAAAGCAAAGTGATGCTTTATTATGTACCTAATGTAACGAAAGCATGTAGGTGATAAGTAAAAGAGAGTTACTCCTACGTATGTTCTACCTGACCTCTCAGCCTGTCGACCGTAGGCTTGGTAAGAACTTTACATTAATGGCTGAAGCTTGAACAGAAGCAAATTTTCATTTACACGTGCCTGTGGTAGCCCTTACTACTAAACTGATCAGATAAAATTAAAAAAGTAAACCACACATAATAATACAAAGTGATATCTATTGTATGTCCCTTTCACTATTGTAGTGGCCGAAAGAAAGTGGCAGTGGCACTGGCTGTGGCAGAAAGTTGCACCTTAATCTAAAACTGCAGCATAAATCAGTGTATACTACACAGAAACAGATTCCTGCTGGACTAATTAAAGAGTTAAGGGCTGGTGGTGTTATGGAAAAAGAAAGGCACGTCATTCTCTCTTTACAGTCCAGGCGACCTTCTGCTTCCTGCTGCGAAGGAAAAAAATGCTCCCAGCAGTCCTGAGAGCAAGGCTAGGAGGAAGCACACCACTTCCTGGAGATAACCTGCCAGGACAATGACAGGAACTGCTACATTATGGATGCTGCATAAGACCGGCCCCTCCTCCATCAGAAAAGATGAGTGAGAGAATTAACTAAAGATGCTGCTAAGCAGAATGATGGAAAATCCAACGTACCATCCCAGTTTCAGGCAAACTGCCGCAGATTACAGCATAACATCTCAAATTTTTGCCATTGCCTGTAAACCATTTATTCTAAATGAATTGATAATTGTTATTTCCTAAGGTTAACATTAACATACTCTCTTACAATTTTTGACATTGCTTGCATTAATATTTCTGCTGGGCTCTGAGATCCAGAGACAGGAATATGGCTTCATGATTTGAAACTCAGAGCAATGATGTCATCATAAGCAAAACAAACAACCTCCTGCGCTTGAGGTGAATGTTCCAGCAGTGGAGGACCTTAGGGCTTTAACATGTAGACAAGGTCAGCAACCAGGTGAAGATAAATAAAATGTCCCTTTAGTTCATCCAAGGAGTACACATGTTCTAAACAGAGCCAACACTAATGTGTTTTAGCCTATCAAGGCCTTTCTCATAGGTCTTTAACATCTTAAAGCTAGCTCCCTGAGGAACGGGGAAGTCCAAAGCGAACACTGGAAGTGTCTTCCCTACGCTGGGATTGGCGCAGTGGACCACACACCGGAGTGTGTGGGTCACTATGGATTTTGATGAGCTTTATATCATGTGCTGTTTGTGTGAGTACATAATTGTTTTATTTCGTAAATTAAAAGGTTTTTAGGGTAATGCGCAAGGCTGGTGCACATTTTTCCAATGATGTCGTCATGCTATGTTCAAGTTGGCATAGAAAATATCTATACACAGCAACTTTCACATTAGCCTTTGCATGTGGAAGCTTTTTCAGGTCACTATGCTGTAACCATAATACCATCTTGAATCTCTCTATACATGCTTTTACTCATGTGCGAGTATAAAGGACTCTGTTTCAGTACTATGGTACTACAGGTGGCTAACCAGTGCCCATAGAGATTCTGAGGCTCCCATATAGGTGAACATATCACCTGCACTGCCTGTGGTGCAGTACAGGGGCCCTAAGGAAACATGGCAGTGCAATGAGGAGATGATATTTTCAGCACAGGAAGATAGGTACTGAAGAGAGGCCAATGTAGTGTGCCCAACAATTCTAATAGCACATCAACTGGTCAATTAACACTGAAAGAAATGCATCTGAAGCTAGTGATGCAAGCAGGGTCTCATCTGCCAAATATGCAGATGTGAGAAGAATAAAACAGCAACTAGGTACCAAGTTTGTTTTTTCTACACAGAAACATTCTAGAATCTATGAAGATGGGAGATGAGAGCAAGGAGGGAGTGCAGCAAGGAAAGGATAAGCATGGAGAGGGATTTACTGCGATACAAGTAGGGAAGTGACTGGGCCAGAGCCCACAGAAAGAGCTGCTGTGTGTGGAGAGAAAGATCCACAAGGGCACCAGGGTGAGAGGGCCTGCCAGGGATCTAGACCTTGAACCGCCAAAAGAAAAGAGAATAGTGCAGTCTTGCAGCAGAGGACCAGTGTAGGCATTAGACATAAGCACATGCTTGAGAAGGGAGCCCCAGAGTGTTGTGCTACCTCTTGCCTGGCCCCTCTGGAAAAAGGTGTGAGCAAGTCAGATGTGCCTTGGAACGGAGCAGCCTGTGTTGTATCTGCCTTCATCCAGTCTGTTAGGACATTAGTCAGTGAAGTTGTTGCTATCAAGAGGACAGGTGTAGGTACATAGCATCAGTGTGGTGAAGGGCCTCTTAGCTACCTCGATGTGTATTAAACATCTCTGTTGCTCCTAGCATTTTGCTGCTGTCAGCAGAGCTCTGTTTAACCTTTAGGGACCCTGTAGAGAGTTTCCTTTACCCGTAGATTACGAGTACCTTTAGATGGAGGTTAAGTTCTCCTACAAAAGTTCAAGGGCCCCACTGCAGGCAGACTTGCTTTTATTAGTTTACTGGTCAATGGCTAAATAGTGCCTGAACGCAATAGTTAGACCTAATTATTACCTGCTTTACCTCAGTGATTGCTATTCTTTTTGTGGTAAAGGAATTTATATTTTGGTCATAGAGACTTTGCGAAACAAAGAAAAGAGGGCTCACCAGCCTTGCGCATTATCCAAGTGGTATCTTTAATAATACATAAAAAGAAGTATACTCATAAACACATTAATGATAAAAGCATATCAAAGCCCATAGTAGACACAAAGTGACCAGATTACTGAGACTGTCTTCAGCAAGTCGGAGGACCTTCCAGAAAGCTAACACATTTTGAGGGGAAATCCCCTCTTCCTTAGAGCCATTGGTGACCTGGTTGCTTTGTGTCTACTATGAGCTTTGATATGCTTTTATCATTAATGTGTTTGTGAATAGACTTCTTTTTATACATTGTTAAAGATGCCACTTGAGTAATGCGCAAGGTTGGTGCGCCCTCTTTTTTTTGTTTTACAGTGTTCCTATTGGGTTTTTCCAACGACCCTCAGAGGGCAGAAAAACCTGTGCTTTCTTTTGGACTACTCAGAACCTGTGATATATCAACTACCATTACACCACCCTTGACCACAGGAGAATGCTATTGTACTGTCTAAAGAAACTATGTGACTGAGTACTGTGATACTTATTGTATTTGCACTAGCATCCAAATTTTCAGGACAAGTTTTCGGGGTATACCCTCATCTTCAAGGTCCAAGCAGTACAATGCACAAAGTTTTAGCAGAACGGTCACCTAATGCATTCTGGCAGGACCATTTAACAGACAACTAAGGGAGTGAATGCCATATACTTTGTTACACCTAATATTGTTTTAGTAATAGATAGAGTGTTAACGCTCTCACTGTTAACTAATGTTGTTTAATCAGTGTTCCATTTCCATTGCTTTTTCCAGTTTAAATAAAGCCATTTGTATTATTACTGGTGTGTAGGTGAGTTATTGAGTCCAGTTAAGGTGGGTCACCACTGGGAAAGGCAGGAGAAGCCAACAAACAGCACCTATGTAAGGAATCATTGTTACGGGTCCTTCCTAAAAAAGCAGGTAAAATGAATTACCTTTTTCCATTAGGGTATTGAAGAGTGATGCATTGGAAAAAAAGAAGAGATAGCCAAATGTTTGAGACACAAGATCTGGATGCAGTTCACACTCCCGAGTTAAATCCAATGTAGCCTGGTAAATGGCAAGAGTTCCACGTGTGCCTTCTGGCATGTTGCTCAGCTCTCCTACATCAGAAAGACTGGCAGGATCGGTGAAAGGATTGCTCTCCAGAAGGGCTGGCAAAGCTGCATACAAGGTCTAAAAAGAAAGATAAAACACTTACAATGTTGTTTTATAGAACAAGATTTATTATAAGCTGTACTCCAGCCAAACCACAGTTGGAATATGTAAATATGAACTGAATATTTCAGATTTTGTTCAGCTATCCCCTCTAGACTACTAATTAGTCAACATATTCATTACAATCCTGTTGCTGATTGCCAAGACCACATTCTCATGCATAATAAAATGTTCCAAACTGCCATGCTGCATGTCAGAGTTTTATGGCTGGGTCTTCATGGGGCTATCCCTGCACAATTTTGGCAATTTCGTAGGTAGAATTGTGTACTGTGGTGATGTTCTTACGGTGCCTAGAACCATGCCTAGAAGCAAACTTCTAGCTGAGTATGCTAACAGTCTATTCACCTCTTATATTCATCCATTCTAAGTGCACAGAAGCAGGGGTGGGCCAGCTGTCTCTTTCAGCCTCTTTGCCTTTAAACTTATTTATTTTTTTATTACAGGTATTTATATAGCGCAACCAATTCATGCACCATTTTACCCATATATATATTGCATTCACATGTAGTGCATTCACATCAGTCCCTCTAATATGTATTTATTTTTTTTTTCCTTTTTTTGTGTTCTCTCCTATACCCAATTTCTGACTTCTTAAGTAAAACCTAAAAAATGGCACCGTCCGAATTGGTGCAACGCCGACTTGGCGGCGCCGCAAAGATTACCAAAAGTAGTATTTGCACTACTTTTGGCGACTTCAGGGGGATTTCAATAGACATTTGTGCAGGAACTCACACATAATGTGTTTGTGTAATCGCCCCCCCAAAGTCGGACTAGAAATGGCGGCTTGAAATCGTGCAAAGTCAGCTGAACTCGCGTGATTTTAAACTGGCCTCAGCGTGAACCTAGGCTAAAGGTCGAAGTTACACTATTTACTAAATAAACTTGTATTGTGAGTTTGGCTCCATGCACATTAGGGTTTTTTAAGCTCCTAGAAGTTATTAGCATTTTTTTCTGCTCCTAGAAGCTAAATAGTGTTATCCTATGTGTCCACGTACACTATTTTAGGCTATTAGCACTTTTTGAGCTTCAGCATCTAGGAGCAGAAGAAAATTGTTTGTGTAGAATTTTTTTGGAGCGTTTTTCCAGCAGAAAAAAACACTAACTGTTCCTAAACGCTACTAAAACGCTCCTAGCAGCTGTTTTTGAGCTTGTTTTTTTTTTCTTCATGTACTGTAAAAACACTAATAAAATTCTAACACTCATAAATGCTCCTAAAAACTACTAAAATGCTACTACAAGACGGGACAAAAATATTATTATCAATGTTATTTATCCAGCATTTTTTTTTCTATGGAGCCATGAGAGGGAATTATTGCATATAGGGTTTAGTAAAGATTTTTAATAAAATTGTGGATGTGCATTGGCAATGACCTCAGAATACGTACAGGATCTTTTTTTTTTTCCCAAGAATGCATTACATAGTTATTATGGAAATCAGAAGAATGTAATATACAAGGAATGTCCACAGGCCACCTGTATGTATGGCAACCACAACCATAGGGTGACATCCAAATTACCTGAGGGCTGTTTTGCCTGTATCAACATCAAAGAGCACTTAGAGGGCAGAATAGGTATTAAATAATCATGTTATTAAGTGCAAGTATCTAGCTTTAGTCATTAACATAGGATGTGTAGGGTGTGCAGAAATTGGCATTATCTTAGACCACAGTTAGGACCACATTCTATAGAGGAGCCATGATAAAAAAAAAATTACATTATGTAGCGCATTTACAAAAACAAATCTTAAAAGCTTTAATGATTGAACTACAAGATGTACATTATTGCCCCATATAATAAAACTATCTTACATACCTTAGTAAGGTAATACACACACTGTTGGAAGGTATACATAATGACCTCATCAAGAAGGGCCATAGACTCCTCACATGCCTCCAGGTCACTTGAAAGCAAAGCATCCTGGGAAGATGCTGGAAGAAAGATTTATTATTTTTATTATTACAGGAGTAGTATTAGTAGTTGCTAGTAGCAATGTTTTTCTGATCATCATCCTGATTATATAGGTAGTACATTGCAATAGTGCAACTAATAATCCCCATTACTGCTGATTACACATTTTTCTTTTTTATTCTCACTTATCCTCCTCCTTAGTAAATCTGCACTATATAATATTTCTGTCCCCCATTTTAATCCCTTTTGACACACAGTTGCTAAATTGCATTTGTGGATTAATTGTCAGTGCTAGCTGGCACTTATAGGATCGTATTTTGATTAGTGGAGCCTGCAGGCACACAAGGTTTTGGTGTAATACACCTTTGCTAAGATCACTTCAATGACACAAAAGGTTTCTTTAAAAAAAAAAAAAAAAGATTTATTTAGTGCTCAACAAAAGATCCACAAACAGTGTCAAAAAGCATAGCGCATCAACTGGAATATCAGTGGACAAACATAAGACAAGTGCTTGAAAGAATTATCAATGATTTAGGAAATTATTGTCACATATGTTTATCCAGCAGGAAAACATCAGACATCTCATCCCTCAGAGTCGGAAAAATGCATATTTTTTCCCCCCTCCCCTTTCCCATTTTTCCTTTTATTTTCCCCAACTCTCGCCTTCACTGGCTCAATCTCGAAGAAGGGCAACAGGCCTTAACCTCAAAACATAAACAATAGATTAAACAAAAATAAAACAGAACAATCATCAGAAACATTTAAACCAGGGAAAGTAAACCCAGTCCACTTAGTTCCAGCAAGAGGGCAATACCCTACCCCCAGCAGAGACAATTCAAACGGACACACCTTGGCCAATGTATGTATCTCAAATATCCACCTCTCCCTCTAGTTTATCAGTGGAGTCCACTCACCGAAACCAGACCTTCCTGAACTTCCTGGGGAATCCTCGTGCCTCATATGTCATGCGCTATAGCAGAATGTCAGCATTTACTACTTTCATACACATCTCTAACATCAGCCTTTCAGTATATATCCACCTCCTTGCTATGAGCTTGTGGACACAAAAGAAAAGGAGTCTGAGGAACAGATTTGTAGCCGCATCATCTCCTCATCCTCAATAATTCCCAGAAGACACAGCAAGGGGGAGCATACATTAGAAGGCCAAACTTATCGGCTATGAACTCCCTCACCCTAGACCATAAAGGCCTCACCCTAGAACAGCCCCACACCATGTGAAAAAAAGTTCAGTGAGCTAGCAGACATTTATGACAGGTTGAGGCATCCTTTTTATTCATACAGAACAGACGTACAGGTGTATAGTACATCTGATGCAGAAACCACAACCGAATCATCCTATCCGTGAAAGATATAACAGTGTTGAGGTAGGTATCAAACACCTCCTTCCACATGTCCTCTGACAACTCCGGTGCAGCAGCCAGCCATTGGGCCCTAGCTCGTTCAACGAGTCCAGGGTGCCCAGGTCCAAAGGCTTTATAATACCTGGAAATCATCTTGTCAGGGTCCAAAAAGACTCCAAAGAAGAATTAGTAAGCTGTACCACTCCACCCCTGAACTGCGCCAGTGCAGCATGACGAAGCTGTGCATACTTAAAGTGCCAAGTTCAGGTATCCTGAACTGCCCTCACATCTGTTCAAAAACACAGAGTTTCCCCTCAAGAAATATATAATGTATGTATCTAATTCCATACTGGGGCCACAGAAAGCCATCCTGAAGCTTAAAACATTCTCCTAGGGACACATAAAAACCATATAGGATTATTGGGGGACATAGATAAAGAGTTGTCACCAGCAATTCCGGAGCATATACGAAAAATTTTCCCAGGGGGAGCCATAACTGACCCCACTTCCCTACCCGGGACACCACCTCTATAGAGTATATTAAGTAAAGCCTCAAAGGACGTGGTGACTGCCACTTAGTGGTCACGTTTGGAATTTTGGGATAAAACCTCCAATGAAGAAAAATCACTTCCAGCCCCCCCATGGCCATAGGTAACTTCAGAACAGCCAAGGAGAGCCTGGGAATACGCGATCCCCATAGTAGACTAATGAGGACAGATTCTTTACTCATTAAAAACTATTTTTGGGATATAAACAAGATAATTAGATAAGACATACAGGAATTTAGGGAGAAATATAATTTGGAAAAAATGTATGCGCTCCATCAAGGTAACTGGTAATGCCTGCCATTTGTGCACTTTCTCCCGAAATGCCCCTATGATTGGGGACAAATTGACATTAATAAATTTAGATATTGGAAGTTGAATTAGAATCCCCAGATACCTAAAGGAGCTGGTCAGTGGAATGGGGCAGTCCCCAGGTAGCGTTGAGACTATATCAATAGGGAACAAAGACGACTTGGACCAGTTTATAGGGAACTCCAAATAATTCTCAAACTCCTTAATCAGGGTAAATGCAGCAGAAGGGCCTGGGTCCTGTAAATACAGAAGCATGTCATAGATTTGTACACATTCCTCCATTTGACCCAACCGAAACCCCGTAAAGGACGTACTCAATCGTAATTTGGCAGCTAGAGGTTCTATGGCCAAGGCAAACAGCAAGGGTGATAAAGTCCCACTGCCCGTCTGGTTCCCCTTGATATGGAAAAGGGTTTGGAAATAGTACCATTTACATGCAGTCTCACCAACGGGTCAATGTATAACAATCTTACCCAAGATACAAAGGTAGGCAGAAAGGCATAAGACTCTAGCAGATGAAAAAAATGAGGCCACTCCACTGAGTCAAAGGCTTTCTTGGTATCCAGCGAGGCTACCACCCTTGCACCGGAGTTGTCATGCAGAGTCTGAAGATCAACAAAGAGCCTCCTGCTATTCATCTGGGCACATCTACCAGGCATTAATCCAGTTTGGACCACCCTAATAAGTTTGAGTATAACCTCCTGAAGTCTACCTGCCAGAATTTTTGCAAGGATCTTAGTATCAACATTCATCAGCAAGATCGAGTGGTAGGAGTCGCACTCCTTAGGATCTTTCCTCATCTTAGGGATCAAAACTGCAAGAGCTTCTCTAATGGAGGGTGGCAAATTACCACCCTCTCTCGCTTATTCAAAGACCCATAATAAACAGGGTGCTAAGAGTTCACTAAATGTGCCATACCACTCAGAGGAGAGACCATCTAACCCAGGAGACTTCCAAGGAGAAAAGGAGGTAATAGCCACCCCAATCTCCTCCAAAGTAATATCCTTATCAAGCAACTCTCTGTCCTCCATTGATAACTCAGGAAGTGCTGTTCCTGACAAATAAGTTGGCAAAGCTGCTTGATCCAGAGAGGCCCGGGCACATACAATTCCTTATAATATTAGGTAAATACCTGCAGTATTTAAGCAGATTCAGCGACCTCCATCCTCTGGGATATATAAATGACACCAATATGCACAGGTACATAGTCAGGTCAGGCCAAGTATGCCAGTAAGCGACTGTTTTTATCCCCAAACTCAAATAGGCGCCTCCTCTGGGCCAGCATATTCATGGTAGTCAGGGCTGTCAAAACCGAACAGAACTTCCAAATTGCCTGCTGCCACTCCACCAGCCTATCCTGAGAAGGTTCCCAGATGCAGCCGTCTCCCTCTCTGTTACTGTGGAAGCCAGCTGCCGCTTGAAGCCATGTACCTCCGTCATAAACACCCCCCTCAAAGTTGCTTTAAAGGCCTCCCAATGAACCAGGAAGGATCCACTTGCCCCTTTTTCCACCCAAAAATGATGAATGGCTTGCGTACATTTAATCTTAATATACTCCTCCTGCAACCAATTAGCCTCCAAATGCCAGTGACGGATACCCTGCCGGACACCCAGGTCGATAGTGAAAGATATCTGAGAATGGTCAGAAAGTGCTTTGGGTAAATATTTGACCAAATCCACCAGACCCAACACCACACCTTCAGCAAGAATGGTGTCTATTCTGGATAACGACTTGTGTGTCTCAGAGTAACAAGAATATTCCTTAGACCTTTGTAACACCAAACATCCCTAAATCAATAAGTAGACAGCCATCCTGCCAAGGGGACTGATGGGCAGGAGGTACCGCCAACCTGTCCATCGCGGCAAAAAAGGTTTCTTAATTTGGTGGTCCTAACAAGGCTTAGAATATATTTATTTATGGTAAATAATTTTATAGGAGATGACAAATTGCATTAATGATAGAAAAAACTGTGCAATCAGTATCTCTACAGCTAACTTTTTTTTGCATCGGTGTCCTATAGGCACCTGCCTTCTGTGTGTAATAGTAAATCTGACCCTCGCCACTAATCATAATATCAGAGGACTTATAGTCTATTCTATTCTATAAGATAATGTATATTTTATGGGATTTGTATTCATAAACCATAGGAAATATGCAGGCAACCATCAGGTGACTAGGCACTTGCTAAGGCCAACCCTAGAGCATACTCATATAACCTCACCCACGCCATAAGAGTCTTGATTTTTGCTAGTATCCTAGGAGATGGACCTGTTCTCCCTTCTGGGGAAGTATTTTTCTCTTTTAACCATTCGATTCTTTTCTGTTATGCTTCTGTTAAGGTTTGATTGCTTATTTCCTGGTCTATATAACAGACATCAGATTGATTACCCTAAGCGGGCACTCTGGGAACCATATTCAGACACCATTGTGTGAGGCTGGCCCATAATGTTTGCTTTGGGAACTGGCTTCAGTGTCAGATGCCCACTTTGGCATACAGGTTCATTTTTATGGTTCCCACACCCCTAAAATAGTATTAAACCCAAAAGAAAACCTTTATTATATTGCAGCTTAACAATTCTTAGATGTGGTTACTGAATTCGTTTTATTTTTTAAGGTTTTTCTTCCTTTTATTTTTACTTGGTGAACAATCTGACCTGTGGAAGTAGCATTTATTTACCACTAACAGGAGTGCTTATAATGATCAGTTTTTATTTATGTAAAATGTTTAAAAAAAGATTGTGTTCTGCAACTGCTTAAAAAGTGTTGGCTAGAGTTCAGCTTTAATGTAATTTAAAAGTGTATTTATTTCTGCTAGTGCATCTAACACTCCCTCCCCCCCCCCCCCAAGATTAACAGTGCTGTTGCTCCTTCATCCAGACTGTAGGCACTCTAATACAGGAGGTGGATTACTAGTTGAAAAAATAAAAGAAAACAAACGCAGCCACCATCTGTAATGATCGGAAAGCTACAATATATTTTATTTTTGGTTTTGGGTTTAATACCACTTTAAAGTGGATGTAAACCTTTTTGTTTTTTATTAAAATAACAAACATGTCATACTTACCTTCTCAGTGGTTTTGCACAGAGCAGCTGCAATCCTCCACTTCTGGGGTCCCCACCAGCGCTTCAGGCCCCTCCTCTTCGGCTGGTGCCCCCATGGAAAGCTGATTTCCATGGGGGCACCTGTGCGTACTCTTTCCCAAGTGCCACTGCTGCGTCTAATGACACAGACAATGAGACCCTGCCCCCCTCCATTCCACAGAGCAGCCGCAATCCTCCACTTCTGGGGTCCCCGCCAGCGCTTCAGGCCCCTCCTCTTCAGTGGGTGACCCCATGGAAAGCTGATATCCATGGGGGCACCTGTGCGTGCTCGCTTCCGAGTCCCGCTGCTGAGTCCAATGACACAGACAGCGGAACCCAGCCACGCCCCCCACTCTCATGTCACAGCATTTGGTTTACAGCAATGGGAGCCAATGGCTCCTGCTGCTATCAATCTGTCCAATGAGGAGGGAGACAGCAGAGAGAGACAGCGGCGGAAGCCACTGCTGTCATGCTCATGGCTGGATCGGATCAGATCGGGCTCAGGTTAGAAATAGGGGGGCATAGAATGCATTAAGGTGAAAAACCTTAAGGCTTTAGAACCACTTTAAGACTGCTTCAGGGGTATGCCCACCGTAACTGTTGAAGCCTGGACCCTTAGTAGGCCCAGCATCCTAGATAAGGTAAAATATGTTGGCACTGGTCCCCGGCTTTTAATACTACAACCCAGAGTGCGTAGCACACTGTGCTGTTTTACAGGCAGAAGATATTGGAGCTATTTGCTTTATTGTGGTAACCCCTGCCATTTTGTCTATAACATTTCTTGGCATAAGCAATTTAAACTTGGGAGTTTTCCTCAGCCTATATAGACTTAGACTCAGGAGGATTGGGATAACTGTGTCACACCTCCCAGATGGGGCATTACCGCCTGCCTTTTTCCCCAGAAAAAGTACACAGTACGTTGCTTTACTCCAGTTGCCATCGTCTACAGAGATACAGCCACAGAAACACGGTCAACGGCTGGGATATAGCAGCTCCTGCATCCGATCACATAAAACCCCATCCATTCCAACCTCCATTCTGTAAGTAATCCTATTGACGACTGCCCCACTTAGCAATGGTGGATCATGCAAGGGAGCTGGGACAAAAGGGCCAAACAGCATGCATTCTGCAGGAAGCCTACAGAAAACTCTAAACACTGCTTAGGTTGATTCGTTGTTCCCTTGTCCCCTAGCAATGTCCTATTATGACTCAGCTCCCTATCAAGCACACACCATGCGACCTGTCTGACAAAAGCAGATTTCTCTAAACTACGTTCAAACTGTAAAAAACTGTAAGCAGTTATAGGACCTTCATTTTCCAGTGGCCAGAAATGCTTCATATCCTCTATTCCCCCAAACCAAGTTCAGTAATCAGAAGTGGGATCTCCTTTACTTTAAAATAGTATGGAAAAAAGTATTGGGGACCCTAATTTTGTAGTCCAGACCATAGAGGATTTTCCTTCCCCGGCATTTTAGTAAATTCTCTCTCTACATTTCACTTTATGAAATGCTCCAAATACTCTCTACTGTGGTCACACCTACTGATGCGGTGCACATTAGTCTTTTCCCAACAGCACCTGACTCTCTACAGCCTAAACATGGCACTATGTTCACTAAGAAGCTGGCTAAAAAGAGAAATAAGTGAAAAACATTCCCATACATGCACAAACTGATGGCTCACTTTATGAAGACTGGTCCAATCCAGAAAGGGTATTCGCTTCTCATAAGATTTTTTGCTGAAATGTATCCTATGAAAAAGGTATTTTATGGTAGTGAATTCTGCCATTTCATTTCCCAGTAAG
Source organism: Pelophylax lessonae (assembly GCF_965119305.1). NCBI lineage: Eukaryota > Metazoa > Chordata > Amphibia > Anura > Ranidae > Pelophylax > Pelophylax lessonae. The sequence continues at coordinate 116,094,129 of NC_138779.1, forward strand.
CACCTTACAGTTCCTATTGAGGATCTTTTAAGGATTCCCTTGATAGGCATCTGGAAGCCCTCATAAAGGCCTTCTTGGCCCTTGCAGGTCCTGCCCTGCTTCTTGCGTGAAGCTAAAAAATACAGTAATTTTGGATGGAATGACTTTTTATGAAAATTCATAAAAGTATGACACCCAGGATTCCTTTCTAAATGTATTACTAGTATATCTCAGTTGGTATGGACACCGTGTTGCCTAGCAAAGGCTAACCTATATATATATTTTTTTTTTATCTTAATTCTCTATTTCCTTGTACTAACATTTTTCAATAAAAACATATTGAAACAAAAAAATGTATAAAAGCATAAAAAATATTTAAAAAAAATGTAAACCTTCTGAATCCCATTCTTTCTCCATATCTAGGATTTTCTTCTGCACAAAATTGAGAAGCTCCATGGAATTTGCCATCCATAGCATTAAGGGTCGAAGATCAGTGGCCACCTCCTCAATCCCCAGTGTACTCAAGAAACTTCTGTCTTGTTGGCTGAAATAATCAACAAAAATGTTCTTATCGTTTTTATCAAGGAACTCAACCAGAAGCAATCTTTATTTCGGGAAGAAAACAGTCAATCTACAGAAAAGTGTCAGGAAAAGAGAAATGCTTTTCATCAGTACACAAACTGTAAAAGCCTTTAAACTCCAAACAATGAATGTCAACAATTACCATCTAACTGGTATTATGTCACTGTAGCACGCAAGCTGTGGTGAACAAATAATACATTAAAGTAAAACATTAAAATATGGTAAGGAATATAAGAAAAGCATTCAAAATGGTACAATTGTTTCAGTGTGTTTTTTTAGATACGGCCATAGTCAACGCTGTAGCTACAAAGTACATACTGTACATTTTTAAAAGTGCATGTTAAACAACTTTTATATTTTTATGATTTGGTAAAAACAATTTTTTGTGACTGGATAAAAACATGTTTTTAAAGGCTTGTAATTGTAAAAGTTTTGTCAGTATTTTAATCGTTTTTATTAAGTTTCAGTTCAGTTTTACATACAACAATAAAACAGAAGAGATTTCTTCCATATTACAGACTCGTCTTATCCCCCCTATATCCCACCACCCCTAATCCCCTATTCCCCTTACATTTGGTTGCATTCCCCTGTTGCGGTCCTACTCCTCCTTTTCTAAATTAATTTGACACGCCCCAGTCTTTAGTCATTCCCACTGATCTTTCCATATTTCATTGTAGTCTCTAGTCTTTTTAAAGTTAGTCGATTTTTTCCATTTATTTGAGAAACATTCTACTTGTTCTTCATCTCTCTTGCACAAGTATTCCATGTCATAAATCTATTCAACTCCCTTATGGTAGGAGCTTCTGTATAATTTTCTGTTATTTAACTGTATTTCTTTTTAAACAAAACTTTCCAAGCAAGGCCTAGTGAATGTCCTTGGCCAAGCTCTATTGCTTTCTCTGCAGTGGCGAAAAGTGACTCAGGGCCTTGCTATGCCTTCTAATAAAACATGTGCAATTTGTTTAGTTGCAAATTGAAATTCGGTTGCAGTTTTCATTATTTGGAGATTTAGATGTATCCAAATCTCCAAATCATAATGTTAATGAATTTCAATAAATCTGAAATAAATTATAACGAAAACAACAAAATTCATTAGTATTCATTCTTTTTATTTGGATGTGATAGTTTGGGCCTTTTGTTAATATTGTAATGAACTAGAACTAGACGAGGGTGCACTTCCCTACGCACCAAAAGGCCACTTATCTAAAACTTAACCTTTATTATAAGTCATAAAAGGTATGTAAATGACTATAACAGATATCCCTATAGGGTGAAGTCAATGCCACTATATATGATGAACCAAAGTTCTATCTCTATGTGGTAATATTTACATCTACCAAGGTAATTGGTAAAACTTCTCTTAATATATGCATATTGTATTAGCTGACAGGAATGGAACCTGGTGTGGTCTTCTGCTGCTATAGCCCATCTACTTCAAGGTTCAATGTGTTGTGCTTTCAAAGATGGCATTCTGCATACCTTGGTTGAGACGGGTGGTTATTTAAGTTACGGTTGCCTTTCTATCATCTCGAACCAGTCTGCCCATTCTCCTCTGACATCAACAAGGCATTTTTATCCACACAACTGCCGCTCATAGGATATTTTCTCTTTTTCGGACCATTCTCTGTAAACCCTAGAGATGGTTGTGCATGAAAATCCCAGTAGATCGGCAGTTTTTTAAATACTCAGACCAGCCAGTCTGGCACCAACAACCATGCCACAATCAAAGTCACTTAAATCCCCTTTCTTCCCCATTCTGATGCTCGGTTTCAACTTCAGCAAGCCATCTTCACCACGTCTAGATGCCTAAAAGCACTGAGTTGTTGCCATGTGATTGGCTGATTAGAAATTTGTGTTAGCAAGTATATTCGGGGGTTTTTGGAACATTTTTGTGCAGGCTTTTTGAGTTGACAAGTGATCAATGAAAAAACAGTAAAACGCCTGTAATCTGCCAAAAAATAAGCTCATGTATTTTTTTTAACGATTCGTGTTTTGCTTAAGTGAACAGAACGCTCAGATGTGAACCGGGGCCATTAAAATTAATGGGATTTGTCTTGTTGGGCGTTTTTAGAGCTGAGGCTTAGAGCTGAAAATCACCCCAAAATGCCTAGAAGTGAACAGAGCCTAAGGCAGTGGTGTATTTAGGTTTTGTGCTGCCCTAGGCCTGACTAAACTCATGCACCCCCTAATTTAAATTTTACCCACCCCTTCCTGCCAAGGCCACACTTCTTCCGTTTAAGAACCCCCATTATCTGCAAACGACACCCCTTCCTCTTTAGGCTTCACCAACTCAGTGGCTGGTGTGAATGGACCCTAAGCTGTGTTGAGAGGCTTTTGTTTGCTTCAAGTAGGTTTTCCATACCTATGCAAGTCTATTGGAATGCGCAATCTGAATTAAGCACAGATAAATACAAGTCAGAAGGAGGTCAAGTGCACCTGTCAATTAATTCTGAATGATCACTGAAGCATCTCAAACTGATGTCAGAACAAATGCCAGTGCTAAGTGATAACAAAAGCACTTCCAGTGGTGGAAGTGCTCATATTGACCTGCTAAAGTACCCCTAAATGACATCACATTGGGCCAGCAGATAGGGTTGGGCTGAATCCATATTTGTGGATTATTGGACATACAATGCTGATCTGACAACACAGGTACCGTTCATGGCTGTCAGTGCCACTTATCCCAGGAGGAATACAGGGGACGGGGACTTGTCCAACTACAGTTTCATTTGAAGGTGGTCATGTGACTTTCACAAACCAGTATAATAGTCAAAGCATTAGGACTCAATCAGGCCAAAAATGGCCCCAAAATATGTCAACACACAGACTGAAAGATCTTTTACCTGTGTATGTTTAATTACAATACATTTTGATAAATAAAACCGGATTAACTGGCATTAAGATGTTCCTATAGAGAAAAACCTAAGACAAATCAGCAGGTTGCAAAAACCATGACCAAAAAAAAGTATATGTTCCAGCTTTTCTCCTCATCCAGAAGACTACAAAACCCCGGTATGCCGCAGAGGAGGGTAGGTGGAGCATTAGGCTGCCAGTGCCACACTTACTAGTAATGGCAGCCGCCAGTTGTATTAGGTGCAGCCGCCGGTCTGTCCAAACATCAGGGCAGTCATGGGCCACCAGCCAGTATGATCATACTGGCAGCAGTGCGGCCACTTTATGGGGGCGCCAGACCGATTTGCCTCCTAGGCCCTGCCACCCGGCCCAGTCCGGCTCATAAGACTTTTAGTGTAGCGCAAGCGGTGGGGACTCTTTTTGTGCAGGAGCCGGGGGGAGACTGTTTTTTTCATGCGGGGGGCGGCTTTTATTGTCGCCTACCTGCAGAGTGTAAGAAGAGTAGAGGAATGGTCACACTTCCCATAGGATGCAATCAGAATTTATTAATGAAGTAAAAAGAGGCACAGGATGTAACAGACATCATGCAGGGTACAAAAGGATGACGCGTTTCACACGACTAAGTGTGCTTTATCAAACCATGATAAAACCATGATGGTTTGATAAAGCACGCTTAGTCATATGAAACGCGTCATCCTTTTGTCCCCTGTATGATGCCTGTTACATCCTGTGCCTCTTTTTACTTTATTAATAAATGTGAAGTGCGCCCATTCCTCTACTCTTCTTACAATTGGAATCTGCAGTAGTGGCAGGGTGTGCACCCCAGCAGGATTTTGTTCATTTCAGCCTATGAGAATCACCTGGAGTTTCTGTCTTCACCTGCAAAGTGCCGCCCTAGACCAAGATACCGCATTGGCACCTTCACATACCGCAGGTAGTGCATTGATATTTTTTAGGAGGAATTCCAGAAAAAAGATAATGCTTTTCCCTATAACATAGCAAATCTTTACTTTTTATGTTTAGTCCCACTAATTATAGGGTAATGGAGCATAGCCCAGTGTCACCTGTGAGCCTCATGTAGGACTTTGATGAAAAATGGCTTTGTTGAAAGACATACTGAGATTCACAACTGTAGACAAAGCAAATATTTTAAAGAAAGTGTCATTAATTATTTTGAAAAAAACACTTTGTATTATGAATGATTAAGTGACATAAGGCTGCTAGGAACAAAAATAAATAGAGCAGAGGATCAAAAATGGTGTGAACTTTTACACACTAGGGAAACTAATAAACAGGATGGGCCCAGCGTCTCAAATTCTTGGTTTCCATGTGTTTAAAGTACCATGAATAAAACATCTAAAACACAATGCATATTCATTGTGAAAGCCAGGACACAGTGAAATAATCATTCTATATACAAATAAAGAACAAACACTCATTTCTGTTTAAGATCCAGCTGGGAATTCCATATAAGCTGTATAAAGACGCAGATGTTACCGTGTGTTACTATATCAAATGGTATGAAGAAACACATAGCATTTCACATAATGGGACAATGTAACACTAAAAATGTTTATTGATTTCCGCTATCAAGCCGCATCACACAGGATTACAAAAGCCAATAAATACATACATAATGCTTTTTTAATGCAAGGCTTTTATAGCATGCTGTGAAGTCAAGAAGGTTTATTCAATTGTTTTTTCAAAATACACAAAATTTCCTGTAATGCATAAAAGCAATTGGATGGCATTTACCAAGCTAAGACTGCCAAGATTTGATATAAAAAATAAAGAGTAATAAAAATCAACCAAAGGAGACTACAATATCCATTCACTTTGTTTATCCAAGATTAAGGGACCACTAAGCTTAAAATTAGAAAGTTATAAAAGAAAGATTATATGAAAATGCTACTAGTATTATTCATAACTCTCCCAGGTATTCAAAAAAATATTGTAAAGTGTTTAAGTAGTAATAGGAGACTGTTGGGTATTGTGTCCCCATGCAAATATTTCTATTGCTCTCGACTGTGCCTGTTGTGCTAAACCAGAACTACTGTATACGCAGACATGAAAATGCCATAATTGATCCAGATACACTATATTGTTAAAAGTATTGGGACGCCTGACTTTACACGCACATGAACTTTAATGGCATCCCAGTTTTAGTCTGTAGGGTTCAATATTGAGTTGGCCCATTGCAGCTATAACAGCTTCAACTCTTCTACCGGTACCTGGACCCAAAGCTGATTGAAGAATCAGCCATTATACTGAATGGGCACGCTGGGCAGTTGCCCGGGGCCCCACTTGCCCAGGGGGCCCCACCCACCCGGGGGCCCAGCCCCAGCCAAGCATTAGTCCCGATTCCCGTGTGCATCCCGCCTCCCAACTTAGCAGGTGGCAAGCGCCTGTCGGTCCTGCACTGCTGTCAGGTCACTTGGGCCATGTAGGGGGGAGTCCACAAGTGCAGGAATGCCTGTCCCCCCCTCCACAGAAACAAGCACACACAGGACATTTGAGTCTGACTCCCGTCCCTGTGTGTGTGTTCACGGAACCCAGCTGCTGAACTTGTAACTGTCATTAGCCTTGTACTGCTGTACCAATAAATATTGCCTTATCGATAATTTGCATTTTAATTCCGTGGGTGATTGTGTAGACAGGGCCCCAGTGCACTGCATTGCCCGGGGCCCTTTAATGCTCTTAAAATGGCACTGGCTCAGGTGGAGACGCTGCTGAAACCCATGGACAGGTGAGTGTCCTTTTATTATAAGTCAGCAGCTACAGGATTTGTAGCTTCAACCCCTGCAGCAGAAAGAATATGACTTCAGGGGTATGGGGACAGTGAGTTCTTCAGATTTCAACTAGAATAGCGATCATCAGCATAAAAAACACTTTGCATGAAATGTACAGTGGGTAAAGAAAAGAATCACCCCCTTTAAAATAATCAGATTTTGTTGCTTTGCAGCCTGAATTGAAGATAGAGACAGTTTTTGTTCTATCTAGCTGTATTTACTAGTGCACTTTATAATATCCAAGTGGAAGATATAACACCAACATGTCAGAAAAAATAAAAAATAAATTCAAAAACAGAATCACTGAGTTGGAAAATTATTCTCTCCCCCCCCCCCCCCCCACCCTTATGTCAGTATTTTGTTGGACCACGTTTTGCTTTAACTAAGGCCTTTAGTCTGTTGGGATATGCCTCTACTGGCTTTGCACAACTAGACTTTGCAATATTTTCCCACTCTTCTTTGTAGAACTGCTCAAGTTCAATTACATTTGATGGTGACCATTTGTGGACTGCCGTCCTCAAGTCATTCCACAGATCTTCAATGGGGTTTAAGTCTGGGGTCTGACTAGGCCATGCAAGGACATCTGCCTTCAACAATTGCATGGTCATTTTTGCTGTGTGCTTTGGGTCATTGTCATGTTGGGATGTACATTTTCTTCCCATTGGCAACTTTCTGGCAGAGAGCAGCAGATTTTCCTCAAGAATTGGATGGGATTTTGCCCCATCCATTTTGTCCTTCTATCCTGACAAGTGCTCCAGTCCCTGCTGCAGAGAAATGCCCTTATAACAGGATATTGCCACCTCCATGCTTTACTGTAGTAATGGTGTTATTTGGATGGGGAGCTGTACTGGATTTCAGCCAGACATAATGTTTGGTGCTGAGGCCAAAAAAATAAATTTTAGTCTCATTGGACCACCTTAAATGCGCCTTGAAGATTCTGAGGCCACATGGAAAAAGGTGTTATGGTAAGATGAGTCAAAAATTTAATTATTTTGTCGCAAAGTGTTGGCAAATATTGGAAAGTCTAGATGCGAAAAGTTAGTAGAGACATATCCTAACAGACTAAAGGCTGTAATTAAAGCAAAAGGTGGTTCAACAAAATACTGGTATAAGGGGGGGGATCCTTTTTCAAACTCAGTGATTCTGTTTTTCATTTTTTTTTCTGACATGTTGGTGTTATATCTTGCACTTGTATGTATGTTGGATGTTATATGTTGCACTACTATATGCAGCTGGATAAAACAACAATTGTGTCTGTCTTCATTTCAGGCGGCAAAGCACCAAAATGTATTTATTTTAAAGGGGACGAAGGGGCACACATGCCTCGAACGCTAGCACCTCCCCGCTTCCACCGGATGTAATGAGGGAGAAGCTGTGACGCCGACAGGACACCAGGAAGTGCCAGAAGCCACTGACACAGCCAGTACCCACGGCTCCTGCCTCCCCTGCAGTGGATCGGATGACTTGCTGTAAAGGCTGCTTTCCTATCACTCATGTGAGTGCATTACCTTTTATGCCAATAAAGGATTGTTTTAATACTACACTCAGGTGGCGCTGCTCTGTTCTCTCTTTTTATTTGGCTTTTTTTACAAAACTTACCCTCGGCTCATTTTTCCTTTTTTTTGTGTGTTTTCGTGTTTTTTTGAGTTTTGGGTTTAGGCATCTTTTCTACTCTACTCTAATGGACACATTGGCCAATATGGAGGGGAGTTTCTAGGCAGAAAAAAATGAGAGCTCAAAAAAGCTCAAAAGCCTTTAGGAGCATCGTCTTTGAGATGAGTGTGCTGGAGCCCTTAGAGCTTTGGAGAGAGATAAGTAAACACTACACATATGTATGCTTTGCTCAGAATTCATGACTGAGCTTTACAACCACTTTAATCTAATTTGACAAGTTTGCCTTTATGTTCATGTGTTTCTCAGGGGAAAAAATAACATATTTTAATGCTTGTATATGCCTGTAAATGTTGAGTAAAACCTTTCCTTTTTCGATAAATGCCTGAATTTAGATCCAATGATGTCTTCACCAGGCTTCCCAATGCAATGCAGGCAGATGGTGGTGGTGGTGGAAGCAGCCAGGAGGATGCGGTGTGTAGATTCCTGAAAACATCACAGCACCCTGCCGCATTACTCCTCTGGAGAGCCCTCAGGCCTGATGCAAACAGTGAGCTGGTTTTTGGGAGGGGTTATGAACAAAGCAAAATGTCTAGATAAGCAGATATTCTCCTGAAGGAGTGAGTTCCTAGGCAGATTGCATTTGCATGCATGTAAGCATACCTCCCAACTTTTTGAGATGGGAATGAGGGTCACCCATAAGCATAAGTATATAGTCGTAGGGCACACCCCGTCACACCCCCTGAATGGAGAATTCTACAAAAAAAAGATTAGTTAGTGCTTTTTTTACCACTACTATTCCTTTATATTGGCTTTTGAAGTGTACAAATGCAGAATTTAGAAATTGGATGAAAGGTTTAGCACTGGAAAACACTTTTTGAAAGATACAAAGCGCATTTTTATATAGAACTATATAGATCGGAACAAAATGAGGGACAAAAGAGGAGGAAAGAAGGACAGATGGACTTTGTTCCAAATCAGGGGCAGTCCCTCGAAATCAGGGACAGTTGGGACCTATGTGTAAGGGGGGGATGACTGGTGGTCTATCATGTCCCCCATGCTTCCCTCTTTTGTTGGGCGCCAAGCAAGGGTCACATGAGAGGTTCCCCCTTGGGATGGGTTCCTGGACTATGCCAGGCATTGGACGGGGTCACTAACCCATGCTCACTAATGCTTGGGGACCAGGCAGGAGCTGCGGTCATGTGAAAGTCAAGCATGAAGGTAGGCTCATAACTCCTTGATGAGCCTTACATGTGCAGTACCCAAGGTACGGAGTGCTTGGCGGTGCTCTGACAGAGAAGTCCATGTTGCAGGGTTCTTCTGGTGATTTGATGTTCCAGGCGAGCTATATGTCCCAGCAAGTTTTTATCATATATTCCCCATATGTTTCCCAAGTGTTCCCAGGAGCCCCTCTTGGGTCTGGACCTCTTCCCTTTTATATACAGAAGAGGGGGGAAATTTGGGACTTTGAGTGAGACCCACAGTGGGATATGCCGAGGGTCTCCATCCCTATTCAATCGAATATAAGAGAAGGGTCGGGACTTTAGATGAAAGACATGACCAGGCTATCAGGATCACAATTATACATTTATTAAAGACAGCAGATGATAGGCATTGTCTTCTTTCCTTTCTTTTCTTCTTTTTTCTTGGTACTTTTGTCTGAGGATCGCACCATGTCACGCTCCTGTCCGGTTACTTTCAGGATTGGGGTCTTTACTCCTCACTATTTGGCTTCTTTCACACTTGGGCCATTCAGCCCCTCACATTCAAAATTTGATCACACTATTCCTCTTTGGTTCTAACCCCCCCTCCCCCCCTACTGCATTACCTACCTCTATTTCATACATCTATACCTAGTAAGCAGCATTACAATATAATACACTCCTTACTCTATACAATTTTATATTGTTATATTACTCATGGATATTTCCTTTTGCTGCTTACATGGAACATTTTTACTCCATTCATTTCAGCCCACACTCTCCGGTGCGAGGCACCCTCGTCCCTGACCGCCTGCCCTGTGTTCCCTCAGCTCCCGTGGGAGAAACCTGGTGCCATGTCTTACCCCATATGTCAGCACCCACTCAATTTGTGACGTAAGTTTTGTTATAAGGGGGGTCTTCTCCTCCTTTCTCTCTTGTCCAGTTTTCATTCAATACCATTGTTGCCATTCCTTTACATACATATATATATACATATTTTTTGTAGATATGAACTAGACATCTACTCCTGATGAAGTGGCATAATAAGTCCACGAAACGCGTCGAGTCAATTGATGTCATGATCTTGTTACACCATTCTACCATTCTTGCCATTTGAGTTTACCATTGCTATGTTTTTATCCAATCAATTGTAATACTCTTGCCCAATGTCTATTGATTTTATGAATATTGGATTTGAGGACCATTGTACTCAAGTTTGTTATACCTTGAAGATATTTTGCTGTATCCTACTATGTACTTTTATGACAATGCCTATCATCTGCTGTCTTTAATAAATGGATAATTGTGATCCTGATAGCCTGGTCATGTCTTTCATCTAAAGTCCCGACCCTTCTCTTATCTTCCCTTTTATAGAACTTGGGAGGGAGGCTGGACCCCAGCAAAAGCCCCTCAACATCCCAGGGAAAGGCGTCAAAAACATTAACCCCTTCCCACTGACCTGAGTAGCCAGGTGCAAACTATAAATACAGTAGGCTAACTGCCTACATGCGAACAACCCTAAGTAACACTTAAGTGTGATGCGGTGCCTCAATGATTGAAAGAGCTGTAATCCAATCAATTAGGAAGCGTGGCCACAGATAGTAAGGCTGGGAAAGTAGAGGGGTAGACGATGCAACCAGGAAATGAGGCAGGCTCAATCTGACTTGCATCAGCTTCTAGTTCACACTGTGAGAAGCTAACATTGTGCAGTGGAATCTGAGTAAGCATTTTCAGTATAGCAGAGGAAGCTATACAACTGTGCTTGAATGAAGGTAAGGCTGGAGTTCATCTTAAGATGACAGTCTCATAAGCTATAATGGCACAGATCTCATAATTCTGCATGAGGTTTGAAACATTGAAACAAAAATATTTATGAACAAACATAAAAAATCTAATGGATATTGTAGTAGAGATTAAAATAGCCAGGCCAATCTGCCTAAAGTAAACTTGTGCAGGGCACAGTGACATGGTCACTTTAATGCCGATTCTCCTACCCCCATCTGCTTGCATTGTCACTATAATGGGAAAGTAAGAAAACAGATACCTGGGAATATGGAGCACATAGCTCATTTTTCTTTTTCCCATGATGCAATGCTTGGTGTACTGTCATTTGGGGGGCAGGGAGATCAGGGCTGCGGTTAGAAATCATAGGGCTTCTGTGCTACCTCTGTGTACCTGAAAGAGCCCCCTGGCCGAGAGTGACTGAGGATATAGATTTATCAGTCCCTTTTTCTGCAGCCTCAACTGCACAGATGAATGAATAGGAAGCTCTCTGAGGCTTCCTGCTCATTCACAAATTGAAGCACAGTAAACACAGTTTACTATGCTTAAGTCATGAATGGACATATGAGTGATTGGTACTGATCGCTCACTGTGGTCATTTAGGAAAGGAAGGGACCAGTAAATACATATTTACCAGCTCCTTTTCCCCGATCTCCATCTTGAAACATCCCCCTGTTTGAAGGCACGCATGTGCTAGAACCCCTTCCCCTGAAGTGCAGAAGGGATAAAGAGGAGGAGAAGCTGGCAGGTCTGCAGGGGGAGGCAGAAGAGAATCAGTGTCTGCAATAGGACAGTACAGCCAGCCCCCCTGCTCAGCAGGTGCCCCTTTTGAACTGATGGGGCCTGGGCCCATTACAGGAGAGGTGGCTATACTGCCTTATCAGCAGCCCTGAGGGAGAAAGCTACAGCTAGATCAATATGGAGTTTACACAGCATTTCTTTTTTTTTTTTTTTGTTCCTGTAGTTTGAACAGAAAAGTGGGAGAGCAAAGGGAACGTATGAATAATCAGCACATGGGCCAATGAACTTGTTGCTTAGCCCTTCATAAGCAAAGCACAAGTTCACTTTAAATGCATCAGTTAAATAAAACCAGCACTTAGAAGAATCTTACAATGACAACATTCTCTAAGCTAGCAGTAGATATTGTCAAGTTGGTACTGACATTAATAGATGGTGGCAGATGAGCTATAGTTCCAGTAAGAAAGGATATACAACTTTCTAAAAAAACGATATTTCTTGTTTATCGCCAGAGCTTCAAGTGACATAAGCTCCTCTTCCCTGGTCTTCTGGAGAGCCATAAATATACTAACTCTATCATGAACACATCTGACTGAAACAGCAAACATAGTAGCATGAGCTCAGACAGTAATGTATCACTGAAATGTCCTTTATCTATCAATTCAGGGAAGATATGACACCTGCCACAGGAAAATGAAGAGAAAATGATTACTACTCACTTTTCTGGTTGTTTGTCTCCAATTTCTTTAATCTTCTCCTGTATAGACAAAGCATTATTATTATCATCCAAATTATTAGTACTACGTCTCAGTGAAAAAAGCATGTTCACACATTTGTCTCATTAAACACAATGTCTTATTAAAAAATACTATTATGGAAAGGAGATGTTGGCACACCTAAACTGCTTATAAGACACCATCCCACCACCCTCAACTGTTCCATAATCTAAATTAGTACTAAGTCTGCCAACCCCCAACTATTCCATAACCTACACTAATAAGACTGCTAGATAGGGTTGGAATTGCTCTATGTTTGTTAGATCTGGTTCGAGAGCGGCGTCATCAAATGTATACTCTTAGCTTAAGTTCCAGAGACACTAACCCTGCGTCAGACCTGCTCAAAGACCCCCTGCATTTGACTTGCTCCAGACACTATTCTTTTAGATCAGACATAATTTGAAGCAGTTTTTCTCAGTTACAGCTGCCAAAGAAATACAAACAAAAATACCTACTGGTTCTTGGCTGAACGAAACATAATAGAAAAGGCAACATAGCCTTAACCGATAAATAAATTAAGCCAAAGGAGGGACTGTTACCGTCCATTCTTGACTAAAGCCAGCCATAAACAGTTTAAATCTCAGCCGGTTTAGCAGGGACTGGCTGAGATTCAAACCATGTATGGGCAGGCTAAATGTACCCAAGTTGATCAACGCATTTCGGAGCATGTGCTGTACCACATAGGGGCATGTGCGCTTCCTTTTCAAGCCTTGAAAAGGGAGCATGCATGCCCCTATTTGGTACAGCGCATGTTCTGAATTGCGTTAATCAACTTGGGTACATTTAGCCTGCCCATACATGGTTTAAATCTCAGCCAGTCCCTGCTAAACCAGCTGAGATTTAAACTGTTTATGGCTGGCCTTAGTTAAGAATGCATTCTTAGTCAAGAATGCATTCTGGTCCTGAACCCTGCCCGTGTCATCCTGCTCTTGGCTGTGTTCCATGCTGCTCTCCACCCACTTCAGAAAGGACTGGCTGGCTTTCTCCTCCTCACAGGGACTCCTATCACATTCCACCTGGCGGTACCAGCAGCTCCCGTGCCCTGCTCCAACTGGCATTCCGAACCTACACTTAATAATGTGCCTGTTTTTAACCTACCTATTGTAAGTAGCCCTGTTGTGGGGTTTATTAAAATACACGGTCTTACTACACTTAGAGGTGGTCCTCTGGTTTAGTTTTTGTCTGTATATATCCAGAGTCTGCTAAACTCCACCAAGAAGCCTGCCCTAGTGCCTTGAACATTTTTGGACTTACTATGGACTTATACCTCATAACTAAATTTCTTGAATATTAAAAATTATGACCAAGCCTTTGCGCCCATAACCTCCTTTTCTTGTTTGTCTTTTTACTATAGCCAGGCATGGTGCATTGAATTGCAGGCTCTGAACCTCTGGAATACCTCAATAAACATGACAAAGGAATAACTAATGGAAACTAGATACAGACAGTGATGGTAAATGGTTGAAGCACATGGGTAGGGAACATGGATGGTTACCAAGAGAATCTCAGAAAAAAACAAATAAAAAAGAGCTAGGAGTACAGAGAGGGGAAACCACAAACAAAAAAGGGACTACAAAGGTAAGGGACAGACAAGATAGTGGGTGGAAGCAGATAACAATAAAGTAAAAAAACAGGAAACCAGGTGTGGATCAGAGAAGACATAAACCAAATCAAACAAGAAACATTTAGGAACCAAAGTAAGACAAATCCAGCAAGATATGGGTTCAAAGTATCAAGACAGAAGAATGCAAGGGACAAGATAGCTATAACAGAAGGTAAGGGGTTAGGATTGTAAACCACTATGTATATCAATGGTCCAGCACCATTCTAATGGGGAGGTATTTCAAAACTCCCAGGAGCAAAATATGGACAGTGCACTGGTGTAGCTTCAGCAAAGCAGCACAGCATAACCTGAGGAACAGTAAAGCAGGGTACACACTAGTAGAAAATCTGCCGAAAATTCCCGCCCGATGTGAAATCGTCCGATTTTCGCCTAGTGTGTACTCAACTTTCATCAGCCGATGCAGACATTTTCAACGAAAAAAAAAACGGAGGGACAAACACCAACATTTTTTTCGTCCTTCCCCAGACGACCGATTTTCGTTTAATGTGTATACAGTACGTCCGTGAAAAATCGGATACGAAAGACTGCGCATGATCTGAAGTTGCTGACAACCCGGAAGTCTAGGAACAAACGTGCCAAAAAAAAAGAAAAATCGGACGAGAAATTTCGTGAACATTTATGCACTGTCAACTAAAAACGGTAATGAACGCTGAGAAGACAGAGAAAAATCGGAGGATATTTCGTCCGATTTTCGTCAAGTGTGTACGGCCCTTAAGAATAGAACTAAAATAAGGGAGCCAGATAATGAGTGTCCTTAAAGGATAGCATAATGGAAAGGAAAAATGCACAGAAAGACAGAGAATAAAAGATCAGAACCAGAACTTTATTTTCTTATTGTTTGGTTTTATGAGGAAATTTTGAGATGTGCGTGCCTTCAGTCATAAGAAAAAAAATGTACAATGACTCTGGGATGTTTGCTTCTTTAGGTTTACCCACTTAGTCTCATAAAACAATGGTCTTTAATGTTAGTGTAAACACATTTACCTATTGTGCTACAGTATATTTATTTTACAGGAACACACTGATGTAGGTCTTCATAAAAGGGAAATGCAACCAGAAATCTGTACAAATAGCTGAAATAATTCCAAATTAGTTTTTTGTTGCTTTTCAATGGCTTTTACAGTACAACCCTGCACCATGGATGTGCCATTATTGGCAGTATGACATAGGGAGGGTAAAAAAAATATTTTACGAGTCTGCAGCTGCACAAAACCTATGCCTCTGCATCTGTCTTCCACTATACTGGCGACAACCACCAAAGCTCTCTATATACTTTAAACCCTGTAAGGTACTTATGCATCACCCTTCTGTTTACAAAACTGTCACTACCACTGCAAGGGTAGCTAGATACTGTAGCTGGAATATGACAGAATTTTGTTAACCACTTAAGCCCCGGAAGATTTTACCCCCATTCCGACCAGGGGGGTATTTTGCGATTCGGCACTGCGTGATTTTAACGGACATTTGCGTGGTCGTGCGACGCTGTACCTAAACAAATTTGACGTCCTTTTTTTCCCACAAACAGAGCTTTCTTTTGGTGGTATTTGATCACCTGTGCGATTTTTTGATCATGCGCTATAAACAAAAAAAAGAGCGTAAATTTTGCAAAAATAACAATATTTTTCACATTTTTTTATATGAAATTCCCCCCCAAAAAAAAATGTAAAAATCAAAATTTTTTAACATTTTCGGGCAATTTGTTTTATGCTACATATGTTTGGTAAAAAAAAAATCACAAAAAGCATATTTTGATTGGTTTGCGCAAAAGTTATCGCGTTTACTAACAAAGGGAAAGATTTTTGTCATTTTTTTTTTCTTTTTTTAACGCGTAATGGCGGCGATCTGCGATTTTTTTTGCGGTACTGCGACATTGCAGCGGACAGATCGGACCCTTGACTGACATTTTTGACACTTTTGGGGTTACCAGTGACATTACTACAGTAATCAGTGCTATACATATGCACTGTTACTGTAAAATTACACTGGCAGTGAAGGGGTTAACTTTTTTTTGAGAGGGAGGGGTTATGTGTGTCCCTAGGGGCATGATTCTAACTGTGATTGGCTGTGGCTTGAGCTGTAGGAACAGTGATCAATGGTCCTACATAGTAGAACCGTACGATCACTATTTCTACACAGGGGAGAATGACAGGCGGCTTTGTTTACATCAGCCGCCTGCCTTTCTCCCTCTGCACCGACGATTGCCGAGTGGCCGGCGGACATCGGGTCCGCCAGTCACACGCGCGGGGGGGTCCGTGACCGCGCGGGAGCACGCCTCCGGGGGCGCTCGCTCGCTCCCTAGACCCTTACAGGCTAGCAACGTAGTACTACATCGCTCTGCCTGTGAGGGGCTGACCGCCGCAGTAAATAGTCGCGCAGCGGTCGGCAAGCGGTTAATTACAGCAGTTGAATGGCAAAAATAATTAACAAATACATAAAAAAAATTAAAAAATTAAATAAAACATAATTTGTATCACATGGCCTCCACACAGGTAAAGACTGAAGACATTTAAAGATATTATTACAACAAGCAATCCATCAAATACTTGCTTTCATTTTTAACTTGCAAAATAAAATATCAATAATTTGCTTATTCGCTTCCATCATTACCCCAAGAACCGCTTTTTTTATCGTTGAGAAAAAAAAAAAAAAGCATGACAATACAATCCTAGTGAATACAAAATATTGGACAATACAAACAAAAGAAACCTAAATGGCCTTACCCAGACAACTTCCTTAATCATGGTGGCAATCTTCATTAACAGTTTAGGAAAGTGTCCAGGATCCAGGGCTCTTGTTGAGTGTTCAATACAGAGGCTGAAGAGATAGGCAGGGGCCAGTTTAAATTCAGTGCTTGGGTTGCCGGTTTTCTCAATAATCTCTTTTAATACAGCATCCTCTTCCTGAGAGCGGTACTGTAGCACCAAATCCTTGCTCTCTATATAAGCTTGCACAGCCTCTTGTCGCTCCTGGAGTGATCTCCCACACATTTGACATGAAAAGGCCCCACTCAAGCCAGGAGAGGACCAGGACTGAGGAAGCCAGGCAGGTCTGGACTGTGGTGCTCTAGGGTCCTTGTACATAAAGAGAAAATGCTCTCCGAGCCCCAGTAAATCACCAGTGTGGAGTTCAGCTTCTCTCTGAAGTACTGCCCCATTGTGAGTAACAAGGGCTCCCCGATAAGGTCTTACACGGACTAGATTCTTTTTAGTTGAGGAATCTAACCTCCATACACAGCAGTGACGGGGCAGTATATCTGGAGCTGATAGGAAAGTATCAACGTAAGGTCCTTTGTCCTTAGAAGATTTGTCTGCTCTTCCAAACAGATGTTTCTTTCGGGTCATCACATAAATCACAAAGTCCTGATACAAAAAACACAAATTGAGAATGTTTCATTCAAATTAAGACACGTCATTTAAATTAAAATACATTTTAAGAGTTTGATTTTCTATTTTCTATTGCAGTAAACATAAAGGCTCTGTACTCCCTAAATCATGTTTAGCTTTTGATAGATGCTGCGATAGATCAATGGACTTTACCAAATGAAAACCACATACACTGTTGGAAATTAATTTGTTCAAGAAAATTTTTTAATCCTGCTCCTTCAAATTTTCTCCCACTCATGATTGGAAAAATGAAAAAACTTTCTTGGAACCTTCTTTTTCAAAGAATTGTCGTTTGAAATGCTACCTATCTACAGCATGGCCAGCTTTATTTAGCTTTACTTACTTTAGGCTTAATTTACAAAAGACCAATTTTTAGTTATCTATAAATATTTATTTTTAAGTGACAGTTATTTTCGGTCTAAAAATGTTGAAAATTACACTCACACAGGTACCTTGGACTGGCGTTAAAGCTTTGTGAATTAGGTAGCTTTGTGAATTTAGCTACTTAGGTAGCTTTGTGAATTTAGCTACTATGTCAGCCTGATAATTTACATGAAGCGACAGGAACAGCTGCTGCCTCTTAACTGCTCATCTCACACACTACACATCTTAAGAATGGGAGATGAGAGGTCAGGCAGTTGATAGATCAGCAACTCTGCCAGACTTTAGGTGACCCCTAATGCTCTTATTACTTAAGTTTTTCAGTCTCTGGATTTCCATCCTAATGGGTCATCTTTTGAGCTTCCAGGACTGTGAGGCAGTGAAATAAAGAGAGCATGACAAGAGGGGGCAATTTCCTCCAGTGAAATTCAGAGGGGTGTACAAGAAACATCACAATTGTGCATAACATAAATATGGCAACTGTACATAATATAATGCATTAGAAGTATTTAAAGTGATATTAAACCTTTTTTTTTTTTTTTTTTTAAATAACAAACATGTTATACTTACCTGAATAAATAATATTGCTGCGCTTAGTGAATAAATCAAGCGCTGTGTAGTAAATTATCGTTGTGTAATAAATTAATAAATTATAATGTGACCAAATATTCTCCAGAATAAAAAAATACTGTGTAATAAATTAATAACTTCTAATGTGACCAAATGTTCTCCAAAAAGTAAAGTATCAATAATGAATCAAAAAGTAAACCGTGATAATAAAAAGTCCCAATACACAGTGCAAATAAAGTGACACAATAATAAATGGAATCTTCATCTGTGAGTGTGATCAAAAGTGCTGCATGCTTCACTCCAAGTGATCCAAGTGTCAAATGTAAGGTTAGCAGCTCACCTCAAAGACAGACTCCTGAGAGTCAAAAACGCATTGGGTAAATCACAGTCGCCTGGTAAGCCCTCCAGTCACCGCTTCCAGATAATCTCTCAAGATATATATGGCATCCGGCGAAAAAATAAGAAGGAAATCTAGTGCTCTCTGTCTTAATAAAGGCTATTTATTTACATAAGATGAAATCGCACTTATATGGTAAAGCACTTAAGCAGTGCAAGCTTTCCGAGTAACTCAACACTTCCTGCTACCTCCGGGAATCAGCGTGATGACGTGCAGGCTCCTCCCCCGTACGCGTTGCGTCATAGACTTCGTCAGCGGGCTTAAGTGCTTTACCATGTAAGTGGGTAGGGTAGGTAGAAGACCTAGATACATGAATTGAGGGCTGACTGAAGGTTCATGACCTAACCCAAACTTTAAAGAGTGCGCACAGTTCTTTGGACATTGGCTAACAGGGTCTGAGTCAGCTGTTCTTTCAGCAGGAGGTTATATCCCAAAGGAAATGCCCTGCAAGAAAAGCAGAGCAAGCACAGGGACTAGCACGTGGGGGAATACATAAAATTTAGTGAACAGTCCAAAGAGAAGGGCAAAAAACCGAAAGGATAGTGTGCTTACAGCAGGACACGGTTGGCATTGATGTGCTGAAAAAGTGAGAACATGAAAGTAGGCATCCTTGATGTACCTAGAGGCCGAAAAGTGTGTCAAATGGAGGGAAGCACTGACTGACCTGCTAGATTCCATGCAGAATTTGTGTACTTGAATGAGGATATTGAGTGTTTTTAGATCTTTTGGGAACTGTGAACAGGTTTAGGCAGAAACTCTGTAACCTTTCCTTTTATGGTACAATGGACATGAGTCACAGTCACAGAAACACTGACTGTCATAATGAAAATGTTTAAAGAAAGATACTAGAAAAGCCATGGTTGGGACAAGGAAATGGTGCCTTAAGCCCCGTACACACGCAACTATTATCGGCCGACCGATCGTCCGTCTTTTGTCCAGTCTTGTGTTTTGTTGGTTGGAATGTGCCTAGACTGCACACTAATTTTCTCGCCCAACAAAAATCTGCTTCAGAAGTGATCTCATGTGTTGGTTTGCTTTCTTTGTGTTCTTTCTTCTCTGAGCATGCCCAGACTTGCTCATAAGATTGTTCCCTGTCGAAATCTGTACTGACTGCACGAAAATCGGCCGTGTTTTGACAGCGGACAAAAATTTTATAGCCTGCACACCAGATTTTTTTTGGCCGAAAAGTCGGAGTCGGTTGTCGGAAGCATCATACTAACAAGCCGAAAATCGGCAGATCGGTCGTCGGACGAAAATTCCCTGCTGATTTTCAACGCGTGTGTACGAGGCTTAAGAGACCAGACCAGGTAAATTTAGACTCTGATCTTAGATTGTAAGCTGTAACGAGCAGGGCCCTCTGATTCCTACTGCATTAAAGTGTACTGTATTTGTACTATCTACCCTCAAGTTGTAAAGCGCTGCGTAAACTGTCGGCGCTATATAAATCCTATATATAATAATTAGAGACAGGTGGGTTTGGTCCACTGTAGTAGGCAAGGCTCTTGGGTAAGCCATTACTGCTAAGGGAGTGAACAGGTGAGAAAACTAGGACTGTGTGTAAAGAGGTTGGAACTGGAGAAGCTGTAATGAAATAGCCTATTAGGTGAGAAAGGTTTGTCTTGTGTGTTATGCTGGATAACCCCAACGAGGGTAGTGTTATCCTATATTGTGATTAAAAGTTAGTAAGAAGCCCTAAGCACACCTTAGTAAGTAAATGGCGTTAACCATAAAAACCAGAGAGATTCTCATGTTGGGGTGCTAGAGCAAGGTTCAAATAAAAGAATAAAAGAACAGCACTCTGATCACCTGAATAGTGGAACAAGAAACATGTAACCAAAACAAGATGTGCTATACAAATCCTCATTACTGTCAAACTAAGCAAGAAAATAGTGATAAAAATATATCTTAAATATAAATCCAATCCCGTAAAAAGAAATAAATACAGAGTGTGTAAGAATTGAAAGTGGTAGTTTTTTTCTAGATCACCAAGCACATGTCTCCATTTGTTGTGCACATTGTTCCCAACCAAGTCATGCGTTTGCTAAAATATGTACAGCTTTTAAGGAGGATTTTTTTTGTATGCACTTTTTAGAAAATACAATAGAAATCAATAGAATTAAAATAAGATAGGACATATTTTGTGAGAAGGAACGTGATACACCCATCTGGTTACCTTGTATAGTTATAAAACCTTTAGAAAGATATAGAAAAAAGTAAGTTTTAATAGGCACAGGTGACTGTGAGGTGACATTTTACATTTTAACCACTTTACCGCTGAGTACTGGAATAGTACTGCGGCAAAGTGGCTCGTTCCCGTCTGACAACGTAGACCTACGTCGCCAGACTCCTCCCCTGTAGGCGACGCTCGCGCGCCGCCGGAGGCGCGCTCCCGCTGTTTTCATTCACAGCGGGAGTCGGGCCAGGGGAGGAGCAGCGGCGATCGCCGCTGCTCTGCCCCGATCGTCGGGGATCTAGTGTGGAGATCCGCCCGCCTGTGTAAACACAAGCGGGCGGATCTCCTCAGTGACAGGGAGTGACAGATCGGAGTGTTCAGCATAGCTGGACATCCGATCTGTCCCTGTCTTACACAGTCACCTCCCCCCCCCCCACACGTCAGTAAGCACCAGGCCTACATTAACCCCTCCCTCTCCAATAAAATTAACCCCTTCCCTGCCAGTGTCATTTTTACAGTAACAGTGCATATTTATAGCACTGATTACTGCAGTAATGTCACTGGTAACCCCAAAAGTGTCAAAAATGTCAGTCAAGGGTCCGATCTGTCCGCCGCAATGTCACAGTCCCGCAAAAAAATCGCAGATCGCCGCCATTACTCGTTAAAAAAAAACACCAAAAATTACATAAATCTTTCCCTTTGTTAGTAAACTCAATAACTTTTGCGCAAACCAATCAAAATACGCTTATTGCGATTTTTTTACCAAACATGGGTAGCAGAAAACAAATTGGCCAAAAATTTAAAAAAAAATTATTTTTTACATCTTTTTTTGGGGGAATTTCATATAAAAAAATGTTAAAAATATTGTTATTTTTTCAAAATAAACGCTCTTTTTTTGTTTATAGCGCAAAAAGTAAAAATCGCACAAGTGATCAAACACCACCAAAAGAAAGCTCTGTTTGTGGGAAAAAAAGGACATCAATTTCGTTTGGGTACGTTGTCGCACGACTGCGCAATTGTCAGTTAAATTCGCACAGCGCCGAATCGCAAAAAGTGGCCCAGACGTAAGACAGCAAAATGCTCTAGTGGTAAAGTGGTTAAACAAAAAGGTAAAAAAAATAATCAGTGTCAAACTAATAATAATCCACAGTAGCACTACTGTGAATTATTATTAGTGTGACAATGATGATTTTTTTTACCTTTTTGATTATATTTTCATATTTAGTATCAGCACAGATAGAAATGTTACAGAATATTGTATTTGGTCACTTTAGGAGCTTGGTGGAATTTTGTTATTATTAGCATTTTACATTTACATTTTAATAGATGAAATAAAAACGTTTTGGTTACATAAAAAAATGTTTTCTACATAAGGACGGATTATAATTAAAGTGGATATGGGGAATATTTAATTAAATAAAACCTTCTCCGAAAAGGATAAATATATCTAACAATATTTCAAGCTCCTTGTGTTGATGTCCTAAAGGAGATTGCTCAAGCAAAATGTTCCCAAAATATACACGAGCTGAAGCAGTTTTGTGCATGCTTTAAATATTTCCTAACCACCGCACCAGTATAAAATATCCAATAAAGAAAGTACTTGAAATTACTTATTCTAACTGTTTTCACCAGTTACCTTAAAGTGATACTAACACACTGTTTAAATTGCATTGTCACCCCGCTTTCTGTATGTGGAAGATGGCACTGTAATTATTTTAATTAAAAAAACAAAAAACAAAAACTAAAGTACCCTTATTTTAATCGATATACAGCTGTTACATAGCCCAGACCTTTTCCAGCCTATCTGCAGGGAAACATCAACAGGAGGAGCTTCTAGACCTCTGCTGCTAGTCCCAATTTAAAAAAAAAAAAACAGCCTTTGGGATACAGGGTAAAAATAACTAATATCAATTAACTGTTTTCGCCAGTTACCTTAATTTGTAAATATAACAAATTTATATTTGAAATCAAATCTTTATTATTTTTTTGGCAATAAAAAAAAAAAAAAAGGTTTGGGCATATTTCTGTTAGTCACAGGCTGTGTCATGCCCATCCAGCCTGTGTCTTAAAATAAGAGGGAGGTGAAGCCTCCATCAATATACAGTCAGATCCATAATAATTGGGACATCGACATAATTCTAATCTTTTTGGCTCTATACACCACCACAATGGATTTGAAATGAAACAAACAAGATGTGCTTTAACTGCAGACTTTCAGCTTTAATTTGAGGGTATTTACATCAAAATCAGGTGAACGGTGTAGGAATTACAACAGTTTGTATGTGTGCCTCCCACTTTTTAAGGGACCAAAAGTAATGGGACAGATTAACAATCATAAATCAAACTTTCACGTTTTAATACTTGATTGAAAATCCTTTCCAGTCAATTACAGCCTGAAGTCTGGAATGCATAGACCTCACCAGACGCTGGGTTTCATCCCTAGTGATGCTCTGCCAGGCCTCTACTGCAACTGTCTTCAGTTCCTGCTTGTTCTTGGGGCATTTTCCCTTCAGTTTTGTCTTCAGCAAGTGAAATGCATGCTCAATCGGATTCAGGTCAGGTGATTGATTTGGCCATTGCATAACATTCCACTTCTTTCCCTTAAACTCTTCGGTTGCTTTTGCAGTATGCTTCGGGTCATTGTCCATCTGCACTGTGAAGCGCCGTCCAATGAGTTCTGAAGCATTTGGCTGAATATGACAGATAATATTACCCAAAACACTTCAGAATTCATCCTACTGCTTTTGTCAGCAGTCACATCATCAATAAATACAAGAGAACCAGTTCCATTGGCAGCCATACATGCCCACGCCATGACACTACCACCACCATGCTTCACTGATGAGGTGGTATGCTTTGGATCATGAGCAGTTCCTTTCCTTCTCTATACTCTTCTCTTCCCATCACTCTGGTACAAGTTGATCTTGGTCTCATCTGTCCATAGGATGTTGTTCCAGAACTGTGAAGGCTTTTTTAGATGTTGTTTGGCAAACTCTAATATGGCCTTCCTGTTTTTGAGGCTCACCAATGGTTTACATCTTGTGGTGAACCCTCTGTATTCACTCTGGTGAAGTCTTCTCTTGATTGTTGACTTTGACACACATACACCTACCTCCTGGAGAGTGTTCTTGATCTGGCCAACTGTTGTGAAGGGTGTTTTCTTCACCAGGGAAAGAAATCTTCGGTCATCCACCACAGTTGTTTTCCATAGTCTTCCAGGTCTTTTGGTGTTGCTGAGCTCACCGATGCGTTCTTTCTTTTTAAGGATGTTCCAAACAGTTGATTTGGCCACACCTAAATGTTTTTGCTATCTCTCTGATGGGTTTGTTTTGGTTTTTTTCAGCCTAATGATGGCTTGCTTCACTGATAGAGACAGCTCTTTGGATTTCATATTGAGAGTTGACAGCAACAGATTCCAAATGCAAATAGCATACTTGAAATGAACTCTGGACCTTTTATCTGCTCCTTGTAAATAGGATAATGAGGGAATAACACACACCTGGCCATGGAACAGCTGAGCAGCCAATTGTCCCATTACTTTTGGTCCCTTAAAAAGTTGGAGGCACATATACAAACCGTTGTAATTCCTACACCGTTCACCTGATTTGGATGTAAATACCCTCAAATTAAAGCTGAAAGTCTGCAGTTAAAGCACGTCTTGGTTTTTTTTTTTTTTCATTTCAAATCCATTGTGGTGGTGTATAGAGCCAAAAAGATAAGAATTGTGTCGATGTCCCAATATTTATGGACCTGACTGTAAATGTAATATCCCATACTCTGTTGTGTTTAGCTGGTTAGATGGCATAGGGGAGGAGGGGGGAGTGGGCTGGTGTGTATACGCCCACATGTGTGACTCTATAGTCACATGGGCTGCTCAGATGTAATAGGGAGGAAATGCTCAACATAAACATTTACTGAAAACTGAGCATGTGCAGAGCTGCCAACACTGTTCTGCAAAATCCCGAGCTGAATTGGGAATTTGGGCAGAAGGAGGAGACAGTGAACAGCAGGATCAACCACGTATTTTGCAGAACACAGAAAATGAATCCCATAGTGAGTATGAACAACATGTAATACAGCATTTATTGATAGTTTTTTTATGATGATGGTTTAGTGACAATTTAAGCTTTTCTCTAAAATTGGAGGAACCCTTGAAATAACTTTCCGGTCTTAGGGAACCCCAGCTAATAATTATTTTATCTATACCTCACTGTACATTAGTTGGATGGTAAGTAAGAAGGCTGCTGCTTACATTTGTAGTCAGCGGGTGGGAACGGATAGCCAAAAAGAATATTAGTGTCAATGGAAGCTTACTATATCGGAGAGGCAAAAATTGCTCCTTAGTCAAGAAACCCCTAGAAACTTTGGGTGGAGCCCTGATTGAGAAAGGCTGTTTTAACCACTAGCCATCCGGCCCATAGCAAAATGATGGCTGGGCGGTGGATCTCCCATCCTGACTGGGCAACATAGGATGTCCTGTCAGGATGTGGCAATCGCGAGGCCGCGCATTGGTGCGATCTGTCCCTGGCTGTGTTCACGGGACACGGCCAATGACTGATTCGAGTACTGGCTCATGTGACCACCTTGACGTATCACAGCTGGTCACATGACAGTTGTACACAATGGATGGCTTCCTTTCAAGCCATCCAATGTGTACAAATGTGTGGCTAGCTGTGATTGGTCAGTTTGATTACATGTTACAGACAGGGCTAATAACAGACCATCTGTACCATGTGATTAGCTTTGACCAATCACAGCTAATCACAATTAGACTGACTGAAACAATTTCATTCAGTAAAATCTTTGCTTATAGCAATGTAATACGTTGCTATTAGCAAACATAATGTGTAAAAGACAAAAAAAAAAAAAAATCCTGATCACTTCCCCAGATCATTACAATGTTACTATAGTAACATGTTATTGCTCTGGTCACAATGAGTTTGTAAAAAAAAAAAAAAATGTAATAAAAAATAAAAAGAATTGAAAAAAAAAAAAATTTCACCAGTCAGTGTTCCTGATCACCACCAAACCAGTTATATGGTAATGCTGTACTGCACTGGTGACAGTATGTAAAAAAACCTTTAACTTCAAAAAACCTGCCATGCTTCTTACTAAATACTGTGGACAGTCTACTTTCCAAAAAGGGGTCACTTGGGGGGTATTTCTGCTGTCCTGGCATTTTTGGGCCTCAAGAAATGAGATAGTCCGTTAGTACATCAGGATTGATACATTTTTTAGATATATACACCATAGTTTGTGGACAGAATACATTTTTACATTTATAACAGAATACATTTTGGGCTAAATTTAGGAAGAAAAATTAATTATTTGCAAAATTTTAGATCAGAAACAAAGAAAAACGTGTTTTTTTTTTTTTTTTCAAAATGTTCAGTCTTTTTATATATATTTAGAAAAAAATAAAAATAAAAAAAAAACAGTGGTGGCTAAATGCCACCAAAAGGAAGCTCTATTTGTGTGAACATAATGACAAAACTTAGGTTTGGGTACCGTGTTGCATGACTGCGCAATTGTCAATGTGCGACAGCGCTGAAATCTGAAAATTGGCTTGGGCAGGAGGAGGGTAAAACGGCCTGGTATTTAAGTGGTTAAGGCTTCATTCACACTTGCGCGACTCCAAAGTTGCACGATTTCCAGTGCGACTTTACACTCTCTGGCACTAAGTTGCATCAAAAGTTGCCTCAAAGTAGTGCAGGCATCTTTTCAAAGTCGCTGTGACTTTAGGTCACACCAATCTGAACGGGTGCCATTGAAAACAATGCCCTGCAACTTGTCATGCCACTTTATTTGTCCAAATGTCGCACAATTGTGAATGGAGACTAACTTTTTAACTTCTTCACTTATTAGGAAAACGATTCAAGCAATCTGTTTGTGCTGTTTATTATTTACTAGAAGAAAAGTTTAGAAACCATTCTTGGGGAACAATAGAAAAGAAAAAAATAGGTGCTCACCAAATCTATACTATAGCCTTGCAGTAGAAGAAAGTATGGATGCTCTGATGGGGGTTGAATCAAATACTGAGTAAAACGTTCAAAGTCCAAATCAGGTTGGTCTGTAGGGTCATCTGTACCATGAACACTGCTATTCCTTTCAGCTGAATTCTGCGTTCCGTCCTTTTGATTTGGATCTCCATCTTGCCCAGCATCTGTGTCATTGGTTACCATGCTCTTTATGCTCTTCCGCTCCCTTCGCTTCTTGCTGTTTAGGTTGATGTCACTTATGCTGCGACGCAGGGAGATGCTTTCTTCTCTCTCTCTTAGTGGGGCGTTTCCACCAGAAGCTGCCCGCGAGCGACTCTTCTGTAGTCTACGAGCTTGAGCATTGATTCCTGGGAGTAGAAATGACAGAGGAATTTTAATATTTGATAATAAGCAATAACTTTCATTAACCACATCAGCCCCGGAAGGTTTACCCCTCTTCATGACCAGGACATTTTTTGCGACACGGCACTGCATTAATTTAACTGACAATTGCGTGGTCGTGCGACACTGTAACCAAATAACATTAATATTTTTATTTCCCCACAAATAGAGCTTTCTTTTCGTGGTACTTGATCACCTCTGCGTTTATTTTTATTTTTTTGCGCTATAAAAGAAAATTTTGAAAAAAAAAAAGACCGACAATTTTGAATAAAAAAAGAAAAAAACAATATTTTTTACTTTACGCTATAAAACAGATCCAATAAAAAAAAACAAATTTCTTCAGTAGTTTAGGCAAATATGTATTCTGCTACATGTTTTTGGTAAAAACCCAATAAGCGTATATTTATTGGTTTGCGCAAAAATGATTGCGTCTAGAAACTATGGGATAGATTTATGGAATTTTTTTTATTTTACTTGTAAATGGTGGTGTTTAACGATTTTTAGCAGGACTGTAACATTGTGGCGGACAAATCTGACACTAAGTGACACTTTTGGGGGACCAGTGACACCAATACAGTGATCAGTGCTAAAAACAAATGCACTGTCATTGTACTAATAACACTGGCAGGGAAGGGGTTAACATCAGGGGGGTCGATCAAAGGGTTAAATGTGTTCCCTGGGAGTGCTTCCTAACTCTGTGGGGGGATGCTTTGACTGGGGGAAGATCAGTGATCTGCCCTGTTTACAGTCTACCTCTTTCCGAAACGTTCGCCGGGTGTCGGTGTTCTGTCAAAAAAGACAACTCGTCAAAATCTCCAATCATGTCACTTCCAGTGACTCTCCAGCAGCAGTAATTGCAGATTTCAGTGACTTGGCTGTTTTCACAGAACACGGGCAGGGGCAGCCTATATACTACGGTGCAATATATAATGAAAGAATATTGTTAGTTTAACCGGTTAAGGACTGCCCGCCACATTTATGCTGTGGCAGGCAGCCCCTCGTGTGCGAACCGATGTAGGTATACATCGGTCGCATGCCTGCAGCTAGGGAGCGAGCACGCGGGGAACTCTGATGCATGGGGCAGGTGGCTCCAATTGCCGCCTGGCACCCGCAATCATTCCCTGCTGACAGAGAAGAACGGTCAGCTGTTGTAAACACAGCTGACCGTTGTTCTCTCTGGAATGATCACAGAGCGCCTGTGATCCTTCTATGTAGGATCGCAGGTCTCTGTCATCATTTCACAAGCCTATCCCCCATAGAGTTAGAATCCCCCTAGGCTCACATTTAACCCCTTGATCACCTACAGTGTTAACCCCTTCCCTGCCAGTGTCATTATTACAGTAACAGTGCATATTTTGAGCACTGATTACTGTAGTAATGTCACTGGTCCCCCCAAAAGCGTCAAAAATGTCAGTTAGGGGTCCGATCTGTCCGCCGCAATGTTGCAGTCCCGCTAAAAATCGCATATCGCCGCCATTACTAGTAAAAAAAAAAAAAAATATTAAAATGACATAAATCTTTCCTGTAGTTTGTAGACGCGATAACTTTTGCGCAAACCAATCAAAATACGCTTATTGCGATTTTTTTTACCACAAATATGTAGCAGAAAACAAATTGGCCTAAAATGTTAAAAAATTGGAAATGTTATATAGCAGAAAGAGAAAAATATTGTTTTTTTTTTTTTTCAGAATTGTCGCTCTTTTTTTGTTTATAGCGCAAAAAGTAAAAATCGCACAGGTGATCAAATACCACCAAAAGAAAGCTCTATTTGGGAAAAAGAACATCAATTTCTATTTAGGTACAGCGTCGCACGACCGCGCAATTGTCCGTTAAATTATTGCAATGCTGAATCGCAAAATATGGCCTGGTCATTAAGGGGGCAAATCCTTCCTGTCCAGAAGTGGTTAACCAACAACATGGCCGCCTCCGAGGAAGTGACAACTTTTTTACTCCTTAGCTGGTGTTCTGTCAGAACAGACAAGTCATCGTGTACCGTAGTATATAGGCTGCCGGTGTCTGTGAAAATAGCCAAGTCATTGAAATCTGGAATTACTGTTGCTGGAGAGTCACCGGAAGTGACGTAATTGGAGATTTTGATGAGTTGCCTCTTTTGACAGAAAACCGATGAACATCGGACCTGCCGGACCCGCTAATTTGCTCCTGCTGTGTCAAATCACAGCAGAAGCGGGTCACCGGCAGCGCGCATGCGTGCCCCAGGCCTGGAACAAAAAATGATGTACAGGTATGTGATTTTGCACTGAAGGGCTGCCCTGCCACAGTACACAGTATATGCGTGGGGCGGTTTGGAAGTGGTTAAAAAATATGCCCAGCCCACCATTAGTTTAAAAAACTGAGAATTTTTTTCTCCGTTCAGTTCTCAGCAGTTCTCAGAGGAAAATTGTCTCCCCAGGCACCCTGTTTATGAAGTGGAGAACTTCACTTCTCAGAGGAAGAACCGAGGAGAAGTTTTTCCTCTGAAAATTGCAGAGATCCATGTAAAAGTAAATGGGCTGCCTGTAATCTCGTGAGACATAGCGAGATTACAGTACAAGAAAATCACTGAAACACTCTGGTGCCCATTTATTAAGCAGCGGTAAATTATCACTGCTGAGTACACAGGAATTCTCAAAGAAGACCCCCACCTAATGTTAATAATACACAGCCATTAATGTCTAAACCGTTGGCAACAAAAGTGAGTACACCCCTAAGTGAAAATGTCCAAAACGGGCCCAATTAGGCATTTTCCCTCCCCGGTGTGATGTGACTTGTTAGTTACAAGGTCTCTGGTGTGAATGGGGAGCAGGTGTGTTAAATTTGGTGATCCCTCTCAATCTCTCATACTGGTCACTGGAAGTTCAACATGGCACCTCATGGCAAAGAGCTCTCTGAGGATCTGAAAAAAAGAATTGTTGCTCTACATAAAGATGGCCTAGGCTATAGGAAGATTGCCAAGCCCCTGAAACTGGGCTGCAGCACAATGGCAAAGACCATACAGCGGTTTAACAGGACAGGTTCCACTCAGAACAGGCCTCGCCATGGTCGACCAAAGCAGTTGAGTGCACATGCTCAGCATCCTATCCAGAGGTTGTCTTTGGGAAATAGATGTATGAGTGCTGCCAGCATTGCTGCAGAGGTTTAAGGGCTGGGGGGGTCAGCCTGTCAGTGCTCAGACCATACGCCGCACACTGCATCAAATTGGTCTACATGGCTGTCATCCCAGAAGGAAGCCTCTACTAAAGATGATGCAAGAAGGCCCGCAAGTGTGCCTTGTCTACAGTCAAGCAGGGTGGTGGGAGTGTCATGGTCTGGGGCTGCATGAGTGCTTCTAGCACTGGGGAGCTACAGTTCATTGAGAGAACCATGAATGCCAACATGTACTGTGACATACTAAAGCAGTGCATGATCCCCTCCCTTCGGAGACTGGGCCGCAGGGCAGAATTCTAACATGATAACGACCCCAAACACACCTCCAAGATGACCACTGCCTTGCTAAGGAAGCTGAGGGTAATGGTGATGCAAAGTAAAACATAAGTGTAGCGCTAAAAATAATTAGTGAACATTGATTATTTGCATTACATGTACATACGGAATAAGCATAACATCCTATCCATAATGAAAAAGTCCCATAAATCAGTATGGTGATGTATAAAGGTCATACAGATATCACAAAATAAAGTGAAAAAAGTCCCATAAAGCAAATAAAAGTGTGCAAAAAACACACACTGAATCCACAAGTGAAGTATGAAACCCAAGAAACGGTAGAGATGATCAGAGTGGCAGTCAAATCCCGTCACCGGATGGGGTAAATACTATATGCTCTTACCAAATCGCATGGATCTATAATGGCATATAGGTCAAACAAGCTTATCAAGCACAATCCACACAGATGAAGTATGGAGCCCAGCACTGGTAAAGATGATCAAAGTGGTGGTCCGAACCCGTCACCAGATGAAACGAATTATATATGCCCTACCAAATCGCATGGACCTATATCGCCGTATAGCAAACAGGTCAGATGAGCTTGGCAAACAAAATCCTGGATTCCTCTGAAATGGATGTTACCAGCAGATGTTCTCATAGGTCGACAGTCAATGGAGAGGAGGAAGGATAAGTCCCTCATTCACCATGTAGCATGTAAATAAGCCAAAGGAAAGTACATAGTGTAAAACTGCTACAAAAGGTTTATTAAAAAGCAGACATGCACTTACAAGCATCCATGGGTAAAACACCAAAGTAGTAGTCAAGACAGGCTGCCTATGATGAGATGACGCGTTTCGTTACAGCGAACAATTTCAAAGGATCTTGCCTAATTATGATTGAGGAATCTCTGATATTTATACCCCCAGAAGGAAATAAAAAATTGTATTGCACCTGTAACAGACTTCCGGCATCCAACCAAAATGGCGGCGGCGTGCGTTCCAAGCCTCGCTTTGGACGTGGCTAGACTTTACAAGGTCACGTCTGGTTTCCACCGGAAGTGAGGTGGCGCTCAATACACTGGACGGGGCACAGAACGCCGCACATCCTCTCACGAATTGTAATGTTTACCAGGAAGGGACACTAAGATTTTCAACATATCCCAATGGGTACCACAATGCACTGGCCATGTCTCCAGACCTAAACCCTATTAAGCATCTGTGGGGCATCGTCAAACAGA
This sequence comes from Pelophylax lessonae, assembly GCF_965119305.1. Taxonomy (NCBI): domain Eukaryota; kingdom Metazoa; phylum Chordata; class Amphibia; order Anura; family Ranidae; genus Pelophylax; species Pelophylax lessonae. The sequence continues at coordinate 116,126,006 of NC_138779.1, forward strand.
AGACAGAGGAGCGCAAGGTCTCTAACATCCACCAGCTCCGTGATGTCATCATGGAGGAGTGGAAGAGGACTCCAGTGGCAACCTGCGAAGCTCTGGTGAACTCCATTCCCAAGAGGGATAAGGCAGTGCTGGAAAATAATGATGGCCACACAAAATATTGACACTTTGGCCAAATTTGGACAATTTCACTTAGGGGTGTACTCATTTTTGTTGCTAGCGGCTTAGATATTAATGGCTGTGTGCTGAGTTTTTTTGAGGGGACAGCAAATTTACACTTTTATACAAGCTGTACACTCACTACTTTACATTGTAGCAAAGTGTCATTTCTTCAGTGTTGTCACATGAAAAGATATAATAAAATATTTACAAAAATGTGAGGGGTGTACTTACTTTTATGAGACACTGTATGTACATAAATATGGTAGTGGGACATGTTTACTGTCTTGGGGGTCTGATCGACGAAGAAGGAAGTCAGTAATTTTTTTCTTCCCCCTCAGTTCTGAGATTCTATCTTCTCTCCCCTATTCTCCACCTCTGGGCTGGTGAATCCGGGAGTGTGAATTCTGGCACAGATCGCCAGTGAAGTGTGGAGATCGCAGCATTATAAACTGGCCATTTCTGTGTCAGTCAATGACAGATTCTCCGTGTTTGGAGATGATCAGAGGAGAACATGTTTCATAAACCAAAGATAAGCTGCGATCATCAGGATCACTGCTCATCTCAGTTTCATAAATGGACACCTTAGTCCTCTTTCTAACTAAAAGATAGGACTGCTAGTTCTAGCAAGTTTTAGGTTTTTATGTAATAGCTAGACATTAAGCCCGTTAAATTAACGGGTGCTAGAACATATGTGGTCAAACATTTGTAAAAACAGACTTGTTTGCGCATAGCATCCCTGTTGCCCTAGCAACATCGGGGACACGCGCAGAGCTGACCGAGCGGCTCTCGCGTGCGAGCGCGAACCCGCCGCGTGCCCACGCACACCCGCCGCTTCAACATTTTCGCCCAGCCGCCCAAAGTCTCTGCTCTCCAAGTTCCAACGGCTGTCCGTGGGGCACATGCGCAGTAGCGCAATCCCACGGACACAGGGACTGAACGCAGAGACACTTGTACTTTATTATAGAAGATTATAGAAGATTAATACTTCAAGAAACATATAATGAAAATTGGACTTTAGTGGTATCTTCACTATACAAAAAGGCCATAGAAAGAAAGTGCTTAAATTCTAAAAAAAATATATACTGTATATACATTGTTTTAATTTTAAATTCGATAGATTTAAATAATCTTAAAAACATTCATTTTGCACTGTTTATTACATCAGAGATCAGTTCCCCTGTTGGTACATAAATGAATACATCGATATGCTATGTAAGCTGTACAGACTTTCATTACATAAGGTGATGTATTATAAAGATTACTTTTTCATTCTGAATAGAGATTTTCCGGCACATTTTATTGGAACAGAGTGCGCTGCTTCAGAAGAATCCAATAATACTTAAGGATAGTTATCTCTGATCAGATTTTCACTAGTGTGTATATTGATGTGTGTGTATTTATAGTATATACTGTAAGTTTTTAGATATACAGTACAATAAACATTTATAACCAATGCTGTGGCTTATAGGAAAACTTTAATAGTTTAGGATCTGTTTAACTTTAGGTGATTTTTATAAAAAATAAATTTTTTTTTTTTTAAACTGCTGTTCGATATCTTTTTTTTTTTTTTTTTTTTTTTTTTTTACTAAATACCATGTATACAATCTTTAATTACCAAAAATATTTGTCACATAACAAAAGGATTGCATAGGTTACATTAACCAGTCCTGGACCGCCCACCGCATACATACTACGGTGGCGCGGCCTGGCTGCGCAAAAACAAGTGCATGTACGTGACTTTGTGCATGAGATGTAGGGAGCGCCACTCCTGCTGTGATTGGACACAGCAGGAGTCAATTAGTGGGTCCGACAGCCACGATGGCCGCCGAGACCCACAGGCCGTTCGGCGACATGATAGAACGGCGTTCTGCTTATGTAAACATGGCAGACCGCTGTCCTGTCAGGGAGTAAAAGAGAGATCTTGTTTTTCAGCTAAGCTAAAACATAGATCTCTCTTTTCCTCTAGTGCATCCACTCCCCCCACAGTTAAAAAGCACTCCCTAGGAGCACACTTTACCCCTTGAGCGCCCCTGGTGTTAACCCCTTGCCTGCCAGTGTAATTTATACAGTAACAGTGCATTTTTATTTAGCACTGATCACTGTATTGGTGTCACTGGTCCCCAAAAAGTGTCACTTAGTGTCAGATTTGTCCGCCACAATGTCGCAGTCCTGCTAAAAATCGCTCTTCACCGCCATTACTAGTAAAAAAATAAAAAAAATTAAAAGTCCATAAATGTATCCTATAGTTTGTAGACACTATAACTTTTGCGCAAATTAATCAATATACACTTATTAGCTAGAGGCACCATCCCAATACCGTGGTTTAGACCTCTCGATCGTTACCTAGGTGAGCAGGAGGGGACGCCCCCCCCTCCCGCCGCCGCTCTGCCCGGGTCTCCCCTTCCTCCGGGAGATCCGAGCAACCAGCCGGCACGTCCGCCGGCTGGATGGAGTCCCGATCTAAGCCGGAAGCGACTTCGATCGGGTCTCCGATGACGTAACCCGGAGGCGGCGTCCATGATGTCACATCCGGGTTATTCTGCTGCAAAAGGCGTCAGATTCAAAAAACTACTGTATTCAAAAATGCTGTTTTTGACATTTTGAATACATGGAAGTGTAGTGGAGGGGTCGAGGGTCTTTTAGACCCTCGATCCCTCCATAAAGAGTACCTGTCACTGCATATTGCTGTCACAAGGGATGTTTACATTGCTTGTGACAGCAATAAAAGTGATCAGATTTTTTTTTTATTTTTAAAAACCTGTGATAAAGTTAAAAAAAATAAATAAATAGGAAAAAAAAAATGTAGCTGCCCCGTCACCGTTAGCTCACGCACGAAAGAAAACGTATGTTCAAACCACACATGTGAGGTATCGCCGCGATCGCCAGAGCGTGAGCAATAGTTTAAAAAAAAGAGCTACACTCTAACTCTAAACTGGTAACCGTTAAAAATTTTTAAAACGTCACCTATTGAGATTTCTATTGACTGTAGTTTGTCGCCATTCCATGGGTGTGTGCAATTTTAAACCGTAACATGTTGGGTATCTATTTACTCAGGGTGACATCATCTTTCACAATATACAAAAAAAATGGGCTAACTTTACTGTTTAGTTCTTTAAATGCAGTGAAATGTGATTTTTCCTAATTTTCCCCAAAAAATGGCGTTTTAAAGACCGCTGTGCAAATACAGCGTGACAAAAAATATTGCAATGACCGCCATTTTATTCTCCAGCATCTTTGCTAAAAAAATATATATAATGTTTGGGGGTTTGTAGACATAAAATTGCCGTGTAAGATAGGCCCTTACCCCTGTTGAAGATTAGTGAAAAACATTGGGATAGAAAAAGGCGGGGCTTTGCGGGCCAGTGGGAGTAGAAGGATCAGAACCAAAACCAATTGTAAAATCAAAAATACATTTTATTGATATAGCAAGTAAAAAACAAGCATGGATTACCATGCATATATGATAGCAACAAAATAACATACAAAATTGTTAAAATCAAATTCTAACGTCACTGTTTGTATAGAAACATATCCCACAAATGATTAGCGTTTCGCTTAAGGCTTCCTCAGGGCCTGAGAGACCATAACAGACCGATGTTTCTATGAGTAACATAAATACAAGTAATTACATATCAGTTTACATGTTTAATAATACAACATACATCATGCTACTGAATATTTTTGTATTTGGCTCTAGTTTTGTACTGACCCTTTTTGAGCAGTGACTTGTGTTAAGCGACAGGGCTGTAGCGATGCATAAGCTGTTCGGAAGATAATAATAATACGCGTCGGCTTGCTGGGGACCTACCGTGACCGAATTCAGCTTGAGACCCATCATCCACCTACACAGGCTTTGTTTTTCGCTCTAATCCCTTGTGGGATATGTTTCTATACAAACAGTGAAGTTAGAATTTGATTTTAACAATTTTGTATGTTATTTTGTTGCTATCATACATGCATGGTAATCCATGCTTGTTTTTTACTTGCTATATCAATAAAATGTATTTTTGATTTTACAATTGGTTTTGGTTCTGATCCTTCTACTCCCACTGGCCCGCAAAGCCCCGCCTTTTTCTAATGTTTGGGGGTTCTAAGTAGTTTTCTAGGAAAAAATACTGGTTTTAACTTTTAAACAAAAAGTGTCAGAAATAGGCCTAGGGCTTAAGAGGTTAAATTATTTTTATTGAGTATGTTTTATAGCAGAAAGTAAACAATATTGTTTTTGATTTCAAAATTATGTATTTTTCATTTTTTTGTTCATAGGGCAAAAAATAAAAACCACAGAAGTGATCAAAAACCACCAACGAAAGCTCTATTTGTAGGGAAAAAAAGACATCAATTTTATTTGGGTACAGCATTGCCTGACCGCGCAATTGTCAGTTAAAGCAACGCAGTGCCGTATCGCAAAAAATGGCCTGGTCAGGAAGGGGGGTAAAACCTTCCAGAGCTGAAGTGGAAAGAGACAGTGTTCGTGTACATGTTGTACATCTACATGCTCCTCTGACTCACTAATACTCATCCCCTCCAGAACACTACCGCTGTTCCTTCCTCTGCTACAGCCACCTAAAAATGTTTATTGTTCTAGTATGGGGAAAATTGTGGGTTCGTTCAGCAATGTTGTTTTTGAGCTGAGCAGCCAATAGCTAGGCATGAGCACTGTCACGGAATTGTGGAAATTATTTGAAAATGAATTGATCAAATTGAACCTGTAGGTAGGCTATGGATATTAAAGCATAACTAGCAGTAAATACATTTTAATCAATCCATCACTAACCCCTGCAGCCCTAGACATTCTGGAGCAATTTATCTTTGAATTTGAACTTAACACAGAGGCATCAGGTCAGAACGTCCAGGATATCAGAGGAGTCAGCTGGGTGGGCTGGTGAGTGAGCAGTCTGGGAGGATTGTGGAGAGAGAGAGTGTCAGCCTGGGAGGACTGTGGAGAGAGAGAGATAGTGTCAGTCTGGGAGGACTGTGGAGAGAGAGTCAGTCTGGGAGGACTGTGAAGAGAGAGATAAAGAGAGAGTGTCAGTCTGGGAGGACTGTGGAGAGAGAGAGAGTGTCAGTCTGGGAGGACTGTGGAGAGAGAGAGAGAGTCAGTCTGGGAGGTCTGTGGAGAGAGAGAGTGTCAGTCTGGGAGGACTGTGGAGAGAGAGAGTGTCAGTCTGGGAGGACTGTGGAGAGAGAGAGTGTCAGTCTGGGAGGACTGTGGAGAGAGAGAGAGAGTGTCAGTCTGGGAGGACTGTGGAGAGAGAGAGTGTCAGTCTGGGAGGACTATGGAGAGAGAGAGTGTCAGTCTGGGAGGACTGTGGAGAGAGAGAGTGTCAGTCTGGGAGGACTGTGGAGAGAGAGAGTGTCAGTCTGGGAGGACTGTGGGGAGAGGGAGGGAGAGTTTCAGTCTGGGAGGAGTGTGGAGAGAGAGAGAGTGTGTCAGTCTGGGAGGACTGTGGAGAGAGAGAGTGTCAGTCTGGGAGGATTGTGGAGGGAGAGAGTGTCAGTCTGGGAGGACTCTGGAGAGAGAGAGTGTCAGTCTGGGAGGACTGTGGAGAGAGAGAGTGTCAGTCTGGGAGGACTGTGGAGAGAGAGATTGTCAGTCTGGGAGGACTGTGGGGAGAGTGTCTGTCAGTCTGGGAGGACTGTGGAGAGAGAGAGAGTGTCAGTCTGGGAGGACTGTGGAGAGAGAGAGTGTCAGTCTGGGAGGACTGTGGAGAGAGAGATTGTCAGTCTGGGAGGACTGTGGGGAGAGTGTCTGTCAGTCTGGGAGGACTGTGGAGAGAGAGAGAGTCTCAGTCTGGGAGGACTGTGGAGAGAGAGAGAGAGAGAATGTCAGTCTGGGAGGACTGTGGAGAGAGAGAGAATGTCAGTCTGGGAGGACTGTGGAGAGAGAGAGAATGTCAGTCTGGGAGGACTGTGGAGAGAGAGAGAGTGTGTCAGTCTGGGAGGACTGTGGGAAGTAGCCAGGAGGGCTAGTGAAATAGGCAGCTGTAGCCAGGTGGTCTGGCAGTGCCTAAAGAGGTGGTGCTGGGATCAGTAGCCACAGTGATGTTATCTGGACACTGGACTTTGCTACACAACCAAAGGGCCCGGGGTCCCTGCTTGTAAAGGGCTTTTGCTTTAATCTGGCCAGATCCACTAAAGTGTCCCAGCTGAGATTTTCTGCAAGCAGGTGTGCTGGAGGAAGTGAAGAGTGTATATAGACTGTACACTGCCTTTTTTTTCACTTGACCCTCCCTTCTAGATTGTAAGCTCTAACGAGCAGGGCCCTCTGATTCCTTCTGTATTGAATTGCACTATAACTGTATTGTCTTCCCCCACACTGTAAAGCGCTGCGCAAACTGTTGGCGCTATATAAATCCTGTATAATAATAATATAATAATAATAATAATACATAGGGGAATTGTCCCTGAAGTTGTTTAAAGTCAAGTGGGCATCCCATAATACCCCTATCCCCACCCAAGTTTATTCCCCTCAATAAAACCAAAAAAAAAAAATAAATTACTGTACTGTTTTCTGACTCTGGGAGACCGTGAAAATTTAGTGTGCCTGGCTGTGCAGGGTGGGGGATCCCATTTTACTTGCAGCTCCTTAGGGGGTATGCTACACTTAAATAAGCCTTTTTGAATAAAAAAAGATATACAGTAGTGAGAGATATTTTTATAAGGTTTTTTTTTTTTTTTTTTAAGAGGTTAAAAAGAGTCACAGAGAAAAGATTAGAAACATACTCCAACCCTACAGCTTGGAAGTAACCATATTAGAATATCATATTTTATACCATCAGATCTCAAACAAGTGCTTTTAGAGGGCTATGCCAATTTTAGGGTAGCACTCTTGAACCATACTGGTATAAGAACGCTGCATTATTAGTATGCCAGCAGATCTCAAGCCATGCGAAGCCTGAATGCCCATGCTATGTTTAGGAGGAAAAATGACAAAATGACAATTCCATAGTTTAACTTTAAAACATTTAATCTATTATTATCTTATTTTAATTATTCTGCCACTCAATATTTAATATTCTAAAGAAATAATTTGTAAAAGGTTGTATTTTTAATATTTTTACTTAGCCACTAAAAGGTATCACTTGACAATATTTTTGCCTTCTTTGTCTTTTTCTCTACTGACTAAAGATCTAAAATTACATGAGTATCATTATGCCAGCCTTTTTAGTTTTGCAGTAACGGTAGGAAATCTAGGTACATTGTGGTCCAAAAAAAAAAAAAAAAAAATAGGATATGCAACCGAGTCTATGATGTAGAAAGAATACAGCCAAGATTGAAAAGATAGTGCTTTTTTTTTTTTTTTTTTTGCTGTCTATGTGCGTAATTGAAATTATTTGTCATTTATATTAAAAGAAGTGACATAGGTAGAGTGCAATCTGAGATCATGGGCATGGCATTTACTGTCTGCTGCCTGGTGGATTCTCCTATACATCAGGAATTCCACAGACATAACTTTACTGAGTAATTTCCTGAGTAACTATTTTCTATAGAGCCTGCTTCCCATACACTACAATAAAGAACGTGATGCTACTATGAAGCAATTCATCCGAAAAAGTTTGCTATGACTAAGACTTCAGACAAAAATGTATAATAGAGTTGGATAATTACAAACACCCAACAATGACGTATGTTCTCTTCCTATGTTCCTGCAATGACACTTCCCATAATCACTGC